>NC_134234.1:269250820-269553850 GCF_965152275.1 Natator depressus
TGAGCAGGGTAGTGTGGCTGGAGTAGCCTCGAGCCTCACTCCAGTACTTGAAATCCAGGACGGAGCTACGCTGCAACATTGCATAAAGCTAGGCTCTGGAAACTCTGCCTTGTCATATTGTGAGCCACCACACGTGTCCAGCTCAGCAGGGGAAGCTCACATCTGGTGGCACCGGGGCCAAGAAGGACATGGGGCATCACAGGGGGAGGGAGGGCCCACTTGCACATAGAGACACACATCAAGGGATACTTCAGTGGGATCCTCCGAATCCGCGAGCGCCAAGAAGCAGTGGGCTTGAGTGGGGATCCAAGCCCAGCCTTGTGAAACAGGGGTCACCTCTGCAGGGTGAATGGTGGATTGGCTCACTCTCCAACTCCTGGGTCCTTCCTTCCACCCCAAGCCAAGATCAAGACTGCACAGCAACTCACACACACCGGAAAGCAGGGCCTGTCTCCCCCTTACCCAGAGAGCAGGCTCTTCCCATATGTGCACATGCCCCTCGAGAGCCCTTCTCCACAGAGCTGGGAGCCTGGTCGCTCTCTCTACACAATCAAATGCCACCCTCACAATGAGCAGAGCCTTTCTCTCTGTGCGGGTGTCAGGGCAGCTCCTCAGCCTCAAGGGACCAGGCTGCATCTTGCACCCTGTGTTTTGCTCTCGAAAGCTGTGGCGCTGTGTACCTTCTTTAGGCAGTTTAGTTTCTCCTGGTTCTTCCTGCCTCAGACTCTGGGAGTCAGGCAGGCTTGGAATCAGGCAACTAGCTAGTGCCACCACGAAGTCCACACTATTATTTTTAGCAGGCTAGCTCAAGCTGAGCTAGCATGAATCTATCATTGTCCATCCAACATAAGAGGGGGCCCATTCAAATTTCCACTCCTAGCTTCGCCGTTGGCCTTCACCCATTGCAATGGAACAACCTATACGCCATCAACCCCCTGGCTAGTTAGTCTGCCTGATAAGTAAGGGGAGTGTGGACCCAGGGCTTCTCCCACTCCCTGCTCCTCTCCCCACCATGACCAGAGGCAAAATCTGGACAGGGTTGAGCAAGGGAGTAAGGTGGGCCTTGTCAGAGTTTCCCTGAGAAATTCTATTTCCAGATATTTGTATTCTGGCTAAAAATGTTGTGCACTTTAAAGCTGAAGATCAGATAGGCTAATGAGTGGGCTAAAGATTAAACATATTGGCAGCAGAGGCTTTCTTATGCAGCTTTTTTTAAGCAGATGTTGAAATGAAATTATTCAGAGGAATAGTCTATAATCCACACTAATTGCTTTTTGATATTTAAAACAATGCAGATACGGAGGAAGGTCTAACAAAGCTGCCATTATGCAAGCACAGCAACCATGGTACTTTTTATAAGGGATTTCTTCTGCCTGTTTGCTTAATGGATCTATTTCGGTCCCAATCCTGCAAAGATTTTATACATATGCTTAACTTTATTTAAACGCTATGAACAGTCCCACTGAAGTCAATGGAACTGCTAGCTGTATGTAAGTGAAGCATGTGCATCAATATTTGCGGCATCAGGGCCTTAATGTGTCTACCTTCCCTGGCCATTGCACATTTGCAAGATATGCATGACTCAATGATTTCCCAGGGCATTAACTATCCAGAAGAGAATGTGGAGAAGTAGTCTCTCTCACCCCATACCTTCACAGAAGCTGGCAGAGCTAGCCAGGAAAGATAGGGGAACAGGATATCTAAAGGGGGATATGTACTCACTCTACACACCAGGATACCCAGAGAGGAGGTGGTGCGACTGTACTGCCCCTAACTTGTAAGAGTGACTGTGGATAGGTCGACACTGCAATTAAACACCCATGGGTGGCCTGTGTCAGCCTATGTAGGGCTCAAGCTGCAAAATTATGGTGTAGATGCTCAGGCTGATGCCTGGGCTCTGGGACCCTCTGCCCTCATGAGATCCTCAGGCCCTATGCTACCAGCACTCCCAGCTATCTTTGAGATATGCTAACAGCACTCCCAGCTATCTTCGAGACACCACTGACTTCCTGAGGAAACTACAATCCATCGGTGACCTTCCTGAAAACACCATCCTAGCCACTATGGATATAGAAGCCCTCTACACCAACATTCCACACAAAGATGGACTACAAGTCGTCAGGAACAGTATCCCTGATAATGTCACGGCAAACCTGGTGGCTGAACTTTGTGACTTTGTCCTCACCCATAACTATTTCACATTTGGGGACAATGTATACCTTCAAATCAGCGGCACTGCCATGGGTACCCACATGGCCCCACAGTATGCCAACATGTTTATGGCTGACTTAGAACAACGCTTCCTCAGCTCTCGTCCCCTAATGCCCCTACTCTACTTGCGCTACATTGATGACATCTTCATCATCTGGACCCATGGAAAAGAAGCCCTTGAGGAATTCCACCATGATTTCAACAATTTCCATCCCACCATCAACCTCAGACTGGACCAGTCCAAACAAGAGATCCACTTTCTGGACACTCTGGTGCTAATAAGCGATGGTCACATAAACACCACCCTATACCGGAAACCTACTGACTGCTATGCCTACATAGAATCATAGAATCATAGAATATCAGGGTTGGAAGGGACCCCAGAAGGTCATCTAGTCCAACCCCCTGCTCGAAGCAGGACCAATTCCCAGTTAAATCATCCCAGCCAGGGCTTTGTCAAGCCTGACCTTAAAAACCTCTAAGGAAGGAGATTCTACCACCTCCCTAGGTAACGCATTCCAGTGTTTCACCACCCTCTTAGTGAAAAAGTTTTTCCTAATATCCAATCTAAACCTCCCCCATTGCAACTTGAGACCATTACTCCTCGTTCTGTCATCTGCTACCATTGAGAACAGTCTAGAGCCATCCTCTTTGGAACCCCCTTTCAGGTAGTTGAAAGCAGCTATCAAATCCCCCCTCATTCTTCTCTTCTGCAGACTAAACAATCCCAGCTCCCTCAGCCTCTCTTCATAAGTCATGTGCTCTAGACCCCTAATCATTTTTGTTGCCCTTCGCTGGACTCTCTCCAATTTATCCACATCCTTCTTGTAGTGTGGGGCCCAAAACTGGACACAGTACTCCAGATGAGGCCTCACCATTGTCGAATAGAGGGGAACGATCACGTCCCTCGATCTGCTCGCTATGCCCCTACTTATACATCCCAAAATGCCATTGGCCTTCTTGGCAACAAGGGCACACTGTTGACTCATATCCAGCTTCTCGTCCACTGTCATCCCTAGGTCCTTTTCCGCAGAACTGCTGCCTAGCCATTCGGTCCCTAGTCTGTAGCGGTGCATTGGATTCTTCCATCCTAAGTGCAGGACCCTGCATACATACCCAGACATACATGCCTCCAGCTTTCATCCAGATCACACCACACGATCCATTGTCTACAGCCAAGCTCTACGATACAACCGCATTTGCTCCAACCCCTCAGACAGAGACAAACACCTACAAGATCTCTATCAAGCATTCTTACAACTACAATGCCACCTGCTGAAGTGAAGAAACAGATTGATAGATCCAGAAGAGTACCCAGAAGTTACCTACTACAAGACAGGCCCAACAAAGAAAATAACAGAACACCACTACCCATCACCTTCAGCCCCCAACTAAAACCTCACCAAAGCATCATCAAAGATCTACAACCTATCCTGAAGGATGACCCATCACTCTCACAGATCTTGGGAGACAGGCCAGTCCTTGCTTACAGACAGCCCCCCAACCTGAAGCAAATACTCACCAGCAACCACACACCACACAACAGAACCACTAACCCAGGGACCTATCCTTGCAACAAAGCCTGTTGCCAGCCGTGTTCACATATCTATTCAGGGGATGCCATCATAGGGCCTAATCACATCAGCCACACTATCAGAGGCTTGTTCACCTGCACATCCACCAATGTGATATATGCCATCATGTGCCAGCAATGCCCCTCTGCCATGTACATTGGCCAAACTGGACAGTCTCTACGTAAAAGAATAAATGGACACAAATCAGACGTCAAGAATTATAACATTCAAAAACCAGTCGGAGAACACTTCAATCTCTTTGGTCACTCGATTACAGACCTAAAAGTGGCAATTCTTCAACAAAAAAACCTTCAAAAACAGACTCCAATGAGAGACTGCTGAATTGGAATTAATTTGCAAACTAGATACAATAAACTTAGGCTTGAATAAAGACTGGGAGTGGATGTGTCATTACACAAAGTAAAACTATTTCCCCATGTTTATCATCCCCCCCCCGCCCACTGTTCCTCACACATTCTTGTCAACTGCTGGAAATGGCCCACCTTGATTATCACTACAAAAGGCTCCCCCCCCATCCCCGCCCCGCTCTCCTGCTGGTAATAGCTCACCTTACCTGATCACTCTCATTACAGTGTGTATGGTAACACCCATTGTTTCATGTTCTCAGTGTCTATAAATCTCCCCACTGTATTTTCCATTGAATGCATCCGATGAAGCGAGCTGTAGCTCACAAAAGCTTATGCTCAAATAAATTTGTTAGTCTCTAAGGTGCCACAAGTCCTCCTTTTCTTTTAGCCTGAGCCTGGACGTCTACACTGCAATTTTACAGCCCTGATCCCCGTATACCTGATCATAGGCAACCATGGATGTTCATTTGCCGTGTAGACAGACATATCCCAAATGCCACAAACAGGCCCTTAATATACACATTTGGGAATATGGTATGTAGGCTGTGAATGTCCAAAAGAAAAATACAAAAAGTATAGTATAGTTAAGATCTAATACAGCCATTTACATACCTTCCCTCCCATTCTTTTATTTACTTTTATTTATTGTCACGTCCATAAAAATGAAGTTAAAATGAGAGTGCATAGACGACTGACCAGAATAAAATGTGACAGTCTAACATTAACCTACAAAATCAAAGAACCTCTGACCTAAACCCGTTTAATTACATCTAGGTACTGCAGTAGTCTTTCAACAGTGTTTGAAAATACCAGAAGTGCTGGGATAAGAATAATGTCCCAGCTTTAACTCTGAATTTCCTGGGTGTGTGGGTTTAAGACAGCTGCATTATCTCAGTTTAACTTGTCTATGAATTTCTTTTTTCGTGTTAATTTGGAAAAGAGGAAAACACAAGAAAAATATCTCTTGGGTAGAGGTTTGCAAAACTCAGTGGTTTCAGTCTGAAGAGGATTTATTTAACTCTTCTTGGTTTTAGTTCTCATAGGTTCACATCCACTGAGTTTCATTTTGAGTTCCGGGTTCTTAGGAACCTAAAACCATCAAAATGAAACAAAACCAAAGTTGCTGAGTTTTGCAGGGTTGCCATACAAAGATATGAGACAGGGCCCTACTAATTTGGTTTTTTGTCAGTTGCATCTATGTTTGTAAGTTTTAGTGGGCAAAGTTAAGGCTGGGTGGGTGATATAAATCAAGAGGGGTGAGAGTAAGCAATGAAGGATTCTTTGATAGTCTGACATTTACAGACATTTACATGTTTATTGTTTTTTAAAGGTTTAGGAATTTTTGCATCATGTAATATTGGTTTGGAGTTTTGGCTGAGACAATTGAAAGATATTTTTAAGCTTAACTCCTTTTTTCAACCAAGTTTTTGTTTAAATATAGGTGGGGCCCTACCAAATTCACAGTCCATTTTGGTCAATTTCACAGCCGGGTTTTTTTTAAATTAGTCAAGTTCACATTTTCAGGTGTTTACATCTGAAATGTCACAATGTTGTAACCGTGGGGGTCCTGACACAAAAGACATTTGGGGGGAGGGAGGGAGGCTAGCAAGGCTATTGTGGGGGATTATGGAATTGCCACCCTTACTTCTGCCCTGCTGCTGGCAGGGGCTCTGCCTTTAGAGCTGGCCAGCCACCCAGCTCTAAAGCCAGGACCATTGCCAGCAGCAGTGCAGAAGTGAGGGTCACAGGTTATGGGGGGCGGGAGGGGAAGAGTTAACCATATGTCCAGTTTTCCCAGCAGTGTAGGGAGCTGGGGAGCTGACAGCTGGAGCTGCAGCCTCTCCACACGGGGAGATGACAGCTCAAGCTGCGCAGCTTCCTGCAGCAGGGGGAGGTTCCCAGAGGTGGGATCTGACCTGCCCTGGGAGCAGCCCCTTCAGGGGAAGAGGAAGTCTTGTCCCTCCCCATCTCCTGCTAGGACTAGCAGCTGGAGTTCTGAGCAGGGTAGAAGCCCCTGGCTGGGCACCAGATTTCACAGACCGTGATACATTTTTCACGGCCGTAAATTTGGTAGGGCCCTAGGTATAGATATGTGCAGTACGTGCTCAAAAAGGGATACTTAGCACATGATCCTGTAATTTATTGAGAGCACAAGAACCACATCCCCTATGAAGAGCCCTATTGACTTCAAATGGACTCCATGGGGTATGGCAGTGTACCAACATCCAGGGAATTGCAGGATCAGTGTCTGAGCCACAGTTGCCAACTTTCACGTGGTAAATATGCACTCCGACTTTCACAATAAGCCAAAAATCAAGCTAATCCCATTTCAAAACAAGGCCAAAACAAGCCAATCCCTAAGAACCCCAACACTCTATGTGACTAGGTCCCCCCTGCGTGCAGTCTGGGACTGTGGTGGGCCTGCTGTGCACCCCTGACTCTCTCCCCACCTTGCTCCTGCTTGCCCCACCCCTTGCCCCTGCTTGCTGGGAGCCGATCAAAAAAGAAACAAGAAGAAAGAAAGAAACAAGCTACAACAAGCAATAAGCTATAAGCCAAACAAGCAACAAGTTACAAGCCAAAAACTACACAACAAGCAACTCACAAGCCAATTAAGCCAAAAACAAGCCCAATTTCTGTGGGGTTTTTTGCACGTTTGACATGTCTGGTTTGAGTCTCTGAGGCTGATTTACTTGCATTTAAGAAGTACAGTACTTTTCACCCCCACCTCCCAAATTGAGTTTAGTGAAAAAGATCCAGAATGCAAAAGAATGGAAGTTCTTCCACTACCCACAAAATAGGCACATCAAAGAAATTGGCAGTGCCAGCTTCCCTACCCTGTGTCTCAAACCCTGTTGTGAAGGATCCACATCTACAGGTACTGGAGTAGAGCCCATGCCCATTTACTCCATTGTTTCTCTATTAATTCTACCAACAACTCTGTTAATTGTGTTGATGTTTTGTGTTCTGTAAATACCATTCAGCTAGAAACTCAGACCACCCATTCAGTGGAATTCAAACCAAGAATCTGATCTCATCCTGCAACCATTACTAATATGAGTATCTTTACGCATCTAAATAGCCCCATCAGAGTCAAATAAACTTCAGTCATGCTCTGGGAAAGCCACCCGAGGTAACTGGGCTACTTTCAAAAGGACTATTAATTTCTATTTATGTTTCAAGGCTTTGGTTGGGGTAACCTTTAATAAAAATCTGCAGGTGAATCAGAAAAAGAACAACTGTGCTGATTACAAGTCACTGACAAAGCAGTTTTAAAAAACAGGGAAAGTGCCCTCATTTATTTATGTCTTCTTTGAGAATTTGGTGGTTCTGTTGTGTTGATTGTTCAAGGAAAGTAAAGGTGAAGAGACGGATTTTGCATGTGAAGCCCAATTCAGAGCCCACTGCAGTTAATAGGAGTCCTTCCATTGATTTCAGTAGGCTTTTGGATCAGTAGGCTTAGGGCCAGACATTTAAAGGTATCTAGGCACCTAAAAATGCAGATACGTGTCTAGTGGGATTTTCAAAATTGCCTCAGCACCTAACTCCCATGGCTCTTAAGGCCCTCAGAATGTGTGTGTGTGTAGGGGGTCTCCCTTGACAGTTGTGGGACCAGGGAAGGAGTTGGAGGGAAAGGATGGTGGCTAGGCCCGCTTTCACCCCTATTACTCAGTCCTACAGTCCCTGCTTTGGCTGCTTCTGCCGCTGCTCCTACCAACTGGAGCACAGATTCTTGTTGGAACAGTTGTTTAATTAAAAAAAAATATATATTCCTCTGCAATATTTGGAATTTAAACATTGCTGAAGAGCGCTAGGTCACAAGAATTAGAAAGTGAAATTGGCTAGAAACTGATGGTAGTAGTGAAACCGATTTGGCTGTTTTTACTGCCAAGCTAATCTGCAAAAACTAAACAAACACCACAGGGAGAAATTAGAAACATAAAAAATTCCTTTTAATAATCTAAGACATTGGTAACACAGGTGCCAGTCCTAAAAGGTTCTGAGTGACTGCAAGAATCACTGAAGCCAATGAAAACTGAAGGTGATCAACCTCTTTCAGCATTTGGCTGGTATCTAAGCAATTTTTAAAATATGCATGTTCTGGAACAGTGTCTTTAGTGGATGCAGTACGTTATATCCCCAAACTAAGTCATCCCCAAATATCCTACAGTAGTCCTATTACTAGATGTGTTCCTAAAATGACATATTTAAACTTGGAGGGTTCAGTGCATAACTGCTGCCATGTTATGTAATCTACTGGAGAGAATTTAGGCAAAGGAAAATCCTGATTCATCCTACTGAAAAATAATATTAATACATTTGATGCTATAAGTGCTCATCTTTACTAAGACATTTCAAAAAACTCTAAATGATTCCAAAAAGTTCATTCCTAAATACAGTATTTAATTTATAGTGCTATTTGATGAACAGAAATCACCCCAAATCAATACTAACCCCTTTAACCCAAACAGAATGTAAAAGTAATACTTTATTATATGGTTTAATGTTATATTATAGGGGTGGCCAAACTTACTGACCCTCTGAGCCATATATGACAATCTTCCGAAGTTCAAGAGCTGGGGGGCCCCTGCAAGGGCTTGCGGCTTCAGCCCCTAGACCACCACCACCCACTCCACACTGGGTAGAAGGCTCCAGAGGCAACATGTGGGGAGCCACATGGAGTTAGATACCCCCTCCCCCAGATTTTTGCCAGGTCTGCTGGGCCCACGTGGTCACATGGGGCAGCCGGGCCTCCCTGCATAGCAGCTGCTGGAGCCAGCAAGCTGGGAGCTGTGACTATGGGGAGAGGCAACAGTAAACAGCTGGGAGCTGCAGCCTCTCTCCACGGAGCTAAAGCAGTGGCCCCTTCCTGCAGCTCCCACTGTTTGCCATTGCCTCTCCATGCCGAGCTAGCACCTGGGAGCTGCAGGGAGGGACTGCTGAGGATAAGAGGGGGGGCATGTTCAGGGGACATGATTCAAGCTTTTTGGGGGCGAAACTTTGAATTGTGCTTCCCCCACTCTCAGCAGGAACCAGTCATCTCTGTCAGAAGCCTCTCAACCACCTTGCTTCAGGGGAATAGCCCTGAACAATCCCCCCTGCGCAGTCTGCTAGGCAGAGAATGAGAGTGTGTGGGGGCGGGAGGCTCCACGATGCACACTTTAGCTGTAAAAGAGCAACATGTGGCTCGTGAGCGCCGATTGGGCCACCCCTGTTATATTACACAGATCCCCAGTTTGTGATCCTGAAGCAACTTATTCCAGTGATTAAGATTTGCTGGGCCAGAACCAAAGTTTTAAACTTTTAATTGCTTACAAAATTTGTAATAATTGATCTTAAAAACTGTGACCTGAGATTTCTTTCCTCTCCTTCATGACCTCATTATTTAAAAGCAGACCTGATGACTTGGAGCTGCAATTGACCAACAAAACAAAATAGAAGCATTTGTTTATGATGTTAGAGTGATTAATCAAGAATTAAGCATTCAAATTATAAGTAAAGTGGAATGTATAATTGATTTTCTTCTGCCACCATTCCTTGGAGAGAGAGAGAAAAACCAGGATGACAGCCATTAGCTACAGTGACTCTTAAGTTTCAGAATCTTTTTGAACTACTGAAGTAGATATGCTGATATTTGCTAAAGCAACCTCAGGCCTGGTCTACACCTCTGAGCGGCATTGTTAAGCTTGCCTAAGTCCCTGTGTAGACAGTGCTAGGTTGACAGAAGAATTCTTCCATCACCCTACCTACCAGCTCTCAGGGGGATGGAGAACCTCCCATTGGCATAAGTAGTGTCTACACTGAAGCACTGCAGCAGCACAGTAGCATTAGTACAAGACAATTTATTGTCCGTCTCAAGACAGTTACCCTACACTGAAGAAAGAGAGGAGCAGGCTATATTTATTCTAATACTAATTTCTGTGAGTCAGGAGTATGACTCAGTATGAGCAGTAATATTGACGCTGGCCTCAGAGAGAGAGACAGCTACAGTTGCTTCTGTAGTGATTTTTGGTTTTTGGAAGGGGGAAGGTTGGAAGAGAGTAAACGAACATTTATAAACTGATCATAGAACAGAATACCACAGTGAACTTTAAGGGCCAGATCCTCAGTTGGCATACAGCTAGTGAAATCAATGGAGTTACACTGAGAATCTGATCTTAAAAACAAGAACACCAGCTTCATTTAGTTAACCAGTAAAAAGCAATGTTGCTGGAAAAAGGCTTAAAAACCATCACAGAAAAACAACAGCACTGGTACAAAATCAAATCAAACCAAACCAACTGAGTATGATGCATTGGAATGCCATATTCTATTGCTAGAAATCACAAACACCAAAACTACTTCTATATACTGACAAATATAATTGGAAGTATTGGGTATGGGTACTAGGGGCTTTTATTGTCATTTTGGAAGGCAGCTATTAAGAGATAGTGGAGTTGGCCATGAGAGAGATGGAGAGTAGAAACAGAACATTCCAAAATGGTGAAATGTCATGTAGGAGAAGTCACTAGTGCAGGGGTGTCACAGTTCAGGGCAATTGCACCTGTATTCCCCTTCTGCGGTCCAGCAAGGTCACCACTCTAAGCTCCTCAGCCATCACCTCTCTTGGGTGGCAATATGTCTCTCTCCCTGCTGACCAGGATATTTCCAGATGGCACAGGTTCCTGCCTATACTGTGACCTCCCCAGTGAAGTCAGGCTGCCTAAGCTGGCCTACTTTATTTTTCTCTTCAGAGGTGGTAGACAGTGTTAGTGCCAACAATTATAAATTACCACACAGCTCTTTCGAAGCAAGCACTTTTATTCTTAAGGTAAAAGCATTACAGAGAAAACATGTTAAAACAATAAGAGAACCTACACACAGGCTGATAAGCTTACTAGAGCTCAACCTAACTCCTACAAGGGCTCTGTGTGGTGATTAGTTCTTTAAACCCCACACAGGGCTTTTTCCTGTGGTCACCAGCTTCTAACCACATTAGCTCAGAACTAGCTCCCCTGTGAGTCCCTCCTTTACCCAGTTTAGGCCTTTGAAGAGACTGAGAGTAGGTAATTAGTCAGATAATGGGTTTCTCTTCAAGGTGCAGGCTCTAGAGGTGAGTAATTTACATTCCCCTCTTCCCAAGTATTTCCTAGGAACACTGCTCAACTAAAAGTTCAATCTTGTCTGCTCCACTGTTGTAAAAGAGTTCTTTGAAGCACATAACACTTCCCAGTGTTTACATTAGTCTTGTCTCCCCATTAAAAGAAGTTACATACCATCCCATGATAATACATAAACATTTGCATTTTAATATAATGACCTCCTAAGATACTTTAACATAATTCCATAAGGTTTGTCCAGGATATTGTCATATCTGTCACATCGGTTGGAGTGTTGGTGGTAGGCAATGCCTGGGTGCCCTGTCATTTTGTTTCCAGTGTACTGGTGAACATATATTCTCCAACATTTTTCATCATCTCACAGATGGCTGTAGAATGTTGCTTCATTTTCAACTGTCTCATTTCCTTTTCATGTTCAATGCTTTCCTTTATTCTCTAATTTTCTTCCTGAAGTGCTGTCCATGTGTATTCTTTGCTGCTCTTGATAGCAGTCTGAAGTGATCCTCCTCCTCATCCTCCATTCTCCTTTCCTCTTTCACTCCTGCTTCAGGTGCTCCACCAAGGGAGGCTCCCTTTTCATCTCATTCAGTTCCAAGAAAATGATATCCTTCATTGTTTTTTTTAATTATTTTTTGTATGTAGGTTTTGAGTCTACCTACAAGAAGTACTTTCCTTTGTACTCTTCTGTCAGTTCTGAAGCTGTCATGTTGCTGTGTTGTAGCAGTATCTGAAAAGGAAATGAAAGAAGAAAGAGTTAATGAGGATAATGTACTTTCTTTCTCTGTATTTCAAATGTGACATGTATGAAGATAAAGGTGGCTTGTGCAACAATCTACTTTGTCCCTAATTCCTTTATTCCTCTGGTTTCTTTTTCATTTCTTGTTTGCAGGCTGCACATGATTACAGCAGGGAATACAAAACCTCATGAAAAATATTTTTTAAAGAAATTAAAATTTACCATTTTGGGTGGAAGATGGGGGAAAAGGGTGGTTCAGCACAAAGCCTTAAAGATGCTCTTTTATTTCAGGCATTTGTTGGGAAACAGATGTTAAATGCAGGCCTACAGGTGTACATTGGGCTCCTGAACTTTCCAGCCAAAGTCCAAGGAGTCTTGTTTACAATAGGTCAGTTACACCCTGATAAATCTGCACTGGAGTTATGAGGATAGAGTATCACTGCTGGGCTCCTTTCTTGGTAGAGGGACCGTGTCCATCTTAGAGGAGGCTGAGGGAAGGTTGCTATGCTTCACAACCTCGTGGCTAAGCTGCATGAGTGGTTGAGCGAGCAATTCATTGCTCATGATATCTAGAAGACAAGGGGGAGAGAAACTGTTACATGAGCTAGATAGCTGCCTGGTCTTGCTAGCCAAGAGACTAACTGATTGACTGACCCATGAATTACCTATTACTAGATGGGGCATTTGTGCTTACTAAGTAGCTTAGTGTGATAAATAGATATGGCTTTTGAATTGGTAATAATACTGTCCCTGTGTATTTTCACACTTTCATTCTTTATAATCATTCAGGTGCCATTTTGTTGCAGATCACAAAGATATTGGGCAGTTTGTGGGGTTCACAGAAGCTTAAGAATGTTCACCAACATAATAAGAAATAGCCTAGAGTGAAGTACCTAGCAGAAGTGGGAATCCAGTCATAATAGTATTAGTGGAATATGAGAGTGCATGTTTGTTCACTTTGAGGAGGCAGGAGGTCTTTGGTTTTTCAGCAATTGTTCAGCTATTGGGATGCATTCCACACCCTACTCATTCACTGCTGACCAGAAAGAGCTGAGGTTGGCAAGGGGAAGAGGGGAAATACACAAACTTCCACAGTTACTTGTATCCACCCTTACAACAATGGTTGCACCTTTTAAATCACTAGGCCTGGTTCACAGATCTCACCCTCCTTTTGTCCAACTGAATACAATGAAGTCAGTCGTAATAAAGAGCACTATATCTTATGTGGAGAGTCTCTCACCTCCTGTGTGTGAGGCTACCTCTGAGCCAGAGCCTGCTTAACTTGATGAGTCATCTCTCAGCCAGATAGTGTGATGAGTCATCAGAGGTACCTGCAGGTTTTGTTATAAGCTCAACCCCATTCAACCAGGGTTCAGCCAATCCACAAGCGAGGACCCACCCAGGTGATCCCAAAGCAGGTATATAGTTCCTAAAGGAAGCAATCTTTCCAGTCTGCTTGATGTCACTACTTGCAGGGAATGTTTCTGTAGTTTCAACAGACTGTCCCTGCCTTTTTCCACACTAGCTAGCCTTTGCTCCAGCCTGTATCTGCTCTTACCTCAGCTGGCTGCCTGGTGATTCTGACACTCTGTCCTCTGCTACATCTGTAGTGGTGTGAGAATAGCTCCTCAGAGTTAGGAAATATTCCTTGTTCCTCACCTTTGTCCCCATCATCACTGAACCCCTCTTGCTTTTCCTGCCCTAACAGCACACTACCAGGGTGGGGGGATCATGAATCTTTTCAGGAACAGTCAAAGTGTCCTTGTCATGTTATTTTTAAGTGATTACCCCTTTTTTTGTGTGTGAACCCTTATAGATCTAGCCACCTGAAAGAGCTACTGACCTTCAGAGCCAGAGCCATTGGCCTAAAACTGACAGCAGGTTCACTGAGTACATATGCACCAGATCTGTTGTATGTTGCTAACATGCCCTTGCCGCCTTCTTCCCATTGAATCGACATTTCTCCTCATGCGCAATCAGTTATAGCTGGGTTGTGTCTACATTAGGCTTGTCTTTCAAAATTGTCCAAAGTTACTACCAGCAGTTCAGTAGTTTTATACAACTTGTTTAATCTTCTTAACAGCAGGTCTAAATGGAACAGATGGTACACTGGTTAAAACAATGGTAACCTGGGGTGCCTTATCTGCACTAGTGCTCCTGCCATTGTTACCCCTAGTGGAGCTTGTGGGTGGAAAATGTTTAGCAAAAAGCCTGATGTAGACAATGCCACAGAATTGGAAAAAGATGGGGAAAGGAAAGACAGAAATAAATCAGAGAAAATAAAAGAACAAAAATCTAGAATTGATCAAAATTTTCTGAAGTTCAATTCTTCAATTAAATTTTTCATTTACATTAAAATTTCTACAAAAGGGAGAATTGTTCATGTTTTTTATATGAAAGAAATCATCCTGTGTCAGATTCAAAAGCAGAGAATAGTTTGTACATAAACACCATGCTCTCAGAGAAGTGGATATTACTGACAAGACGTATGCTATAATTTCCTAAGAGACAGGGTGGGTGAGGTAATATCTTTTATTGGACCAACTTCTGTTGGTGAGAGAGACAAGCTTTTGAGCCCAGACCTGAGGGAAAGCTCTAAGTAGCGTGAAAACTTGTCTTGCTCACCAACAGAAGTTGGTCCAATAAAAGATATTACCTCACCCACCTTGTCTCTCTAATATCCTGGGACCGACATGGCTACAACACCTCTGGATACAATAATTGCTGGAGGTGAGATAGGGGAATTTTACATAGGTAAAAGACTTCCAGGAAAATTGCTCCTGGGATATTCCAGGTAGGCGCCCAGAGAGAATAGGACTCTTGTCTAGAGTAGTCTGCAATAAGTGGGAATGAACATTGTGGGACTGTGCTGAGAAAATCAATTGAAAAGGAATGCCAATGCTTCCTGTCTACAGTAGCACTGAGATTGCTCAAAATGAATCAGTGTAGGTCTAAGCATTTACAAGTCTTGTTTGAAATTGATGCTGCAAAAGTTTTGGCACCCAAAATTAGTGGCATCTTTCGAAAATGTTAGCTTGTGTGTGTTAGAAACAGGAGAAGGACCTGAAGAAATATTTTTTGATTTAATATATCTCGGGAAAATGGGCAAGAACATTCTACTTATAAGGATTAATTTGGTAAGCATTTTAAAATCCTCAGATAAAAGACATTATAGAAGCACCAATAACCTTTCCCCTCCCACTCTTTTCGTGTTGCATCTTGTATACATTATTCTTGTACTTTATTGTAAAATAAACATTAGTACTACAATGATGATACAGTGACTGAGCCTAATATTTTGAGTCTTCCTATGAAAAATCTATCGCCTTCATCATCACAGGATCTGAGCATCTCATAAAAATTAAATAATGTCACATCATCCCTGGGAGATACGGAATTATTATTGTTCCCATTTTATGGATGGAGAATGGAAGCACAGAGAGATCGAGTGGCTTCCCCTACATCACACAGGAAGTCTGTGGCAGAATCCAAAAATGAATCAAGATCTCAGTGTCTTAATCACAAGAACATGCTTCTTTAGCCTTTTTTGTCTAGCTAAGAGCTTAGGAGACACAGCAGAGCTATGCAGAACACATCTGCCAGTCTCATGAAGCTCAGAAATGCAATTTTCAAGTGTCTGGAGAAGTCTTGCTGAGCCACTGTGATCAGTGCACATTAGGACACTGAGTTGCAGATTGAATGCAAGAGAATTTCTTGTGATATAAGCATTTAGATATTTTATTTTCTCCTTCTGGGAAGAAATGCAAGAAAGAATTTTAATATATTAGTCTGCAGGATTTGTCTTTTTCATTGTTTTGATTTCTCTGTTGACCTCAAGAGATGTGGAATAAGGTAACATTTTTAGCAGCCTTCAAAATGGGCAGGAGCCAGTTACTGTTAGCAGCCCTTTTGTGACTGCTTCACAGATTCAGGTAAGAAAGAATAACAGACAATGAAACAAAACTAAGCGAATGATGATAATGTAATTAGAATGATTTATTTATTTTCTGGTACTTGTGGGCTGGTTTACACTGACTTCACTAGAATTTGTGTGCATGAAGGTTGCTTTAACCCATTAGGTTCTGTTACACCTCTCAGGCGTCACCACTAGCATTACACAAGCTTCTACATTTAATTTCCTTTTCAACTTTGATTTTAAATAGCTGTGGGATTTGAGCAATAACTATGGAAAGATGGGGTGTTTATGGCTGGCTAAAAGAACCTGATGGCCCAAAAACAGTTCGCCATTCATTCCACTGAAGTGCCCAGCAGAGAGGTTGATATTGTGTCAAGAAAAGGAAAATCAAAATAACAAAACAAAGAATATATAGCAATAAATGTGTTTTATGGAGTATTTTCATTGAGAAGGGTGATCTACTGAGTTGGAGAAGGGGAGTAGAAATCAGGACTTCTGGGTTCTCGTTCCCAGCTCTGCTGCCAACTTGCTGTGTGTTCTTCGTCATGTCATTTAGGCCCAGATTTTCGAGTCTCCACTAATATTCATTATCCTTGAGAGGTCCAGGGCTTGACATAGAAAAGTGCTGAATATCTGCAGCTTCCAAAGTTTCTTCAGCAGGAGCTATGGATAATGATCCACACCGCTGGAAGTCAAGCCTGAGGTGTTGGAAGTTGGGCACTCAGAAGCTGAGGCAGTCAGAATTAAAATGCACTTTTGACAGGTTTCAGAGTGGTAGCCGTGTTAGTCTGTAGATATCTTTGTACCGTATTTTCAACTGCATGCATCCGATGAAGTGGGTTTTAGCCCACAAAAGCTTATGCTCAAATAAATTTGTTAGTCTCTAAGGTGCCACAAGTACTCCTCGTTCTTTTTGCACTTTTGAAAATGTTGACAAATTCTATGCTTCAATTTTCCCATTTTAAAAATCGATGTAACAACGGATATATTATCTTATAGAGGAGAGGTTTTATGAGGCTGGCTTATTTTTTTAAAGTGCTTTGAGATGAGATCATCATAGTTATATATTATTAATAAACTGATATAGACACAAGATTTTAAGGGAATTCATGCTTTGTAAAACAGCCAATCAGGATGCATAAATCATCTCCATAACTTCCATTCAGAATCAGAAAACAAGTAAAGCAGCCACGGTAACTCAGAGCACTTCTCTGTAAAATTACACGCACAGAACTAAAACTGGAAATACATGAGGCACCCCTACGGGGTTTTGCTGAGATGATGGAACAGAGAGAGGATTTACAGATCTGTCTTTGGGTGTGGGGGAAGTAAAGCTGTCTCACCGAGAATGAAATTTAAATCAATCTTCGCCCTCTGGGGTTGGAGGAGGATTTTGCTGTGTGTTTCAATGAGGCATTTACAATCAATCGCCCTCAGCCTGGTTTGAAGTGTCCCTCATTCATGCGGTCTAGGCAGCAGCCGGATATTTAACTAGCTGCTTTCCGGATTGGGGTCACTGTAATTTGACTTCACCCTCCGATGGAAACAAGGGAGAAGGAGGACTGACTCTGGGTAGTCAGCCTGCCCTCAACCCTGCAAGGGTAAGACCCCTCTACTCTCCAACCTCCTGAAAGGGGTGAGCGGCACAATTCCTCCCCACACCTTGCATAAAACGAGAACCCTCTCCCCCTGCGAGTTGCTCCTCTGCCCCGCCCATGCCGGGAGCTCCCTCTCTCTGCTCCCCTCCCCTGTGCAGGGAGCTCCCCCTATCTGCCCCCTGCGTGCAGCCGGCTTCCGCGCTCTACCTTCTCTCCTGTGCGATGGGCTCCCCCACGGGCCCCCTCCCCCGCTACCCCGTGCAATGAGCTGCTCCTCCCTCCACTCCTACTGCCGCCCCCAGGCACGGGGGTGGCCGGGGGGGGGTTAAGGAGGGGGTAGGGCAGAGCGCACTGCACCCTCCCCCGCCCCGAGGAGAGGCTCGTAGCAAAGTCACCGACAAGCCCGCCGGGCCCCATCAAACGCCTCGGCTCAGCCCACACACGTCATGGAAACAAGCACGTCAGCACCCAACAGCCAATAGGAGAGGGGGGAGGCGGGGAGAGCGTCTGGCCCCGCCCACGCCCCCTGTTCGCGCCGGAGTCTCCTCCCTCTCCTCCCCCATTGAAGGCGCCGCACGTCTGGAGCCCCTTCACCCGAGCGAGACCCCGTCATGTGACTGCCGGGACGAGGGGTAGGAAGCGGCAGTTGCAGCGTGGGGAGGGGTGGCTCGGCGAGAGGCGGACGAGTGAGTGACTGCCGGGGGGAAGGCGGGCGGGGGCCGGGCTGCTCCGCCCTGTGGCTGCCCCACAGCCCGGGCAGGAGGTGGCTGCGGTAGCGGTTACTCTGCCGGGCTTGGGCTCCGCGGCGCGTCCGGGGCTGCTGAGCCGGTGCGGGTAGGGGCCGCGCCGCAGCGGGGCGCGTGCGAGGGTGAAGCGCGGGCTCCTTCCCTGTGGGGAGCCGCTGCCTGCCGGGGGTGGGACTGGGAGCCCGCCCCTCTCATTGCCACCACCCCCGCCCGCCCGTTCGCGGGGCGGGGCTGGCCCGCCGGAGCAGGGCGAGGGACGCGGGCACCTTGTGCGCCAAGCAGGCGGCGGCACATTCCCGCTGCGTCCCGAGGCGCCGTCCACCGTGTGGCTGGGCAGCGGCCGAGGTAAGCGGCGTCCCCGGAGCCAGTAGCTGGAGCATCGGCCGCCCTGGCCTCGAGGCAGGGCAGCGCCCCCTCCAGCCGCCGGGTGCAGGGGCTGAGCCGCCGGCGGGCGCGGAGCGGCGGCTGCCTTCAGCCCGCCTGGTCTGCGGGCTCAGCGCCTTTGCCCCGGTGGGGCGGCCGCTAACCCCTGCGGCAGGCTGCCACGCTGCATCGGGGGCGCGGTGTGACCTTGAGGGGCGGCCGGTGGGGGGTCGCCCCCTGCCTGGACTCGTGCACGGGGCGGGCGTTGCTGCAGCTTGGACCTTCCTTGGGAGGAGAAGGGGTAAGCGGCGGCGGCGCTGTGTGTCATGTGTGCTGGGCTGGGTGATTAGCGGGGCTGGAGCTGCCTCTTCCGCCGGCAGCCCAGGCAGTACCGAGCCCGGCTACCCCAGTGCGGGCAGAGGCGCTGTTGGCCGTGCGCGCTCCCTCCCTTCCTGGGTGCGCACACACACCATAGGTGGTGCTTAGCCCCTGTTCCCTGCCGGGTTGAGTAGGTGGGATTAGTCGTCTGCTGCTGCACGGCATGATCATCCTCAGCCTGCCTCGTTGCCAGCCTTGCACGGAGCTAGCTAGCCGCCGCTGGCCTGGGGGCGGGGGAGACGGCGCTTGTAGCTGAGGGTCTCTCTGCCTTTTCAGTTGCACTTGCAGACTCCCCTCCCCCCAGCCTTCCGCCGCTTTGTCTTGTGGGCTACTCCCCAGTCCGGGTTAGATAAGAGCAGGCAAAGAGACAGACAGAAATTCCCCTCTTTTCCCCAGCGGACTTGCGGTTCTGATTTATTAATGGCTAGGCGGACTGTGTGTATTGATTCTGAACTAGGATGAAGGCATCTCTGCAGCGCCTCTGAAATAGAGAGAGGACCATTGAGGCTGCTCTGGGCAGCCTGCGGGCGTGCGTTTGTGAGCTGGGTGATGTCCTGCTTAGTAGCAGGAAGTGCCTCTAACGGTGGCGCTTGTATGACACTGTCATCCTCAACCAAATGGTGTATGTAACCTTTGGATGTTACACCAACTGAGTTTATGAAGAGGCCTTAATACTGGGGGATGATTGCTGCCTGTGGTAGAAGGGAGTGCTGCTCTTCTGGAGTGTGAAGGGATGGGGGGACATTCAGAAGATGGTGACTGGAAGAATATCTCACTGTCAGAGCAATTTTATTTTCCCTGCTGATGTGGAAGTCTAGAAGTTAGAAGAACTTCTGATAGGATTTCAGGAGAAGCTTGCTTGGAAACCTAGCTGATAAAGCTTATGTTCATGACCTTGGAAGCATTTTATTTATCATATTTTTCCCCCAGCAATGTAAGTGATTACTACCAAAATAACTAGTAGCGTCTGCCTTAATTTGTCAAAACTAGGACATTTAGTGTCCCGGATGTCTCAATTTGACTAGCTATTAATGTAAGGGTCTCTGAATAGTGGCCAGTTTTAATTTGATGTACACTGCCGTTGTGGGGGTGAATTAAGGACAGTGTTTGGAACTCGGCATGAAACTTGTTACAGCATAATCCATTTCAATGTTTCTTCTTTTGTTTACAAAAAACTAAACTTTAAATATAAGAAGGATGAAAGATATACAGTAACAATTGTTAGAGGTATTTTTATATTAATCTCCCCCCGTCCCCCCGTCCCCCCAACAAAATAGAAGACAAAAGAAACAACTGACAGTATGAAGTCCTCTAAAACTGAATTATTTTATGCTGCCTTCAGCATAAAACTTAATTTTGGATAATTTTTTCAAGAGCAACCTATCAAAACTCCAAAGCTTATCTTGAAAACAAAGCATTATGTGAACTTGTGTTGTGTTAATTACATTTAAAGCTCCAGCACTTTAGCTTAAGGGAAGGGGTCATTAGTATCTGGGCCCAAAACATGGTGGGGGTGGGGTTCTGGAAGACTCTTAAGTGGTCACTCAGCAAAATTATAAAGCATGTTCTGAGAATGAAGTCCAAATAAGATGTACCCCTTAATATCTCATCATTTTTAACAAAATACTTGTGGGAAGAGGTACAGCAGTGTGCAAATCTCTGGAAAAAACACAGCTGTAAATGTTTACAGGTGCTTCAGCAAGTGAGAGTTTAAAAAACTTTGTTAAATGATCTTGATAGTTTCATTTGCCACTTTTTTCTGTTCCATTTAGAAAGCAGGCAGTAACTCTTACTATAGCTAGTGAAAAAGTTGTTCAGAATTACTAGTTTATTTTTTTTAAAGCTTTTCAGGAACCATAAATGCAAAATTTGGACAAGGAGTAAACTTTTTGTATATCCGTAAGTCATTCGTGGATGACTCTTGGCAGAAATGGCTTCCAGCGTACTAAACTTAAATACTTATGGCATAATGAATGGAAACTGTTTTTTAGTGCATAAGTGGAAGAAGTGGCACTGAATAGTAGAGCACAAAAATAGCTTTAACCCCCTACCCCCATGCTTTAAAATGTGAAATTGCAGATTTGGAACCAACATTGTGGGTTGCTTATTTTCTTATCGCTCCTCTTTTCCCTTTACTGGTAGCAGGCTACTGTGATGGTAGTTGCGGTTTTTCACCTAGATAAGAATTTCATTTGTGCTCAAATAGTAGGAGATTAGTGGCCACCAAGCCACCACTAATATGGGCAAAACATTTTTTTTTCCTTCTAGGCAGTATGCCAGTGTACCCCAATTCTTAACTGTAACACCTTACTATATTAATTAAATTCCTACTGAGCAGAGACTGTCAAATATGCTGCTTATGCTGTGGATAATTGGGACCACAAAATTAATCTTCACCTTTGATGCAAGTGAAATGAACTATATTTTACAGGGACTTACGCTTTACCGAACTCTTGCTATTTTTCTGGGTATTATGACATTACTCTTCATCATTTTTATCTTAAAAACTTGCTTGGAAATTTAAAGCGGAATCTTGTCTAGTGTCGCTATCTCTTAATTCATAAGCAATATAGGTAGAACCTGTCAGATGTTAAATTTGAGAATTTCAGTTGCTGCATTACGGTTTAATTTTTTTTTGCTGAACTTCTGAAAAATGCTGTAAGACCTCTGCTAAGATAAACTTGTAAATGCTTATGAAGATTTAACATAATGAAACACAACTCTGAGCTGTCTACTTATTTGAACCATACAGAACATACCATACAGTTTGGCTAGACACAAAGGGAGAAGATAAGTGCAAGTACTCAAAGGATGGAAATGCCAAGGAAGGAGAAGAAATTGAGGTGGCTTTAGGTGATATGATCTAGAGGACTGGAATAAAAATGAGTGAAGGAAAATCTTTAAAACTAACATGACTACTACCACCACCTAGTTTAGGAACTACTAGACTTGGGGAATAGTACACCCAGGGGATGTGGTAGAAATTATGCTGCCTGAGTAACTGCAAAATGGACTGTGTAAGCAGTTAAAATTATGCCATAGGGAATAATTCTTTGTTGGCACATAGATGGACAAAATAACCTAGTCTTTTCCAACTCAAATTTCTCTCATTAATATAGAGTAAAATATTAATTGCACTCAAGTATTCTCTAGAAGACAACTAAAATGTCACTGACCTCAGTGCAGTAGAACTTCAGACATACATTTCGGTGTGCAAATTTTTGATGGATATTAGTCTTTTAATAAAACCGTGCAACATAAACAAGAGACCTACATTGTTCAAAAATATAGTGTTATTACATTTTAACTTCTAGGTTACTATGTCCTTAACCACTTTAATTTTGTAAATTTTCTAAATTAAATATAAAGAGAAATTCTTAATCTTGTTGCACATATTTAATATTTCTAAATACTTTCTGTATGTGAATTAAATTTTTCAGGGTATACACTATTAGAACAGTTCTGTCTTCATTGTATTGTGCTGTTTCTCCTTTAAACGATGAAGTGTAACAAGAGTGTATATTCTTAAACATATTGTGTTTTGGTAACTGAAACTGGTTCCAGCTCAAAGTAAACTAATAGAGGAAGATAAGCAGACTGTTTGTCTCTAGGCTCATAAATGTAAACTTTATATGACAAAATACCATGAATCTGTCATGCGCTAACTAAGAGATTGGTAACAAGTTTGCTCCCCAAAAGAGAACCAGTACAGTCTTAATTTAAAATCTAATTACAGATAGGCTCTTTAGTAATCTTAAACACTTGCTTTGATAATCAGCTGCATTTTTACAATAGATTTAATTAAACTGTTGTATTAATATTCCATAATCAAACATCTTTCTATCCTAATTTCTATGGTTTTATCAACTAGATGACTGTATTTTGCTTACAAATCGAGACTATCAGTTTCTAGTAACCTCCTATGGTGGGCCCAAAACTCACTTGTCTTGAAATGAGTTCTCTAGAACTCTAGTCCTTACACCTATTTACTGTACTGAATAACTTCCCTCTTGAAGGTACCAATTTCTTTTATTTTATGGCACAAAAATGATAAATGTTAAAATAGGGCAAAATATGTATTGCTGATCATGTTTTGTCCATCTGGCTTTACAATGAAGTCAATGCTGCTGCTTATTGGAAGCCAGATGCTTCAGTCTAAAAATCAAAATTTATTGACACATTCTTATCTGGAAGATTTTTAGAATTATTAACACTGAGTTCTGCTATTGTATTGTTACTCATTTTCTTGAGTGATTAAATATTGCGTGGTTGCAACACTATCTTTTCTCATGTGAAACTTAGATCACCGATATTAAAATAAGCTGAATGTAGCTACTGTTAGGCTTCTTTTCTTATTCACCATTCCTCCATCTTTGCCCAGAAATAGTCCTTGGGAAAAGACAAAAGTTGCTGTTTCCTACTTTATAGTTGAGGGTTTTTTTTTTTTTTTAAACCATGTAACTTGCAATAAGGAGGGACACTGAGGGTTATTAACTCAATCTTAAACCTACATAGGTTCTTGCATCTGAATGTCTTATAAATAAGACTGGATTTAGTATCTCTGTGGAACATGGCAGCTGTTCAGCAATGCACAGCAACATTGTACAGCAGTTTAGGAGACAAACGTAGGAGGAAGTACTATTACAATGAATACAGCAAGTGGGAGAACTTAAGACTCAGCTAACTTGCTTTGGACCTGCAATAGAGTTTTTATACATGAGCTCATTAACTCCCCAACATTGGGCGTCAGACAAAAGGCTGGAATTGGTCCACATGATGTTTTTGTGAAGCTTACCTAACACTAGTAGATTTTCCAGAATTTAAGATATAAAACTTGAGTTGCGAGTCCTTATGACTGCAGACATCCTTCCCAATCTCAACTGAGTGAAACTGATGTCGCTATGTCTACCTAAGTAATTGTTTCAGGATGTGTGCAGGAATGTGAATTGTGCTGTCCTTGAAAAATCTGACTTTTAATGCCAAATTCTAATACTGAAACTCAATATTACCTTTTTAATACTTAGTTGATAGTAGGATGTAGGAATGGAGAAGACTAGGTTGGGAGCTGGAAGTTCCTGCATGGGAATGCAGGGAAGAGTCTAGGAGAACAAACGCTTGACAGACAACTTTTCATTACTGTTTCCATTTAAAAAGAGGGGGTTATTTGGGCACTGTTGCTTTATGTTTCTATCAGGTTCTCAAGTTGTTAGGATCTAGATGCTGAAAGGTCATGTTGATTTTTAGTCTAATTCAGATCTTATGGTTCTTTTTCACTTATATTCCCCATGCTTGCATTCCACTTAATTGACTCTTGGCTTGTTTGACTTTAGATGCGCCATAAGTGATGCTTGAAAGAACTTAGTTAAATATAGGGTTTTGTGGTGAATAACTTAAAGAACCTTGGTACATAGGTGAGTTTGAATGTGTAAAAGCATGTCATGTCAGAGGTGCAGCCACACCATAACTGAGTGAGTGGAGCTGCCTGATGGGACAGGAGCTGCAGCTGCAGGGTGAGGTGCAGAGTGGCCTCAATCCCACTCCCGGCCTTGGCCTCTCCTCTGCACTGGGCTGGAAGAAGTGTAAGCTTGCTTAGGGCCCAGTGATGGGTTATTGCAGCCTTTCTCCTAATATCTCTATTTAAAAAAAGATAGGTAATGCTTTTTTTCCTATAGGTGTTGGCAGTCTTCAGTGACAGCAGAAGGTTTGTCTCTGTACACCAGCTTCAAACCTCTAAAGAGCTTTAGAGGTTTGAAGCTGGTGTACAGAGACTTCTGGCATAAAGTAATCTCCCCTTTTAGGATAAAGGCTGGTATGAGACAATTTGTTAAATACAGTATCTATTTGGATACCTTGGATCTGCTTGGCCTTTGTCAATAAGAAAAAAATATTGACCTTGCTATAGCATAGATTGTATTGGTTGTGTTGGTAGATCCTCTTCTGCTAATGTATTGAGATCAAGTGTCAGTACTGATGTTAGAGCTGTCTGTTCTGTCTATTCAGTCTCAACTTTGAGGTAGTTCCTTTGCCTGAAAATGCTGGTGTCCGTAGATGGGGCTGCCTTTAGGTGTCTTAATTCTAATCTTGCATCTCTGCAGAAAGCTTTTTGGTAACTAATCTTCTGCCTGAGGGCTCCTGGGAGGAATTGTCCAGGGTGCTCTCTTTCCTCCTCTTTTTACAGTGTGCAAATATTCATTAGGAGCATTAAGTAAGTAGACCTAGGTGAATAACTGTTTTTCTCTTCAGTTTGCTGGCAGTTCCAAAAATCAAAGTTTCATTTTTGGGATGTGCCAACACCTCTTCCCCCCCCCCCCCCCCAAAAAAAAAAAATCATGTAAGTCAGAAAACATATAGTTTGAGCAGACTTGAAATTTTTGGTTTCAATTTTTGCTTTTAGTAGAATGGCTGAAGAGGATTCGTTTCACACAATGGCTGGAGGGCAAAGAGGTGATCTCCTTATAAGTGTTAGCCCAGTGTTCAGGGTACTCACGTGGGGTACAGTTTGGGGGGCAGAGGCAGTTTCCCCCCTCTGTCTAATGTGGAGAAGGAATTTGAACTTGGGTTTCCCACAATGCAAGAGACTACCCTAGCCACTGAGCTATGGGATGGTCTGGTGAGTGTCTTCCTCAGTTTCTCTCGTTGAAGGTGTTTCTCTTTCTTTGGCCCAGTGATTTGCCACTCATGACAAATACTATGAATTGTCCAGTGAATGATCCTGACTATTGACTATAAACACAGTGGAACAGCTTCTCATGAGGGATTGAGGACCACCACCACCCCTCTCCCACCTCCATACACCAGAATAACCCATAGCTTGGTGGCTGTTGCACTCTCCTGCAGTGTGGAAGACCCAAGTTCAAATCTCCATATCACACAAACAGAGGAATCTAACCTGGGCCCTCCACGTTTGTGTTTTGGCACCTAATCACTTGGCTTTACTCATGAGGCTGGCTCCAGCATCTCCTCAAGAGGTCACTTGGTGATTCTAGCCCATAAAATCAAAATGTTTCAGTAATGTAAAAAACTACTGAAACAGTTTCGATAAAACTGAAAAAAAAAATTTGGCAAATATGACATTAATGAATTTACTGATAGTTTTAGGTTTATTGAAATTTTTCCCAGCCAATAAATTACTTGCTGAAAAAGATCTCACCCAGCTCTGTTGGTAAAGAGGCATTAAATACAGTATTAAGTAGTCTGAGATGCAGCTCTACCTCACCAACCCAGTCATCTGTCAAATCCTTTCTACAATGGTAGACATTTGGATATGCTGTAGTAAGGGCTTGCTGTCTGAAAGTCAGTCTGGAGAAGACTAAACTGATGCTAGTAGGATAGGGAAGCAAGTGGAAAATATGGTAAATTGTAAATGCCCTTTTCTACAATTACTTATATCTACCCCCTCAAGATAGTTAAGTAAAGCAAAGGTCAGGGTAGACTTAATATACATAAGGCCAGGAGTTAATCAGTTTCTCCTGGGAACCACTGCTACAGTGTTACATCCTGTAGTCACCTCACAATTAAACTAGTGCAATGTGCATAGGTCTGCTGATTCCTTTAGTATTCTTTAGTAGAATGGGGCTAGCTCATAATTTCCAAACGTAAATATTTTTTTTTCTATTGGATCAAGTATGAAATGGTCTAGAGCATATTTTATTTGTATTACAGGAATGCCTGAAGTGTGAGTGAAGGGGTCATCAGTGTTATGTAAAACTTCCATTGCTCCATAACTTCTATTGTACGGAGGAATTTAATTAAAATATACATAACTCTTACAGAAGTTTCTTGGGTGGTTGGACGAGGATAGTTAGGGTTCTTAAAAGCTGTGGAGATATGGGAGGCCGTTTTAGGTTTGTGGGATAAACACTGGCTGGATGTTAAAATGCCCTGTAAAAAAGTAGTTAATGTTAGAATAAAAACCTCATTGAGATGAATGGAAGCAATTAATATCTTAGTTATTGTTTCAGGAAGCTTCCAGACTTGCACCTGTTTTAGATACAGTTTAACTTCTATTTTTTTTAAACTGGAGAAAACACTGGTGCATGCTCTTATTTTGATTTAAATCAGATTTACTTCAGTTTAAGTAGATGAAAAACAGGTTTAAGTTAAAACAGAGTAAATCTGGCTTAAACTAAAATGTATCTACATGACCCCTTGCTTTGGTTGAACTAAACTGACTTAAAGTAACACCTAAAGTAAACTGAAGCGTTTTCATGTATGCAAGACCATTGTCTAATCTAGAAAAGTTGTACTGGTTTAAAATTTATTTAAATTGATCTAATTAAATCAGTGTGAACTTAACATGTTCAATAAGGGTTAAATTTGTTTAAAACAATTTAAGCAAGAGTTAAATCTGTTTTAGATTTTAAAATCATTGATCAAGTTAAACCAGCACTACTTTTCTAGAATAGACAAGGCCTTAGGCAGACATCACATTTGCAACTTTTTTTTTCCTGTGCAACCATAAGCTTTGGAAACTCAAACAAAAGCTTGAGTTCTGGTGTGAAATTCTGTGCTAAGGGGTGTATTTAGATAGCTAAGTGGATGCAAATAACAAGGAGCTTGGGTCTTAAGTTTTTAAATTAAAGCTGGTGTGGAGTGTAAATTCTGCTTGCTTAGGAGTGTCTCGCCATATGTATGACATTGGTTGTCTTTTGATCTGCACCAGTCTGAGACGAGTTTAAGACATTGGTTTTTTAATCTATAAATTACTGAATGATCAAAGGCTAGCATATGTGAGAGGTTCTTTCTGTCCTTGCCATTCTGATGCAGTTGTGGTCAGTAGAGGCACTCAGGCTGGCGGCCCCAGACCAGACATTGAAAGAGAAGAGAGTTAGGAGAGGACTATTGGTGCTCACTTCTGGTACTCCTTTTCTCATTCACCCCTATCCTTAGTCTGAAGTAGCCCCAATCATTCATTCTTCAGGGTATTCTGCAAAGCCTGTCTCTCTCTTCCCAGGATTTTAAGGGATGGACACAATGAGAGTTGCTATTGTGTTTGGGGAATCTTTATGAAGCTCTTCACTTCAGAACTAAAAACTAGAGAGGTAGGACAAAACAAGAGTTTGTAAGCGTACTGAATTTTGTGTATATAAAATGCAATACATTGGGTAAATATGCCATTTACTCCTATAGTTATATGCAAGAAGGTAGTATTAGTTTGATGCTACTTTGATTAGATTGTTGTAAGTTAGGGCTTGTCTACATTTGCAGTGCTGCTGTAGTAGTGAAGATGGCACGTATGCCGATGGGTTCCCATGGGCATAGGTACTCCACCTCCCTTGAGAGGCAGTAGCTATGTTGACAGGAGAAGCCCTCCCATCGACATAGTGCTGTCTAAAACTGGGGCTTAGGTGGGTATAATTTTCCATACCCCTGAGCCATATAGTTACACTGACATAAGTTGGTAGTGGTAGACCAAGTCTGAGTTTGACAGTTGTTTCACTGAGGAATCTGCTTCAGGTTGTTTACCTTGTAAACCGTGTAAAAATAGCTGAGCAACTAAATATGCCACTGTAGGGCATTACTTTTTTTTTTTTTTTTTAAACCCTTGGTTATGCTCCATGTATCTGAGAAACAAGTTTTGGTTTGTGGCTGCTAATATAATAGCATAGACCTTACTAATAGTCTAGATGTTAATCAAGGTGTACTGTGTTCTGGATTTAAAAAATAAGGCAGTTAAACAGCTAGCTAGCAGTGAAGACAATATGAAGTTGGCTATAAAATAGGGGTGTGGGGTTTTATTGGCCATCTTACTGACAGTGATTACCTGTAAAAGTAGTGTATGTACTTGGAGTGTGGTCTTGGATACTTACTTCAAATGTTAAGGCTCTCAAGTGAGAACTTTGAACAGCACTTAAAGAACTGCTACCAATAGTAGTAAAATATGGAAATTCATCTTTTATCTAAGTAGGTGAAATGTGCCCCAAACTTCATTTAGTGAGGGCAGCAGGTATTTGCTTATGCCCACTCTTACCAGGTGAATGTATCACCAAAGTGTGTGCTAATTCCTGTTGTCTTGAATCATTTTGGTAGACAGCATTAATTAACTGAATAAATAGGTTAACCTCTGTCACTTAGCATCCTGTGTATATGAAACTCAGTGATTGTTATCTGTTCTGCCTGTACTGAAAACTGGTGGGTATAAAATATTTGGTTTCATGTTTACTTAGTCAGAACTTACACCTGTGAGTTCTTTCACTATTTTGACTGTTTTGAAACGTAAGAGTGGTCCCTTTGGTCTCTCTGAAAGTACAAAAATATTTAGTAATTTTTCATTCATTTAGCCATTTCAAAGGCACTCAAGGCTTTCAATGCAAAACTTGATCTGCCTTTCTATTCCTATCTCATCACCTGTCCCTCTAGACCAGAGGTGGGCAAACTACAGTCCGCGGGCCACATCCGGCCTGTGGGATTGTCCTGCCCAGCCCTTAAGCTCCCAGCTGGGGAGGCTAGCCCCTGGCCCCTCCCCCCACAGCCTCAGCTCATCCTGCCACCAGTGCCCTGGGGGGTGGGTCTGCAAGCTGCTGGGCAGCACAGTGGCATGGCTAGTTCCGGCTGGGTGGCGCCTCTGTCAGACTTGCGGCTCTGAGTGGCATGGTAAGGGAGCAGTGTGGGGGAGGTTGGATAAGGGGCAGTGGGTCCTGGGGGGCAGTTGGATGGGACAGATGTTTGGGAGGGGTGTGGTCAGGGGATGGGGAACGGGGGGTTGGATAGGTGTGGGAGTCCTGGGGGCCCTGTCAGAGGGCAGGGCTGTGGATAGGGTTCCAGGCAGTCAGGGGACAGGGAGCAGGGTGGGTTGGATAGGGGGTGGGATCCTGGGGCGGCAGTTAGGGTTGGGGGTCCCGGGAGGGGGCAGTCAGGGGTCCAGGAGCAGGGGGCGTTGGATGGGTGGAGGGGTTCTGAGGGGGGCAGGAACTGGGAGGGGGTGGGGGCCAGGCTGTTTGGGGAGGCACAGCTTCCCTACCTGGCCCTCCATACAGTTTTGGAACACCGATGTGGCCCTCGGGTCAAAAAGTTTGACCACCCCTGCTCTAGATGCACACCTGCTTAAATTTACGCGAGGAAACCTACATTAACTAAAACCACTTTTAAAAGCAACTTCTGTGTTTAGACAAGATAGCTATATTTCACAGTGACTGTTAATCTGATAAAATTTTAAGTTTAAACTAGTGCAGAAATCAGCATGAATGTTCTGGTGTTGTCTGCATACAAATTTGAACCAGTTTAAGTAAAAAGTGTGGTTCTAAGGTTAAACCTCTGCGACCCTTGTGTTCTTGAGGAAGGGGCAAGGGAATAGATCCCTTGGGGGCAGGGGAATAGATCAGTTTCAAGTTTTCAAATATAGCTTAATTTGTGTGATCGTAATTCCAATAGAGAAATACTTTCTACAACATGCTCTTAACTGCTAAAAAGAGGATGAGGGACTGGAGGCGATCATGGCAGATAACTTAGCCCTGTATGTATAAATGACTTTGTGGCATCAACTGTTTACTGTTTTTATGGCTGACTTAGAACAACGCTTCCTCAGCTCTCGTCCCCTAATGCCCCTGCTCTACTTGCGCTACGTTGATGACCGCTTCATCATCTGGACTCATGGAAAAGAAGCCCTTGAGGAATTCACCATGATTTCAACAATTTCCATTGCACCATCAACCTCAGCCACACTGTCAGAGGCTTGTTCACCTGCACATCCACCAATGTGATATATGCCATCATGTGCCAGCAATGCCCCTCTGCCATGTACATTGGCCAAACTGGACAGTCTCTACGTAAAAGAATAAATGGACACAAGTCAGACGTCAAAATTATAACATTCAAAAACCAGTCGGAGAACACTTCAATCTCTTTGGTCACTCGATTACAGACCTAAAAGTGGCAATTCTTCAACAAAAAAAACTTCAAAAACAGACTCCAATGAGAGACTGCTGAATTGGAGTTTATTTGCAAACTGGATACAATAAACTTAGGCTTGAATGAAGACTGGGAGTGGATGGGTCATTACACAAAGTAAAACTGTTTCCCCATGTTTATTCCCCCCTCCCGTTACTGATCCTCACACAACTTGATTATCACTACAAAAGGATTTTTCCCCCCTGCTCTTCTGCTGGTAATAGCTCACCTTACAACTCTTGTTACAGTGTGTATGGTAACACCCGTTGTTTCTTGTTCTCTGTGTATATAAAATCTCCCCACTGTATTTTCCACTGCATGCATCCGATGAAGTGAGCTGTAGCTCATGAAAACTTATGCTCAAATTGTTAGTCTCTAAGGTGCCACAAGTACTCCTGTTCTTTTTGCGGATACAGACTAACACGGCTGCTACTCTGAAACTTGTCCTTATGCAAGGCACTGAATTTAGCCGTATAGAGTGGAAATCTATCAACTTCATGAAAAAACTCGTACAGCTACAGACAGACATCAGCTTCCTTTCCAAATGCAAACAGATGGACATCATACCAAAAGGACTGAAGGTAAAAAATCCATTACAATCTACATACCATACAAACTATGCTGACAGCTTGAGCCACACGCTCTCAAAGAAACTGCAGAGCTACCTGATCAACATCCTCTACAGCAAACAGGGAAAGATTAAGAATGAGCTCTCAAAACTGGATACACTCAAAAAACCAACCTTCCACACACACTTCCTTGTGGCTGGACTTTTCAAAAACTAGACAAGCCATTTACAATACAAACTTCGCTTCTCTACAAAGGAAAAAGGACACTAAACTATCTAAACTACTACATGCCACAAGGGGCCACAACAGTGCTTCCCTTAACCCACCCAGCAATATTGTTAATCTATCCAGCTATACTCTTAGGACAAATTCTTCTGCTGGGCTATCTCGGGGCCTCTCCTTCTGCCCCTCCACCCCCATGAACATGATACAGTTCTGTGGTGACTAGAATCCTATTTTCAACGTCTCCGACTCAAGGAATATTTCCAACACACCTCTGAACAGCATACTAACCCACAGAGACCTTCCTACCAACACTACAGAAAGAAGGATTCTGGGTGGTGACCAAGTTCCTCCTCTACCTGGTGGGTCTTGCGCTTATTGGCAGATTTGCTAGCCTCGGAGATTCACAGCAGCCCTCAGTTTGGCCGTTTTCGTGAACCCACAGTCCAGGTCAACTTCTCCTGTGTCTGACCAGGAGTTGAGAGATTTGGGGAGAACCTGGGCCCGCCCTCTACTCTGGGTTCCAGCCCAGGGCCCTGTGGAATGCAGCTGTCTAGAGTGCCTCCTGGAACAGCTGTGCAACAGCTACAACTCCCTGGGCTACTTCCCCACGACCTCCTCCCAAGACCTTCTTTATCCTCACCATAGGACCTTCCTCCTGGTGTCTGATAATGCTTGTATTCCTCAGTCCTCCAACAGTCCGCATTCTCACTCTCAGCTCCTAGTGTCTCTTGCTCCCAGCTCCTCACATGCACACCACAAATTGAAGTGAGCTCCTTTTTAAACCCAGGTGCCCTTATTAGCCTTCCTTAATTGATTCTAGCAGCTTCTTGATTTGCTGCAGGTGTTCTAATCAGCCTGTCTTAATCATTTCCAGAAGGTTCCTGATTGTTCTGGAACCTTCCCTGTTACCTTACCTAGGGAAAAGGGACCTAATTAACCTGGGGCTAATATATCTGCCTTCTGTTACTCTCCTGTAGCCATCTGGCACAGCCCTGTCACAGTGGACTCCTCCTGAAGGTCGAAACAGACTGGACTTCTACATAGAGTGCTTCCGCCGACGTGTACGGGCTGAAATTGTGGAAAAGCAGCATCACTTGCCCCACAACCTCAGCCGTGCAGAACACAATGCCTTCCACAACCTCAGAAACAACTCTGACATCATAATCAAAAAGGCTGACAAAGGGGAGGTGCTGTAGTCCTCGTGAATAGGTTGGAATATGAACAAGAGGCTGCTAGGCAGCTCTCCAACACCACATTCTACAAACCACTATCCTCTGATCCCACTGAGGAGAAACTACACCATCTGCTCAAGAAACTCCCTGAAAAAGCAAAAGAACAAATCTGCACAGACACACCCCATGAACCCCGGCCAGGGGTATTCTACCTGCTACCAAAGATCCATGATGATGATTTTTGCTCAATAATGATCCAAAGTAGAGGAGACTGACGCATATTCATTTTCACTATCTGAGTCAGATGCCACCAGCAGAAGGTTGATTTTCTTTTTTGGTGGTTCGGGTTCTGTAGTTTCCGCATCGGAGTGTTGCTCTTTTAAGACTTCTGAAAGCATGCTCCCAACCTCATCCCTCTGATTTTGGAAGGTACTTCAGATTCTTAAACATTGGGGTGAGTGCTGTATCTATCCTTAGAAATCTCACATTGGTACCCTCTTTGTGTTTTGTGAAATCTGCTGTGAAAGTGTTCTTAAAACAAACGTGCTGGGTAATCTTCTGAGACTGCTGTAACATGAAATATATAGCAGAATGTGGGTAAAACAGAACAGGAGACATACAATTCTCCCCCAAGGAGTTCAGTCACAAATTTAATTAACGCATTTTTTTTTAACGAGCATCATCCGCATGGAAGCATGTCCTGTGGAATGGTGGTCGAAGCATGAAGGGGCATATGGATGTTTAGCATATCCAGCTACAAAAGTGCAATGCAAATGCCTGTTCTCACTTTCAGGTGACATTGTAAATAAGCAGACAGCAGTATCTCCTGTAAATGTAAACAGACTTGTTTGTCTTGGTGATTGGTTGAACAAGAAGTAGGACTGAGTGGACTTGCAAAACATTAGAGCCTACATTGTTTTTGAGTGTTATGTAACAAAAGTACATTTATAAGTTACACTTCTATGATAAAGAGATTGCAGTACAGTACTTGTATGAGGTGAATTGAAATACTATTTCTTTATCATTTTTACAGTGCAAATATTTTTAATCAAATACGTAGTGAGCACTGTACACTTTCTACAGTGTACACTTTGTATTCTGTGTTGTAATAGAAATATATTTGAAAATGTAGAAAAACATGCAAAATTTTTAATTTCAATTGGTATTCTCTTAACAGTGCAATTGTGATTAATTTTTGACTTAATCGCATGAGTTAACTGCGATTAATCGACAGCCCTAATAAATACTTATATCCTGAGTCCTGCATTTATAATCTACTGTGTGAACTCAAGGGATTTTAAAATTATTTTTAATAAAGTGGTTTTCAAACTTTTTTTGTGTTAGTGATCCCTTTCACACAGCAAGAATCTGTGTGACCTCTTCCCCCCCCCCGCGCCCCCCCCGGCCCTTAAAAAATAAAAAATTGGGTTAATTTACTGGGAGCTCGGAGCCCCAAATGTAATTACCTTGCGACCCCCTAAGTGGTCATGACCACCAGTTTGAGAACCACTGTTTTAACATGATGATCTTCCTAAGTAACTTGCTGCCTTTCTCTTTTTATAAAAGGTAAAGCAAGTTTGGAAAACTATTGGCCATCACCCCAAGACAACCAAAATACACTCTTACTGCTCGCTGGTTGAAGTTGCTGATCTGTGATTACCAATATGGAGAAAAGAATTATTCTGTATCAACCCTGTTGTATGCTGGACATCGGTGTTTAAAAAATCAATTACTTGCCCTCATGATGTATTATTTCAGGTTCCCTTGTGTCTCAGCAAGTCACTGTGACACATGCTAGGGAGAAGGTATGATCATGCATGCACATTCTCTAAAATAGAACTGGACTGGCATATTGGAGGCATTTATTATGAGGAAATGGGAAGACACTAATTTTGTGCCCCAAGTTGCAGGTGATATCCAAATAAGTCACCCAGTAGTTAAGTGCCAGTCAGATCAGTGCATTACCCTGCCCTTGATACAGCACAGATTAATTCTGAAATACAGCTCTTCTGTCTAAAATTTTCTAGCCAAATAACTAATGGGACAACAGGAGTTGAAATTCTGGTTGTCTTTGGTAAAGTCATGTTACAGAAGCTTGTAAGGCACCTGTCTTCATTAATAAAGGTAACTTCTTATTCATTCATAATGCATGACAACTACCTGAAAAGGACATGAGCAACTGGGATACTGATGTGGTTAAAAACGCTAGGTAAACATTACTTAACCTTTACTAAATTCCATTCTGGCAATGTTCCTTTATCTTATTTTCTTAAAGCATCTAAACTACTTTTAGTTCCCACTTCCATGCAATACAGTTTCTTTTCACGGATGCTGTTTGACAGATCCATGCAAACAGGAGAACTGACTGCATACATGTTTCCTTCAGAAGTTAGAGCAAAAATAAAAACTTATTTATGATCTCAGTTGCAGTAACTTTCGTTTTGCAACACTAGGGTCTTTTAAGCCTGAATTGTTCTTGTCTCCATCTGTTGAGAAAGTCGCCAGTTACTCAACTGGCTTGTGTTGTCTGTTTTGCTGATCAAATAGATGACATTGGTTTACTTGTTCATCCTATCTATACTAGAAATAGAATGTCATTGCTCTGTAGTATATATCTCCATCTCCACCTCCCAGCTGCTCATTCCTGAATTTAATGTTCTCTTATGATTCTAGTACCACAACTCTGGTCAGTAGTACTATATTGTACTGCTTCTCATCAGAGACTCATCCTGATGCGACCAAAGACACTTGTAATGAAACTGTTACCATGGTGTCTGTTCCACAATGATTGCATGATGTTTTCACACAGTTTTGATTTTTTTGGGAGTAGACTACCTGAAAACAAGAAAATATTGTGTATATACATTTAAACTAAGACTTTCAAAAGTGACTAGTGACTTTTTTGAACGTACAACTTGATGCCTTAAGTGGGCCTTGCTTTCCGGGCAAGGCTGCAAAACCATCTCTTGAAAATGAGGCCTTGCTAATGTGTCTTAAGTTGTGCCTCTCACATCACTGGTCATTCTTGAAAGTCTTGCCTCAAATTCTTTATTTGACTGACCACCCATTGTGGAAGGAATTAGAGAACTAAATAGTTAGATTGCTCTTGTCAAGGTAGCCTCTGCATGTTTTCACTTGTGGAGTCAAGACATCTGAGCTTCCAGAATCATCTAGAGAGCAATGTTTGTAGGCACTCTCCCCTCCCCAACACAGGGTTTCCAGAGTATAAAAGGAGAGGCATTTGAGGCTACGCCAGTTCATTCTGACTGCTGAAGTGTAGCAAGTTTGGTTTGTGTAGAGGTGTCCAGCACTGCTTACTGGAAACTAAAGACCTACTTATCATAGTGGTTATATGCCTCATGTAAGCGGCATGCAAGTTCTTGTATCTGTCTAGGTTAATGAGGTTCAGCAGTGGGCATTTAGCATAATTGAGTGGCTTTTTGCAATCAAAGTGGTTCTTTGGTGTGATGGTCCCCAGATTCTTATGGGTTGACTGTCAGACTCCATACTGAATCTGGAAAAGCACACACTTAGACTACCTCTTTTAGCCTTCCTGTTTTATGAATAGTTCTAGTGCCTGTATCAGCTGTTTATAGGTTTCCCAAACAGAAGTTATGTGAAACGGACACGGATGTAATGCTCAATATGTTAATATGTGAGCAAAACTTCTTTACAGTAGTGTTGAAATTACTTGGTAAAGTTTTGAACAGCAGCGTTAAGAGAAGTGCTAGAACTGTTCATCTGCAGCTATGGAAAGATGAAAGTTTCACTAGTTTTCATTTGGAAAAGCTCTTTCCCCTCCAACAATAATAATACAGATATGCCACATATTGGCATGCACATACATGACACCAATTGCCAGACTTCACCAGCAGCCTTTACAGCTCTGTCTCAGGTCAGTCTAGTCTTTGACGTAACACCAGATGAACAAGGTCATAGTTCATTTTAATATCATCTCAAAGCTGAATTGGTATCTAGACACCCCCCCAACACGCAAAGTGGAGTACCATTCTCAGCTGTGTTCTGCATTGATCAGATACATTGAGCACAAGTTGGAGAGACCGGCTACAGATGGAAAGAACCTGGTCCCCAGAAGACAAGACTCCACACAAAAATCCTTAGCTTACAGCCATCAGGTTAGCTGCCCACCTTCCTGAATGCAGATCATTTCCCTGCCCCCAAGGACTTAGTGAGGGACATTGTGGTTAGGATGTGATCTGTATTCTGGTGCTTTAGCTTTTAAGTAAAAGAGCAATGTTGTTAAAATCTTGTGCAGAGTATCTGTTACATTAACTCTCTCAGGAGGCATACAGTAAAACTGTAAACCAGAGGTCTCTCACATTTTGGGTGGAATTCCAGGAGAGGACTTGTTAAAGTTATTGGGACATCTTGGGGATTGGGGTGGGGAGCAGTCAGCGTTAATCCTGGCAGCCTAAGGCAGGTGGGTTGAGGGGCTCCACTTCCGTGAAGGGGTAACAGATGCTGGGTTGTTGCCCAGGTAATGTGCCAGAGAGGCCAGGGAAGGAAACAATGCTACAGCCTGCTGAGACCCTGGAAACTTAAAACACCCATGGACCCAGAAGCTGGATTCCTCATAGCAAACTAGTGAGTTGCTGAGATGAGTTGCTCAGCTGGGACTTGACAAGTGGTCTGAGTCTCACCCAAACTAATCCGTTAACTTACTTGGATTCTTCCCAAAACTTCATACTGTTTCCAGAACTTACCTTTATTTCACTGATAGAACTAAACAGTTCAGATTGTCTCCTTAGTTATTCATAGCCAGGAATTCTAAAGGTTAGGCTACCTCATAATAGGATATCAAAATGGATCACACGTTACCTGTTGGCATACCTCCTTCCCCCTACCCCCGAAAAAGAAGCATGGAGTGAGCTCTGCAGAGTTCACACTCCTTCTCGAAGAGAAGGATGTGGCTTATCTGAGGAGAGAGCCCACTGAGCTTTGCCAAACACTTTGCCTTGGACTTGCCACATCAGCTGCTAAGTTTGGGAGCACAGTACTACAACTGCTGTTTGACTGATGAATGTAGAACTCCTTATCACCATCTGAGGGATATGGCTTGCCAGTAGCCTGCAGAGGGATCTACAGACACTCTAAGAAGATAATGGTTAACTGCTCTATATTAACTGATTCTTTGAAATGTATTTGGTGTGGATCCCATGACCTGCTGTCCATCACTATTTTTCAAAAGAATGAGCAAAACCAGATTTGAATTTCAATGGAACTGAGGAGAGTTGTGGCTACTCTGCCCTTATGGCCTCATATGGGAGCAAGAAGGGACGCAAGGTAGTACAGCCCTAAAGGACACTCTGAGGTTCTGATCTCATATGTGACGTGTATGTGCGCGTGCACCTACAGTAGGATCCACACTGACTACAGCACCTTGAATCACAGTTACTATAGGTTAAGTAACCATTGCTTCCTTAGTGGCCACAAAGTGTATTGGCAGAATCTCTCAAATTATTCCACTTGTGTCTTGTCTTCACGGGGGGTGGGGAAGGTGTGCTACTTCAAGTCTTCTAGTGAAGATGAAGCAGTTAGTCATTTTCACACCAGTTAGTAGGTTGAAAATGACAATTGCCTAGCCTTTATTAGGATTTTACACTGTGCTAACTTGAATTAATATTTTTTTTCCTTGTGAAGTTGAGACCTAGATGTCTTAGACCTCAATCCTGTGAACTCATCTGTTCTGTTAAGTTGTATGTTCTTCCTGGCAGGGATCTCTTGGCTACATAGCCACCAACAACAACTAAAGCAATGCAAAATGCAGCTCTCCATACTATTTCAGTGCTTCTTAACATTTAAAAAAAGTTTCATTGGGAGTAACTGACTTTAAAACTGATATATTTTCTCCAGTGCAATATTTCTAATGTAGATCATCCCATAAGTCTTAGTACAGTACACTCCCGTTCATATGAATGGCCTGGGGAACATCTGAAAGTTTTGGATAACCAGGCAAGCAGATAAACAGAAGTGCTATTAACATTGGAGAGGGAGAGGAACACTGCGGTTCAGATATCCAAATTTCTTTTATCCAAAAATCCTAGTTAACTGGAATTATACTGCAGAATCAAGTGTGAAAGGTAGAAGAGTGAATGTTTAACTACTGAATTATTTTCAATTTTAAAATCCAAATATATAATCTTAAAGTCAAGGTTTAAAAAAAGTCAGTTTAAATTAAATTGTAATGAAGGAATTCTGCAGTGCGTTTAAATAAAAAAAAAAAAAAAAAAAGGCAAAGCAGAAGTTGCTAGCTCTCTTGTGATCCAGCTAAACGGTAGATGTTAATCGCAATTTAAGCCAAAACTGTTTATTTTATAGGGCTCATTCATGATAATACAGTTAAGGTCAGGTCAGTGCACTTATTATGCAAATTCTTATTTTCCAAGGTTTAATTCTTGGCTAGAAAAATTGCTGTCAATCAACTTTAGTATACTATATATTGGTGCATGAGGAAGCTCTCTGCTTCATTTTTGACTGATTAGTTACTATAAAATGCAGTTATTTAGGTCTAAAACGTGTATATTTTTTTTCTTGCTTAACTGGGTCTTTTTTTTTTTTTTTTTTTCCCAATTCTCTATTTTCCTCTACTGATATTTAAAGCAACTGTATACAGAACCAGGAAAAACAATGTCTGTGCTCCCTCTGCTGGCTTTGCAAAAATCTGTTAACTATTCATTGCACTAAGGGGGTGATGACAACCACATTGCTGATGTGAAAAATGATGATCAACTATTGTAAATTCTGACCTATTAAGAATGGTTTATGGTGAGGAAGAGAAGCTGTTCTAATAGAGAATGAAATAGGCAAAGAAAATTAATGAGACAGTCAGCTAATTCTAGTTGAATACTAAAAATATTTCTTGACTGAGACGTAATCAGGCTTGTAGTATAACACATCATAGCTGTCGGCTTACATTTTACAGCACAGCTCACAGTTGCACCTTGTTTCTCCCTTCATAGGCTTGTTGGGGGGAGTAAACATTGCTCCTCTGTTTTTGCTTATTCATGTTGTTCCACCCATCAGCTGATAAAAGGCATCAAAATCTTTCTCCTTGACTAACAATACGTTCTCTTTACTAGATAGAGAAAAGATGTTTCAGGGATTGGGTGCTACAATAGGCCATGAAGATCTTGAATCAGTTTGTTTTGTTCTCTGGAAGGCAGTCACGCTCTCCCTGCTTCACTTGAGGCAGTCAGGACTGTGCAGGTAGGCTACAATGCTCCAGTGAGCATTCTGCAGTGAAAAGGGCATGTCCCTTTGATTGAAGTTTCCCTCTCTTCCGTGAGAGGGAACAGGCAGGAAGCTGTCCAGACCAGGGATGGAAACAAGTTGCAAGTTCCCAGTGTTGCACATTACACTCCTTCCCATCTACATTTCTGTTGTCAATGGAGGACATGGGCTCATCCAAAGGACCCACTCTTCTGTCACTCCAGCTTTGATGCAGGAGATTTCTCTTGGCACAGACTCTGATCATGAGGATAAACAAATATTTACCCTCAATATAGAAGGGAAAGATATCAAATACTTGTGATCAAAGAGCAGTACATGAGGCAACACTTCACCCCATTCCCAGTTGTCTGTCTGTACTGTGTTCTGCAAAATTTACATTGTAGTTCTGGTGTGGCACTTCTGGGAGGACCATCTAGGGCTAGCAAGATCAAGAAGAGGTCAATTTGTTGGCCACATACCATCTCCCTGCCTCTTGTACATACTCTTGAAGATATCACTTAATTACACAACTGTGTCTTAAGGTACTTATTTCTTGTCTTCCAATCCCAATGAAACAGTATTCGTCAATAAAAAAACAAAGCTGTTTGTGTAGAGGATTGGTTTAAATTAAGAATCAGGCTGAATACTGACCATTCCTATGTGAGTAATCTTTTATCAGTGCATTCTTCCAATAATGAGTTTGAAGATGAAATCTTGTCCTCTGCTAGAGGGGGAACCATTAGAGGACATGGTAGGGGGTTCGGGGGTGGGGGGAATTCATATTGAACAGACGTAAAATGTAAATATGGCTTTATATCCATTCTAAAAGTTATTTGATCCCACCCCTTCTCCCCCTCCCCCCACTACATATACCGCCAGTCAGCTCTGAAGGCAGAGTGGAGAGCAATGTCTACTGCAGGGCACCCAGCTCTGAAGACACTGCTGTGCCAGCAGAAGCACAGAAGTAAGGGTGGCAATATGAAAAGTGATATTCATCAATATCATTTTTCACAGCAGATAGGTGAAGGATTCGGGGGAGGGGAGAAGAGCCTAGGTGACAGGGCTCTGGGTGTGCACGGCCCTTCTGCATGAGTCCTAGCCACCTGGGGCTGGGACAGCGAGAGCTCTTTTTAATTAAAAATAAATAAATAAACTGTACACTAGAAGTTAGAAATGTCTGATGCACATGCAAGCCATTATCATTATCCTGATACAATAACTGGCCATGGCCTCATGTATTCCTTGCTGCTGCTGCTAACCTTAAGGGACAATATCCTCTTCCCCTAAGAAACTGACACTAAATTGACCTGGCAGAAGGCAGTACTAATGTGGAATGTTGAGAGGAAGAGACTAGAGAAATCCCTTGTAGGAAGGGGAAAAATGCACAATACAGTTAAGTTTAAACACTTCTGCGTTTTCCAGTACTGTACCTCTTTGCACATAGTTTTGGTCTGAGATGCTAGCTCTTTGCTGTCATGCAATCACAAATTAATGTGACAACTGCAGTACTTGCTTACATGGAAAACTACTAGGAAAGCTTTTATTGTATTTTAGCTATCCGTTTTCATTCTAATTTAGCAGCTGAGAATAGCTGTCTGGAAACGTGCGATTCCATGGGCAAGTTAATGATAGAATGGTAAGGAGGTGTCATTTGATTTGTAAAAATCTGCAGAATCATAATTTCAGTGGTGGTGCCCTCCATGACGTGGCAGGCAGGGACTTGCTGCTCCCAGCTCCAGGTCCTCCAGTTGGTGGAAATACGATGATGTCGGAAATGGGTAATTTGGGTTTCATTTGAAAGCTCTTTCTCCTGTGAACATAGTGGTACCAAACATGACAAACCTGGAACAATTACATAGATATATATTTGAGAAAATATTTAAAAATTAACTTCAGACTTTAATACAGACATGTCAAACATGTAGCCCGCACAAGGTTAAATTGTGGCCCTCATCTGACAGCGTTGCTATCTGATAATGCTCAGAACATGAAACCTGATTGATTTTTTTTTATTTTAATATTAAAGATGCTATAAATAGGAGTGCTTCAAGTTGATTTGCCATCAGCAAAAAAAAAAAAAAAAAAACAGTTCAGAGGAATTGATTATCTGCTTTGTTTATTATGCAAAGAGTTGTCAGGAGGTACTGGTTAAAATGTCAGCATCCAGCAGAAATTACTGGAATCCATCCAGAAATGGTATGCACATAGTTACATAATCTACATGATACAACATAATTAATTACAACTCCAAAGTAACTTCTAACAAACTCCCTGTTTTTACTTTCATCTTGATTATTTTTAGGCATCAGTGGGGAGAAGAGTACCAATTAGTAGCGGAATCTTTTTGGAGAATACCACCACCGGGGACCTGGTTAAACACAATGCTTGGTGGCACCTTGCATGCTATTAGAAGCACCTTAAACTGAATTTGATGAGGTTGGAGAGGAAGTACACTGAGCACCAGGAAAAAAAATTGTAGATGCTGGGACAAGTGAGACTTGCCTTTAGACTAGGTCCCATGCATGAATTTAAAAAATATTGCTTCTTCAGTCAGCCTGAAGTATCCATTAAGCACAGTTTCATCATGTGAGACAGGTAAGAAACTGTCTGAAGCCATCATTCTTAGTGAGAATATTGCATGGGAAATAAAGTTAAGTGGGTGCATGGACCCAAAAGACCTCCATGCATATGAGATTGCATATTCCATAGAGTGCTACACCAAGAATGTATGTTATAATGGGTTATGTCAAAAGGTTAAAAACAAACGCATACTGATTTATTTATTTTATTTTTGCTATTGCAAACTGTGCAACTCAGCTGGCATTCATAAATTGCCTCACAGATGCTCTAATGGGTGGGAGCGGTGGCAAGAGTTGATGCAGAGACAAAGCACATATTTCTCTCTACTTAGAGTGAGATTGAAGAGGAACAAAGCTTAGCAGAAAGGCAAAGCAATCCTCTCTGCAGAAGTGAATCACTGTGCATATCCTTAAAAGCTACAAAAGATGTGATGCTATCAAAAGCAGAAGAAAGTGCTGATTTCAACAGTAGCATGAAGACCATTTGCAGCTGCTAAACATTTACAGAAAAGCATTTTGTCCTGGAGTAGGTAGGAGTTTGAAGGATTCATAGCTGATGCCAAATGCATGTATGTGGCGGGGTAACCATGTGGCCTGTACTACTTTTAAATGGTGCATGGTGGTCTGTGTCCTCAATATAACAGCACAAGGCTGCCATCCTATCACAAAGCCTCATGTTCGAATGCTTGAGTGAATGGCGGACTTCCAACATATACATGGCAACTGTACAGCATATGACTAATCTGCCACAGGGAGTGGCTGTTGGAAAGTCCAAATTATTTTACTGGAAGGCATTTGATTCAGCATTTGAAGACCCTTTCCTTACTCTGAGGGCTCAAAACAGCTGAGACAGTCCTGAGGTCATAAATGTACTAGAGCAGTGGTGGGCAATCTGCGGCCTGTGGTTGGCAAACCGCGGCCACTTAGAGCTGCAGATGGCCATGCCTGTGGACGGTCAATGTAAACAAACTGTCTCGTGACCTGCCAGTGGATTAACCTGAGGGGCCGCAGGATGCCCACCACTACACTAGCGGCATTCACATGCTGCTTACCGTTTGGTGATCACATTATGACACTTGCAGAGCTATGTTGATGGATATCTTCCTAGAAGCAAATGGAGAAAAATTGCCACTGACAAGCAGTACATTTATACCTGCTATCAAGAGGGTAGTTTTTCAAGCAGTGGAATGGCTCTGGACTGGTCAAGTATACTAAAACTCCCCTCCCTCTGTCTGGCATGGATTGCTCTTGGAGGATGGACTGATCACATCAGTCGTGTGAAATATCATGCTCTCCCACATCAATCTTCAGCTAATCAAATGGTCACATGGAAAGACCAGATGCTCACCGCCCTGCAAATGTTTCGCCAGCAGCCTGCCTTGTACAGAGATGTGTGAGCATGGCACAGACAAAGATCAATTTAACTCTGTCTAGCAGTGGTGCTCTAGATGGAGATGACGCTGATGAATGAATGAATGAATAAACTGATGAATAAATGTTTTCAGTCCTACATGTCAAGGCTAACTTCCCTAGGGTTGATCTTCAGCAATGTCCTTTTGTAATGTAAGCAATGCATCCTTATGGTAAAGTATAATTTTAAAGAATGATTTTTAAACACTTACTTTAGTTGTTTTGGGCTTGTCCTGTTTGCTGCCATTGTGTTCATGGGGGGGAAAATGCACTTTTGAATGTTACCCAGTGATGTTGTATTATCAATTTTCACCAACCAGTGGACCTGGAGCGGAGAGGTAGTGGGGGCAGCAAGTCCTCCTGCCATGTTGCAGAGAGTGACACCATTGAACTATTCTGTAGGATTTTTTTTTTTAAACAAATCAAATTACCTTTCTATTGCTAACTTGCCCATGGAATGAGATTTTACTGCACTATGCTCCCACACTATGAGGAAACCATGTTACAGGTCATCCTTGTTTGAGCAATAATGTCATAGAAAATGAAATCCAGGCAAATAAAATGCATTTTCTGTCTCTCTGAGGGCAATGAAGGGATTGATATAAGCCATCTGAAGGTTTGATCCTTGGATACCAGGTTAAGAATGTAGAGGAAGCATCTATACGTAACCTATAACAGATTCCTAGTCAAAACAGGAAAACTGTAAGTGGTTGGTGATAGTAATTAAACTTTGATCTGATATGAGAAAAGTATAGAGTTATTGTATTACTAAGTCAAACCCAGATAATCTTGCTCTTCCTAGATCCTGAATGAAATACACATGCTGATGTGAATCCTGTCTGTTTTTTGGCATAAAATTTAGTAGCAACTATTTACCAGCCAAACTGAGGCCTGGTCGAGGCTAGGAAAGTAGGTTGGTATAACTTTTCACATCTGTGAAAAATCCACTTCCTTGAGCAATGCAGTTAAACTTACCTAACCCCCCCCCGGTGTAGGCAGTGCTAGGTCGTTGGGAGAATTCTTCGGTCAACTTAGCTACCACCTCTTGGGGAGGTAGAGTACCTGTGCTTAGGGGAGAAGCCCTCCTGTTGGTATAGGTAAACTCTTCACTGAAGAGCTATAGTGGTGCATCTATGCTGCTGCAGTGTTTTTAAGTATAGACAAGCCCTGATTCTAAAAGGAGGTGAAACTGTTGGCAGTCAGGAATTCAGAAATAGAGAAGAATGTTAAACCCACTCACTCTATATGGCTTGTGCAGATGGCAGACTGAGAACTCATTATATGGGTTAAGTATTTAGGTAACTGATGTTAGGGATATGTAACTGTAACAGGTACAGTGGGTTAAAGCTCTGGAAACTGTGGCAATGATAGGTTATACGGCTGTCAAAGAATATCCTCTTGGTACTTTGCCTAGTCTCTCATCACTATGGATGGCCACAGTTAATATATATTTAACAAATTAAAATTGTTTGAAAAGAGGTTGAAAGCTGACTATTGAAATTAATGCAGTTTCTTGCGTGACTAAATGTTCACAAGCTAAAATGAATAATTTTAAAATAGGAAAAAATGGTGGTAGGGAACTTTAAAATATACTTACTAATGTTTATTAGTAAGTTGGTTGTGGTTGGTTTTTTATCTTGAAAACCATAACTATATGGCTAATTGAAGATACTGTCAGACTACAGATTTTTGGAGTTTAATCCTAGATTTTAATGCCTTTAAATTGAATTTGGAAGGGAAAGGCACAAAAGGAGCAGCAAGCAATCAGGTGTTTCAAATCGAAGTAAATATGATGCAATTATCTTCCCTTGTTAATAGGGAAAGCTTTGTAGTAAATATTTTTTTCTAAAACAGTTGCCACGGTGCATAACACTGAATTAAAATATCCTGAAGGTGCTGGATGTGACTCCATTGTTGAGCCCATTTCAAAACACAACTTCAGAATGGAACATAATTCCCCTACCCCCACCCCAAGTAGTAGCCTTTCAAAGTGAAACTTTGAGGGAGGATGGGGTGGATTCTTTATTTAAAAGGTTTTTGGGGGGGGGGGGGGGCTTTTCATACAATTTTAATAGTAAATGGCTGAAACTATTCTGAAATTTCTCCATGACAGGCAGCGGCACTAATTTTTAAAGGCATTCTCCTCAAATTGTCAGCTATGGATCTTGATCTGCTACAATGGAAAGTTTTTGTAAAAATACTTCAGCATTAAAGGATCAATGTTTCTGCAGTTCATAACTGGAAACTTCTGTCAGAGGTTGGTGAATAATATTTTATCCAGCAGAGAACTCCGAAAAAATTGCCCTCTTCAGAGTGGCCACTGCTCATTGGGAACAAGGGGACTGAAGAGACAGGCTGCCTTCAGATAAGAGATCCACTTTGCTACAACCTGTGCGGGAGGAAGCTTGGGCTGTCCTTAGCAAAGATGGCAGTCACTTTCCTTTTTCCCCAATAGATGTGAAGATGAGCTGCCCTCATCCTTGAGGGCAGCCCCTGCAGAAGGGGGCACTGTGGGGAGGAAGGGATTATAGAGGAATCCAAGGGAACCTTGGGAATGTAAGGGAGACAGTGTAGCCCACTCAGCAGCCGTTTGAGAGGCTTGCATTTGGACATCCTAGGTTTAATTTTGAACATGAAGTGTTCACCAGAATTCTTTCCCCTTAAAGTAGCAGTCACTGATGTTGGGGTATCTCAAGAGAAGGGACACACATGATTTAGTTTTTTGTACTAGTCTACCAATACTTCTGTTGTCATCCTTATTTTCACTTTTTTTCCTTCTGTACAACTCCCAGGCACCGTTTGCTTCATTCCATGGATGTGATCCAGCAGCGGAAAACTTCCCATCCCCCACTTTTGTGCAATCATTTTGGGTTAAAAATTCAACCTTAAAGGCACAAAAGTGAGCCATCCTGCTTATTGCTTGACCTCTAATCTTGAGGCGGAGAAGCTGCCATTCTAGCATTCATCCATCTTTATCACTATATCTTGTGTATGCCTTGGTGGAAAAGAAAATATTTATTCCACTGTGCTATAGCTCAGATCTTTTTGTGAGGTTGGTATGTGTGTAGGAGCCTTAACTATTTCACAAAAGTGTCTTTTCTAATGTACTGCTCTGTAAAATTGAAGAGACCTTTGCTATGGAAAACAGTGTAATGCAGAAAGAAAAGGAGTACTTGTGGCACCTTAGAGACTAACCAGTTTATTTGAGCATAAGCTTTCGTGAGCTACAGCTCACTTGATCGGCTGCATACTGTGGAAAGCGTAGAAGATCTTTTTATACACACAAAGCATGAAAAAATACCTCCCCACACATCTAGATAAGCTATTACCAGCAGGAGAGTGAGGTGGGGGGAGGTATTTTTTTCATGCTTTGTGTATATAAAAAGATCTTCTACGCTTTCCACAGTATGCATCTGATGAAGTGAGCTGTAGCTCACGAAAGCTTATGCTCAAATAAATTGGTTAGTACTCCTTTTTCTTTTTGAGAATACAGACTAACACGGCTGTTACTCTGAAAAGTGTAATGCAGGAAAGCAAAGGATGAAGTCTATGACTGAACAGTTGTTCAACAAGGCCAGTAATGTGGATCACTTTGTAAACCTTTGTCGCTTACATAGGCAGTCTAAACCAGTGATGTTCAGCCAGAGGGCTGAATGTGTTTAAAAATTAGAGCCACAATCCATACTCTGGAGCAGAATCTTTACCCTATGCTGCTCCCTATCAAAATTGGAAACTGAACATGCACATGTGGCTCCTACATCTCCCTCCTTGTAGCACCTGATATGAAAACATGTTTGAAGAAAGAGTGGTTGAAGCATGTTGTACAGAAAGTATTTCTGACTGCTTCGTGGCCTACAGGAGAACATTGCAACCTGGCACAAGGTAAAGCAGTATCCTATAACCTGGGATGGGGCATTGAGTTGAGGAGGAATAACTGATAGCTATTGCTCACTTTTTTTCCCCCCCTTCCTCTCTTCTGGCATACTCAGGCAGCTGTTTAGGGCAGGACAGCTATTCTTTGCTAGAATTAGCTCTAGGCTTGGTAAGAACCTGTTGAACCCAAATTCTGCTCCCTGGGACTTGCACAGTACACCTGAGCTGTTGCTGTTCCTTCCCTGTGATGCCACAGGTGGTCAATGGTGGAGTTGCAGAGAAGGGACAGAGCATTCCTCTGTCTTGCAGCTGTGTCAAGGTTCCTTCCCCACTCTGAACTCTAGGGTACAGATGTGGGGACCTGCATGAAAAACCCCCTAAGCTTATTTTTACCAGCTTAGGTTAAAACTTCCCCAAGGTACAAACTATTTTACTTTTTGTTCCTGGACTTTATTGCTGCTACCACCACCAAGCGTCTAACAAATATAACAGGGAAAGAGCCCGCTTGGAAATGTCTTTCCCCCCCCAAAATCCCCCCAAGCCTTACACCCCCTTTCCTGGGGAAGGCTTGATAAAACTCCTCACCAATTTGCATAGGTGAACACAGACCCAAACCCTTGGATCTTAAGAACAATGAAAAAGCAATCAGGTTCTTAAAAGAAGATTTTAATAGAAGAAAAAGTAAAAGAATCACCTCTGTAAAATCAGGATGGTAAATACCTTACAGGGTAATCATATTCAAAACATAGAGAATCCCTCTAGTCAAAGCCTTAAGTTACAAAAAGACACACAAACAGGAATCTACATTCCATTCAGCACAACTTATTTTATCAGCCATTTAAACAAAACCGAATCTAATGCATATCTAACTAGATTGCTTATTAACCCTTTATAGGAGTTCTGACCTGCATTCCTGCTCTGGTCCCGGCAAAAGACATCACGGACAGAGAGAACCCTTTGTTTCCCCCCCGCTCCAGCTTTGAAAGTATCTTGTCTCCTCATGGGTCATTTTGGTCAGGTGCCAGCGAGGTTGTCTTAGCTTCTTAACCCTTTACCAGTGAAAGGGTTTTTCCTCTGGCCAGGAGGGATTTAAAGGTGTTTACCCTTCCCTTTATTTTTATGACAAGCTGATACAAGGAAGCACTTGGGGAGGTATCCCCATAGGCTAATTTGACAACTTAAATTTAAAAGTTGCAGAACATGGCTCAAGGAACAAACTTGGCATTTGCTTACAGCACTGAAAGTTTCAATTTTCTTTTCTGACTGCTGCTTGGTTTTATCATAAATTTTATACCACTTGTTGAGGCTCTAACTGTTTTCTTTAATAGAATGTTTCAGTTAGCCAGCACACTTATAAAATGTATTTATTAATTATATTTCATAGTTCTATCTATTCTACTGGGGCTGTGAATACATAATGGGCTTTTAGTATAACATCTTTTAGATACAGTTGCATCTGATGCAGTCAAGCTGTATTGAGCAAGATTAAAGAAACATTAAAATCACTTGCACCATAAAAGCTCTTCCACGTGGGGATGGAGGTGTGTGTATTGTAACAAAGTAAATGTTAATCAGTGATGTAAGTCCTGTGGCTTGAGGACTCTCTTAAAGCTCTAAACTGAAGAAAATATGTAAACACTTAGTGCTTGTCTACACATACAATGCTTAGTGAAGACGCTACCTATACTGACAGGCAGAGCCGTCCCTTGAGTACGGCAAGCTGGGGCAACTGCCCCATGCTTTGGAGGGCCTTATGCTTTATTAGGAGGAGGTGGGTGGGAAGGGGGGGGGGGTGAGGAGCCCCCCCCCCCCCCCCGAGAATCTCCCTCTCCCTCCTGCACTTCCTGTCTGCTGGTGGGCCCTGCTGATCAGTGCTTGCCGCAGATCAGATGATTCATGACATCAGGAGGCGCTGGGGTGGGAGGGGAGAGGAGTGAGGGCGCAGTATGCTTGGGGGAGGCAGAGCAGAACTAAGCAGGCTGGAGGTGGGACCTTGGGGAAGGGGTGGAGTGGGGGCAGGGCCTGGGGGGGAGCACCCCTGGCACATTAGAAACTTGGCACCTATGTCCTGGACCCCGCACACACCCCTAGGGACAGCTCTGCTGATAGGAGAGTTTCTTCTTTTGGTGTAGGCAGTCCACTTCCCTGAGAGGCGCTAGCTATGTTGACTAGAGAAGCTGTCCTATTGACATAACGCCATCTACACAGGGGGTTGGTTTGGTTTATCTGTGTTGCTTAGAGGTGTAGATTTTCCACACCCTGAGCGATGTAGTTATACTGACATAAGTCTGTAGTGTAGCTCAGGTGTTAGATTATAAGTTTTTCAGGGCATGGAATGCTTTGAACTACATGGCAGTAAGCATGCTGTAGGTGCTAAATGAATGAATAAGACAATTTTGGCTTCTGAGTACTTTAAATGTAAAGTCTCTGGTATATGATTGTCATAGTGTAGGTCAAAGATCGAAGGCTTCTAAATCTTTTTTGCAATGGTGGTTCATGGTTTCCCTTGGTAACAGTAAATTTTACTTTAAGAAAATCTGCCCCTGTATTCCAAGGAGTACTTTAATACAAAGTTTTTAAGAGTTATATTCTGTTTATAAGACCTCTCCTCACTGACACATGTTGCATAGGGGCATAATGTGCGTTGGTCACATTCCATTACAGAGACCTTGAATTAGAAGTTACCAAGTGCATCCAAACCTAAAATCTAAACTTTGGAACTACTGCAGTTGGTAGTACCTACCGTTGTTTTTGAGGCAGGTGGGTGGGATGGAATAACAGTATCCAAGTTTCAAACCAATATCTCTTGTCTGTCGCCAGGCAGAGGATTCTGGATGAGTGATACTGGCTGCTTAATACTTTCCCATATCTTGGATGCTGATCCAAATAATTGCTGTAAAGAACTCTTCATGAAGGGTGAACTCAAACCTGATACTACAATTGCCTGGCATAAATCATGTAACTGCATGCGAGATCTTCCAGATCCACCCCTCCCCCTCTGCAAAACCCAAGGACTTTCCTGATACTCAGAAGCTAGAAGTAATTTGTCCGTTGTTTCTTTGTGGTTCCCCTATCTTTCTCCTATAATTTAGTTTGTAAGCTATTTGGAACAAGGACTGTTGCTTATTTTTGTACTCTACTTAGCACAAAGGGGCCCCAGCCGTGGATCAGGGCTCCAAGGTACGATTGTAATACAGAGATGGAAACATTGCTTCTTTGTTTTCTGCCTGAAGACAGGAGAATCAAAGGAAGCCTGTCTTTCAGGCACACAGGCAATTGTTATTTGATAGGTCACAGACTACTCCTTTGTCTTTCAGGAGATTAAAGGGTTAGTCTTTGGGGTAGGGGTGGGGAAATCGTAGTTCTTGAAACCATTAAAGGTAAAGCTGAAAGGGGTCAAGTAAGAGGTTTATGATCTTATACAGTTCTCAAGCAGCATCTATTAACACAGTTCTCTCTAGGAATTTGTATTTTTTTCAGTGAGCTCTGCAAATCATTATTTGAGTTAGTTATCTGAAAAAGCACAGGTTTTATAAGTTCTGTTGTCCCTTGGGTTTTAAACCCACAATTTCCTTCAGTAACTCTATTCTGTAATCAAATGGGGAGGGGGAATCTGCTGCTTTGTCATGTAAACTTTTGTGGCACAAACAAGAACAGCGTGAAGTGTTCTGAAATCTGAAGCTTGTTTCTTTCCCTGAAAGCATTGTCTAGTACTGTATTGCCATGTAACTGGACTTGGAATGTGTTACTGTCAGGAAGGGAATCTAAAGATTTTGAACGTCAGCAAACCACTTAGTGTTGCCGCTCCTCATTCTGCCCGCATGTGGAACAAGGACAATATTCCTCTGCTTCAGAAGAGTGCTGTGAGGCTTAGAGTGACTACAGTTCCTTTGAAGGATGACTTACCATGGAATGTCTATGCTTGTCAGAATTTGTTTTAGACCAAAATCTCAGACCACATGTTAGCTGTTTTTCAAAGCTCTGTGGGTAACTTCCATTTAAACCAGAAGAGATACAAAATAGGACATCAGGACTCTCTGCTGAATGAATTATACCAAAATGGTAGCCTCTTCCATGGTTCAAAAGACATGTGGGATATGGAAGGATATGCAGAACCGCACTTCTATTGTCCCATGCAAACACTAGTCTGGACCCCATTTTGCTTCTGGCAATGCCATTTATGAGAGTTGAGATTCTTGTGTGAAAAACAAAAATTTTGGAGATGATCAAAAATCTCTAAACACTAAGTTTGTCTTGGTTTACTAGATGTAAGTTTTACTCTCCTTGAACTTTTCTGGCTCATTTTTTTTCATTTGTTCCTTGCTACTCAGTCTTGTTCTCTGAAAAGTTAAGTGCAGAGTTCTTGTAAGATTTTTATGCCTTCTCTACGCTAAACAAAAGGACAGGATGATAGACTAGAAGAGTGTGAATCCTTTTTGCCTGCATGCAGGCTTCTAAACCAAAATAAAGCTGCTAAGTTTAATTTCCAATTTTGATCATCTCCAACTTTTTATCAAAACTACAAAGATCAAAAATGATTTCCAGTGCCATGTTTCATGTCAAACTCTTTAAATTTCAGACCATTGTAAATTGACAGTATACTGCATCTGTGGACTTATGTCCACACACAAACACTTGTTTCTTATTTCTCTAAGTGGAGATTGTTTGCTTTTGTTTTTTAACCTATTTGAGCATGTGTTGAGTGTTAAGCTTTCCCTCCACTGGCTTGTCTCTTTGTATTGTCTAAAATTGTGGTCCCCCGGTGATAAGGTAAAATTATTTTTGATATTCCCTACATAGACTTTTGTACACATTGGATATTTCCTATCTAGCCTATAGTCCCATACTGCTGCCCATCACCGTATCAAAGCCTTTCCATGTAAAATCAAGTTCCTAGTGGATTTCATGAAGTCACTAGCACTTCTCCCTTTCTGGGGTAGAATTCTTTTTTGGGGTAAGTAATTTTGCAGAGGGGTTTGGGAATAAAACGGCTGTGAATTGAGTGTCACTTATGATGGAAAGGACTTTTTCAAAAAGAAGCTTTTTGCAACTTTTCCAAAAGATGGTCAGATGTGGGATTCACATTTTTCTCCTCTGAAAGATTGTTCTATGGCCAGATTCCCTTTCCAAAGATGCTTTGTCACCAGTTCTCATGTGCTTCATTCTGGGCTTTCTGATGTGCCCTGTCTCAGGAGTGTACTTGCAGATATCATGAGGGTTCATAGATCAAAGCTGTCTGATATAACCATTAGTTGCTTTGGAAATTAGGACCCTGGCCTTAAAGGACCATAGACCTACACTGCAGTTTAGAGTTGATTCCTAGCGTTGCGCAGTGGCTCTAGTTCTTCTCTGACTAGCATGCCAAATGCATTGCAACATGGGCAGTGGCTCAGGGTAGCCCATGATCTCAAAACTTAGGGGTCACCTCCCAGCTGTTCTATAGACATATCAAAAGTGGCATTGAAGGCTGATTGGGAACTAGTAGAGGGACGTGAGCAAAGGCCTTATGTACTCACAGCCCTGGGGAATATGGGCAGTTCCATTTCATACATAAGAACAGCCATCCTGAGTCAGACCAATGGTTCATATAGTCCAGTATCTGGTCTTCAGACGGTGGCCAATGCCAGATGCTTCAGAGAGAATGAACAGAACAGGTAATCATCAAGTGATCCCTGCTGCCCATTCCCAGCTTTTGGCAAACAGAGGGTAGGGACACTTCAGAGCATGGTTTTGCATCCCTGCCAATCCTGACTAATAGCCATTGATGGACCTATCCTCCATGCACTTATCTCATTCTTCTTTGATCCCTGTTATAGTCTTGGCCTTCACAACATCCTCTGGCAAGGAGTTCCACAGATTGACTATCATTGTGTGAAGAAATACTTCCTTTTGTTTCTTTTAAACCTACTGCCTATTAATTTCATTTGGTGATCCCTAGGTCTTGTGTTATGTGAAGGGGTAAAATAACGCTTCCTTATTTACTTTCTCCACACCAGTCATGATCTAGACCTCTATCATATCCCCCTTAGTTGTCTCTTTTCCAAGATGTATAGTCCTAATCTTTATTAATTTCTCCTCCATATGGAAGCTGTTCCATACCCCTGTTTGTTTTTGTTGCCCTTTTCTGAACCTTTTCCAATTCAAAAAATCTTTTTTGAGGTGGGGGGATGGGACCAGATCTCCATGCAGTATTCAAGATGCGGGCATACCATGGATTTATATAGAGACAATATGATGTTTTCTGTCTATCCCTTTCCTAATGATTCACAACGTTCTTTTAACCTTTTTCAACTGTCATTGCACATTGAGTGGATGTTTTTCAGAGAATCATCCACAATGACTCAAAGAGCTTTGAGTGGTAACAGCTAATTTAGACCCCATCATTTTATATGTATAGTTGAGAGTTTTCCAATGTGCATTAGTTTGCGTATATCAACATTGAATTTAATCTTCCATTTATTTGCTCAGTCACCCTGTTTTGTGAGGTCCCTTTGTAACTCTTTGCAGCCATGTTTGGACTTAACTGTCTTGAGTAATTTTTGTATCATCTGCAAATTTTACCACCTCACTGTTCACCCCTTTTTCCAGATCATTTATGAATATCTTGAACAGTACTGGTCCCAGTACAGACCCCGAGGGGACACCACTATTTGCCTCTCTCTCCACTGTGAAAACTGACCATTTATTCCTACCCTGTGTTTCTTATGTTTTAACCAGTTACTGATCCGTGAGAGGACCGTCTGTCTTATCTCATGACCACTTACTTTGCTTCAGAGCCTTTGGTGAGGGATCACCATTGTCCACATGCTTGTTGACCCCCCTCAAAGAATTCTAGTAGGTGAGGCATGATTTCCCTTTACAAAAACCATGTTGACTCTTCCCCAACAAATTGTCTTAATCTATGTGTCTGATAATTCTGTTCTTTACTGTAATTTCAGCCAGTTTGCCTGGTAATGAAGTTAGGTTTACTGTAATTGCTGGGATTGCCTCTGGAGCCTCTTAAAAATTGGTGTCACATTAGTTATCCTCCAGCCATTTGGTACAGAAGCTGACCTGTTGGAGCCTGTGCATTGTCTTAATTCAATTTCAGTAAATTATAGCAATTCAGCCTGGGAGTGACCCATTCATGGATTATGGTGGCCAAGTCCTCATCTGGGAGGAACGGATGAAGTCTCCTAGTAAGCTATAGTACCAGCTTTTTTGGGCAGGAGGGGAACTGATGCTATCTTGTTGTCCAAGCTTAGCAAGGAATCAAACAGGATTCTGAGACTTTTCACACAGCTTTGAAGGCATACAGTTCCCATTCATCAATGGAAGGTGGAGACAGTGACTTGGCCATCTTTTAAAACTTTTCTCCCTTCCACTTGGGTCTTTTGCCTGGGTTCAGCTTGAGCCAACTGCTGTTCATCCAAGAGCTAATTTCCTATAGGAATTTTGTCTCTAGAGGTGGTTGTATCAGTTTAAGAATGAGATTTTTAGCTGAGTGTATCAGTATGTTGTTGGTAGGTAAACCAGGGGGTCCTGTCTCCCGGTTATCTCATGTTGACCCTGAAAACAGGTTAATGTGGATTCCTGTGCCATGCTGCGGGTGAGGGCTTTGAAGAAGAACTTGAAACTGCTGTATTGCTAGGCCATCTACTCTTGCTGTGAAAGATAGGTGTGTGAGTATGTTATGGGCCACTGAATAAAAAACTGCAAAGAAGTCCAACAGAATGAGCATGGGGATCTTGGCTATGTCTGTGGTCATGAGGAGGCAATCTTTGTAGTGCCTCTAGAGCAGCCTGTGTGCTGTGCGCTGGCTATGAGGTATCCAGAATGTTGGCTGATGTGACATTTTGGAGCTTGGACATTTTGGATTTTTTTCCCCCACACTTATTGAGGAGCAGGATGATGGAATGGCAAACTATGCATGTTTCAAGGAGTTTGGTAGGTATGCTTCTCTGAATCCTCCTTGAGACCATTCCTTGCTGAGGCCTCAGCAGCAGCAGTGGGGAGATGAGATGGTTTAGACATTGTGGAAGTGCAGGCAAGGTACCTCATAATGGAAGCCAGACAGTCTCTTCTCCCACCTCCTTGGGGGTGGAGGTGAACCTGGCTGAATACATGCTTGGACTCTGGGACTTTGCTAAGCTCTGACAACAAACTGAGTGCGGTGCAGTGGAGGGAAGGGGGAGAGTGGCATATTCAACTTGAACACTTGTTCTTTGGACGTTCATACCTGTAGGTGGGGAAAATGAGGTGAAGGCATACTGACAAAGATATTGTGGGGGTGGATGTTGGATTTATTATTCTCACACAGATGGTTCTGTGTTTTTTTCAGATTAATACTGTGTTCTCCTTTTCCTAGAGTTTGTTTTTTATACACATATACAGCATTTGCAAGTGGAGAAGCTTTGCGCATTGAGGGAGCCAGGGGAAGATTTTTAGCTTCCTCTGTTTCTGGGTGGAGACATGAGCAGGCTTTCTTCCTTTTTTTTTTTTTTTTTTTTTTTTTTTTTTTTAAGATCAACCCCATAGGTATTGTACCTGGCACTTGCTGCTTCCAGCAACACCTGGGAGAAGGGTTACAAGGAGGATGGTTCAAACCCTTTGAAGCATTTACTGTTCCCATTAAGGTCACTTTGTCTCCTTGATTGCAGTGGCATAGTCCTGTAGATGTTTGTGCTGCCAGCCAGGGGATTGAATGTGTGTTTGCCCATAGCATCCTAACTTTCTCCACATGCACTTCATCTGCAGTAGTTCATCTGTGAATCATGATGATCTTGATTGCAGCCATACTGCTGATAGTGGACAACAGGTGATTATATTGTTCTATTAACTCATTGGCACCTCTGACTTGAGTTTGGGTGACTTGTTCTCCTAAGGCAAGTTGAAAACCTCAGGAGATCAGAAGTCTTTGGTAGCGAACTGGCTGGTGTAAAGGAACTGGATGTATCTGCCTGGATTACATAGAAATGGGATCAAAAGGGTGGTGTACTGGTGACATCTCTGGATCCTTTCTTTAAACCTAGAACTGGATATCAACCACATGCACATCTGCATGTGTAGGTCCATTGATTGCCTAGGAGAATCCTATTGTCTCCATGTAGACTAAGGTCAGATACTACTGTACCACTGATGTTGTCTATATGAAGACTGAGGATAAGGAATTTTGGGGTTTTCCAGTACCATGGGGGGCAGCAGTTCTCTGTAACTTCCTCCAGGAAGCTGACTGGTTTCCATCTGAAGGTGCTACTAGGAGTCCTAGGTCCCCCTTTTCCTTCACCTCAAAGGTCCCATGAATACATTCAGATGGCTTTTGTTTCTGTGATGGAATGTCCTCTGTGGCTTGCGGGGAATAGGACTGGTACTCCACCTTTTTTTCTAATATGTCCTGGAGTCTGTCTGGTCGTGTGACACTATCCTGTGGGGACTGGCCATGCCAGATTAAGATTGAAGATGGCATTGAACCATGTTTTAGTGATGCTGGCAAGTTTGGATGCTTCATCCAAAATGAGATCATGGATTGATGATGATGATTTTGTTGATTGCAGACCTTCCATTCAGCAGCAGGCACTTCAAGCCCTCTTCTCTATTTAAAGTTGCTTCAGATGTCCAACTTTAGGATTTATCCTAGTACATGGTGATCATGCGGATTTGGGAGGGTGTGGGGAAATAGGGTTTGAAGTCCTTTTGAAGGTGCTGGTGTACCAATTTTCTGGATCCTAAGAGCAGCATTGTGCTGTAACTAGAAAATGTGCACGGTAGCCCTCAGATGGGAACAACTGATGGAGTGGCGGTATAGTGGATTGTGATGGACATTACTTCCCTTTCCCTTTTTTTTATTACTCCATCAGCAACAGGGATTTCACATTCCTGCAAAGGCTGCTGCTGTTGGGAGGATATGGAGGAGTCAGTAGGGTGAGGTAGGTAGGTGGAGGGGTAGCCAACAAGGAGGGACTCTTATGTTAAATCATCTACATGCTGGGGAGGGGTGGAGAGAGAAAAAGAAAATCCCTGCACTTCCATATACAGACAAGTTAGGAAACCATTAACTTGGGTTTGAATAGAGACTGGGAGTGGCTGGGTCATTACACAAATTGAATCTATTTCCCCATGTTCAGTATCCTCACACCTTCTTGTCAACTGTCTAAATGGGCCATCTTGATTATCACTACAAGTTCTTTTTTTTTTCCCCTGCTGATAATAGCTCATCTTAATTAATTAGCCTCTTACAGTTGGTATGGCTACTTCCACTTTTTCGTGTGTGTGTGTGTGTGTGTGTGTGTGTATATATATATAATATAAAAAAATCTTCTTACTGTATGTTCCATTCTATGCAGTGGGCTGTAGCCCACGAAAGCTTATGCTCAAATAAATGTTCGTTTCTAAGGTGCCACACGTACTCCTGTTCTTTTTGTGGATGCAGACTAATATGGCTGCTACTCTGAAACCTGTCATTTATGCAAGGCACTGAATTTAGCCGTATGGAATGGAAATCCATCAACTTCATGAAAAAACTCGTACAGATACAGACAGACATCATCTTCCTTTCCAAATGCAAACAGATGGACATCATACCAGAAGGACTAAAGGTAAAAAAAATCCATTACAATCTACATATCACACAGACTATGCTGAGAGATTGTGCCACACGCACTCAAAGAAACTGCGAAACCACCTGATCAACATCCTATACAGCAAACAGGGAAAGATTAAGAATGAATTCTCAAAACTGGATACTCTCATAAAAAAACAACCTTCCACACAAACTTCCTCATGGATAGATTTTTACAAAAAGCCATTTAAAACACAAAGTTTGCTTCTCCACAAAGCAAAAAGGACACTAAGCTATCTAAACTGCTACATTCCCCAAGGAGCCACAACAGTAGTTCCCTTAACCCACCCAACAATATTGTTAATCTTTCCAGCTATACTCTTAGGCCTGCAGAAGAGTGTGTCCTATCTTGGGGCCTCTCCTTTTGTCCCTCTAGGCCCACGAACATGATACAGCTCTGCAGTGACCTAGAATCCTACTTTCGACGTCTCCGACTCAAAGAATATTTCCAACACACCTCTGAACAACTACTAACCCACAGAATCCTTCCTACCAACACTACAGAAAGAAGGATTCTGCGTGGACTCCTTCTGAAGGTTGAAACAAGAGACTGGACTTCTACATAGATTGCTTCAGTTGATGTGCACGGGCTGAAATTGTGGAAAAGCAACATCACTTGCCCCATAACCTCAGCTGTGTTGAGCACAATACCATCAAGAGCCTCAGGAACAACTCTGACAACATAATCAAAAAGGCTGACAAGGGAGGTGCTATCGCTATCATGAATAGGACGGAATATGAACAAGAGGCTGCTAGGCAGCTCTCTAACTCGACATTCTACAGGTCATTATCCTCTGATCCCACTGAGGATTACCAAAAGAAACTGCACCATCTGTTCAAGAAACTCCCTGAAAAAGCACAGGAACAGATCTGTGCAGACACATGCCTAGAACCCTGACCAGGGGTATTCTGTCTGCTATCAAAGATCCATAAACCTGGAAATCCTGGGCGCCCCATCATCTCAGGCATTGGCACCCTAACAGCAGGATTGTCTGGCTATGTGGACTCCCTCCTCGGGCCCTATGCTACCAGCACTCCCAGCTATCTTTGAGACGCCACTGACTTCCTGAGGAAACAACAATCCATGGGTGATCTTCCTGAAAGCACCATCCTAGCCACTATGGATGTAGAAGCCCTCTACACCAGCATTCCACACAAAGATGGACTACAAGCCGTCGGAACAGTATCCCCGATAATGTCACGGCAAACCTGGTGGCTGACCTTTTGTGACTTTGTCCTCACCCACAACTGCTTCACATTTGGGGATCATGTATACCTTAAGTCAGCGGCACTGCTATGGATACCCACATGGCCCCACAGTATGCCAACATTTTTATGGCTGACTTAGAACAACGCTTCCTTAGCTCTCGTCCCCTAATGCCCCTCCTCTACTTGCGCTACATTGATGACATCTTCATCATCTGGACCCATGGAAAAGAAGCCCTTGAGGAATTCCACTATGATTTCAACAATTTCCATCCCACCATCAACCTCAGCCTAGACCAATCCAGACAAGTGGTCCATTTTCTGGACGCTACTGTGCTAATAAGTGATGGTCACATAAACACCACACTATACCAGAAACCTACTGACCGTTATACTTACCTACATGCCTCCAGCTTCCATCCAGGACACACCACATGATCCATTGTCTACAGCCAAGCTCTACGATACAACTGCATTTGCTCCAGTCCCTCAGACACCTACAAGATCTCTATCAAGCATTCTTAACACTACAATACCCACCTGCTGAAGTGAAGAAACAGATTGACAGAGCCAGAAGAGTACCCAGAAGTTACCTACTACAGGATAGGCCCAACAAAGAAAATAACAAATGTCACTAGCTGTCACCTTCAGCTCCCAACTAAAACCTCTCCAGCGCATCATCAGACATCTACAACCTATCCTGAAAAATGATCCCTCACTCACAGATCTTGGTAGACAGACCAGTCCTTGCTTACAGACAGCCCCCCAACCTGAAGCAAATACTCACCAGCAACCACACAACAAAACCACTAACCCAGGAACCTATCGTTGCAACAAAGCCCATTGCCAACTCTGTCCACATTTATTCAAGTGACACCATCAAAGGACCTAATCACATTAGCTACACTATCAGGGGCTCGTACACCTGCACATCTACCAATGTGATATATGCCATCATGTGCCAGCAATGCCCCTTTGCTATGTACATTGGGCAAACTGGACAGTCTCCACGCAAAAGTATAAATGGACACAAATCTGACATCAGGAATCGTATCGTTCAAAAACCGGTAGGTGAACACTTCAACCTCTCTGGTCACTCAGTAAGAGACTTAAAGGTGGCAATTTTTGAAGCTTTTTTTGTTGCAAAACAGACTCCAACGAGAAACTGCTGAGCTTGAATTAATATGCAAAGTAGATACCATTAACTTGGGTTTGAATAGAGACTGGGAGTGGCTGGGTCATTACACAAATTGAATCTATTTCCCCATGTTCAGTATCCTCACACCTTCTTGTCAACTGTCTAAATGGGCCATCTTGATTATCACTACAAGGTTTTTTGTTTTTGTTTTTTGTTTTCCTGCTGATAATAGCTCATCTTAATTAGCCTCTTACAGTTGGTATGGCTACTTCCACCTTTTCATGGTGTGTGCGTGTGGGGGTGGGTGGGTGGGTGTGATATATGATCATCTTACTATATGTTCCATTCTATGCATCCCATGAAGTGGGCTGTAGCCCATGAAAGCTTATGCTCAAATTCGTTAGTCTTTAAGGTGCCACAAGTCCTCCTGTTCTTTTTGAGGTATTGCTGTTTATCTTTGTGAATATGAAAATAACCGTAAATTTTTATAGAGCAAAGCCACAGAAACGTTGATCTCAGTTCTGATTCCCTAAGAAAGTGTAGGGAAAATGAAGTAAAACTTCTGTGAAACAACTCTGGTTTACTTAACTAGTGCTTGATATCCTACGTAGTAATGCACTTACGTTGTCCATTTTCTGAGTATGTGAAACTTGGTTAGCTCGTTCACTATCTTCCTAAAGAAAAGGAAGGTGTATGGCTTGGGTGCAATGAATGTGTCTTCAAATGAAGATAACATTGAATCTCAAACCTTTTCAAACAACAAAGTAGAAATCGGGTATCCTGCCCATTTAGGGACTGCTGGAATGTGTGTATCTGGCCTGGGACTGTTTGATAAAATGCCTCCCTTTGCTGCTGCTTCCTTAATGGAGACTGACAAGAGATGAGAGCCTAACTTCTTACTCTTTGAAAGATAGCAAAAAGAAGAGGGTTTCAGCATAATAAGTCACTTAGCTAGGGCAACATATCTTGCAGGAGGACCAGGCTCAGTCTTGCTTTGCATCTCATCATTGTGTGGTCAAAAATTGACTCTCTCATATTTTTATTTTTTAGTGTGTAATTGCACTGTATTACAAATTCTTAATGAGCATATACACAATTTGATGCAACAAATGTTTGATGCCACAGGGATCTGAACTACAAGGCCTTCATCCATGCCTCTTACCTCCCTGATTGTACATCTACCATCCTCTCAACAAAAGTCAGAGTTGCTGCTCGTTATGCTGTAAAGGTGAATAAACAGAATTTACTTCTCTGCTGAGTCTCTGACAAGGATCCTTCATTGAAGGAGCCTGACAATAGCTTGTTTAATCAGAAGACTGTTTTGGTGATAGGAAACATATAAATGCCGTAGTGTTAACCAGAGTACCCTACATTTCTCTTATGCTTTAGAACAAGGGTCAGCAACCTATGGCACGCGTGCCAAAGACAGCACGAGAGCCGATTTTTTTAATGGCATGCTGCTGCCTGCTGAGTCCCAGCCACCGGCCCCGCTCAGCATGCTGCCGAACCCATGTTGGGACCCCGGCAGGCAGCATTGTGCCATTAAAAATCCTGCCCGCCCGGCCCACTCTTCTCTGCGGGAGCGCCCCCCCTCTCCCCCCCCGGCACGGCTGCTGCTGCAGAGCAGGCAAGCTTCCCCCCTCCCCCGCCTCTTCCCCCAGCATGCTGCGTTCCTGCCCTTCTTCCTCTCCCTCCCTGCTGCTGATCAGCTGATGGCCCTTGCGAGGGAGGGGGAGAAGTGGAGCCGCAGCGCGCGCGCCGCTCCGGGGAGGAGGCGGAGAAGAAGTGGGGGCGGGGCCTTGGAGAAAGGGGGTGGAATCAGGGCATATCCCCTCCAGCCCCTTGCTGTGAGCCTCTCTGGGCAGGGGGCTGGGAGCACCCCCACGAACCCAGCCCACACACCCAGCCTCATGCCCTGACTCCTGCACCCCACACACATACCCAGCCTCCTCACACCCATGTCCTGACTCTTGCATCCCCCACATTCCCACCCCCACATTCCCACCTACACCCCTTGCACCAAATGGGAGCTGCCTAGGTAAGCACTCCACACTCCACACCCCAACCCTGAGCCCCCTCCCTCATTCTAGCTCCAGGCCAGACCCTACACCCCAACCCCCAGCCTGCTCCTTCACCCCCAGCGCTGTGCTCAGTGCACTCCGACCCTCAGCTCAGTGCAGAGAGGGAGGAAGAGAATGGGCTAGAACCAGGGAGAAGGTAGGTACCCACTCTATGTGGGAAGGGCTGGGATCCCAGACGTGGGCTGAGCGGGGCCGGGGGACTGAACCCCAGACTGGCAGCGGGCTGAGCAGCTCAGCGGGCTGAGCAGCTCAGCCCGCTGCCGGTCTGGGGTTCTGGCTGCCAGCCCCTTGCTAGCCAGGGTCCCGGCCGCAGGCCCTACTCAGCCTGTAGCCGGCCTAGGTGAACAGAACCCCAGGCTGGCAGTGGGCTGAGCAGGCTGGTGGCGTAAGATCAGCATTTTAATTTAATTTTAAATGAAGTTTCTTAAACATTTTGAAAACCTTGTTTACTTTACATACGCCAATAGTTTAGTTATATAATATATAGATTTATAGAGAGACCTTCTAAAAAAACGTTAAAATGTATTACTGGCATGCGAAACCTTAAATTAACATGAATAAATGAAGACTCAGCACACCATTTCACTTCTGAAAGGTTGCTAACTCCTGCTTTAGAAGATAGTGTAACGCTTTCATATAACTTGTTTTATTACAAAAAGGGTTATAGCTTCAAAAAGATTCAAGTTTTTACGTTGACATATCTTGCAGTTTCTGTCAAAATATTGTGCCTGGCTAGAGCCTTCCGGTATCTGGGGGAAATCTTCTGAAAGATTCCCATGCAGAACTTCCTGTAATTTTAAATAATGTGCTTTTACACTACTTGATATAGGAAGTCTAGTTATGTCATGTTCTACACAGCATGCATCTCCGACCAGCTGACCACTCTTGCTTAGGGTTGTGGATTAAGTTAAAATACAGCACTTGGGCTAACGTTCCTGCAGGGCTGTTCATTTGAGATAAGTAGTACAATGTAGGCAACAAGAAATTTGTTAGAGGTGGAGTGAAAAGGCTCAGTAGGAAAATCCTCCACTACTTGAAACCTAACAGATTCAAGACGCATCAAACAAATATGGATGTTGGGAGATGAAAAACTTTAAGAGGAGCTGTCTCATCAGGTGTGGCCTGGGGAGAAAAATCTTTCATTGCTTTTAAAATTTCGGTGTCAGAGAATCTGATGATGAGAGTAGAATTAGTAATTTCAGTTTCTAGTGGCTGTCCTATTTTCAATCTTAGTTCCTCATCTCAATTTTTATGCCTTTTTTAAGAGAGGGCCAGTCTTATGTAGGCTGTAAACAACATATTTAAATAGAACATTTAACCCATGGTGACAATACGTATTTGGGGCAGTCAAAACAATTAAGATATCTCCTGTAGGGGGGAAAGTTTCTCCTCTCATAGCAAACAATCCAAATAATTTTATTTAGGATTGTAAAAGTCTCCAAATCAGACTTGACAGGCTAAAAAAAGATGAATTGTTAGTGATCATAAAGCCCTTGTAGAGCAGGTACTGGATGAGATCAGTGGAAGTTTTCTGAAGCTTCCTTAAATTAGACCTAATTTGAAAAACTCAAGCATATCATATAATGCAAAACTTTGGTGGCTTGAGTGTAGCATTAAACACTGTTTTAATACTTTGAGATATTTAAATCGGCCTTTCAAGAAATATCAGATCGTGGAGCAGTGTTTGAAATTTTTGAAAAGCTTACTTTCACAGTCATGGATAAAACTAAAAACTGCAGAAAAGTCCTATGAGTTTCTTTTCTCAGCATGTTGCTGTTTAATTGGTTCAAGAGGGAGATAAACAAAAGACCTTTTGTATGGGCAGTTCAGTGTCAAACTTCCATCCATTAATACTTAAAATAACTTTTTTGTAATATAATAGGAGGATTCTCTCCCTTTATTATTTCCTGCTCTGTCATAAATATAAAGGGAAGGGTAAACACTTTTAAAATTCCTCCTGGCCAGAGGAAAAACCCTTTCACCTGTAAAGGGTTAAGAAGCTAGGATAACCTCGCTGGCACCTGACCAAAATGACCAATGAGGAGACAAGATACTTTCAAAGCTGGAGGTGGGGAAGAACAAAGGCGCGCTCGCGCGCTCTCTCTCTCTCTCTGTGATGCTTTTGCTGGGAACAGAACAGGAATGGAGTCATAGGGTATGTCTACACTACGGAATTAGGTCGAATTTATAGAAGTCGGTTTTTTAGAAATCTGTTTTATATATTCGAGTGTGTGTGTCCCCACAGAAAATGCTCTAAGTGCATTAACTCGGCGGAGTGCTCCCACAGTACCGAGGCTAGAGTCGACTTCCGGAGCGTTGCACTGTGGGTGGCTATCCCACAGTTTCCGCAGTCTCCGCTGCCCATTGGAATTCTGGGTTGAGATCCCAGTGCCTGATGGGGCTAAAACATTGTCACGGGTGGTTCTGGGTACGTATCGTCAGGCCCCCGTTCCCTCCCTCCCTCCGTGAAAGCAAGGGCAGACTATCGTTTCACGCCTTTTTTCCTGAGTTACCTGTGCAGATGCTATACCACGGCAAGCATGGAGCCCGCCCAGGTAACCATCACCGTATGTCTCCTGGGTGTTGGCAGACACGGTACTGCATTGCTACACAGTAGCAGCAACCCATTGCCTTCTGGTAGCAGTCATCGTCATGTCCGAGGTGCTCCTGGCCATGTTGGCCAGGAGCGCCTGGGCAGACATGGGCGCAGGGACTAAATTTGGAGTGACTTGACCAGGTCATTCTCTTTAGTCCTGCAGTCAGTCCTATTGAACCGTCTTATGGTGAGCAGACAGGCGATATGGATTGCTAGCAGTCGTATTGTACCATCTTCTGCCGGGCAGGCAAGAGATGTGGATGGCATGCAGTCCTTCTGCACCGTCTGCTGCCAGCCAAAGATGTAAAAGATAGATGGAGTGTATCAAAACAAGAAATAGACCAGATTTGTTTTGTACTCATTTGCTTCCCCCCCTCCCCTGTCTAGGGGACTCATTCCTCTAGGTCACACTGTAGTCACTCACAGAGAAGGTGCAGCGAGGTAAATCTAGCCATGTATCAATCAGAGGCCAGACTAACCTCCTTGTTCCAATAAGAACAATAACTTAGGTGCACCATTTCTTATTGGAACCCTCCGTGAAGTCCTGCCTGAAATACTCCTTGATGTAAAGCCACCCCCTTTGTTGATTTTTAGCTCCCTGAAGCCAACCCTGTAAGCCGTGTTGTCAGTCGCCCCGCCCTCCGTCAGAGCAATGGCAGACAATCGTTCCGCGCCTTTTTTCTGTGCGGACGCCATACCAAGGCAAGCATGGAGGCCGCTCAGCTCACTTTGGCAATTAGGAGCACATTAAACACCACACGCATTATCCAGCAGTATATGCAGCACCAGAACCTGGCAGAGCGATACCGGGCGAGGAGGCGATGTCAGCGCGGTCACGTGAGTGATCAGGACATGGACACAGATTTCTCTGAAGGCATGGGTCCTGCCAACGCATGCATCATGGTGCTAATGAGGCAGGTTCATGCTGTGGAACGCCGATTCTGGGCTCGGGAAACAAGCACAGACTGGTGGGACCGATTAGTGTTGCAGGTCTGGGACGATTCCCAGTGGCTGCGAAACTTTCGCATGCGTAAGGGCACTTTCATGGAACTTTGTGACTTGCTTTTCCCTGCCCTGAAGCGCATGAATACCAAGATGAGAGCAGCCCTCACAGTTGAGAAGCGAGTGGCGATAGCCCTGTGGAAGCTTGCAATGCCAGACAGCTACCGGTCAGTTGGGAATCAATTTGGAGTGGGCAAATCTACTGTGGGGGCTGCTGTGATGCAAGTAGCCCACACAATCAAAGATCTGCTGATATCAAGGGCAGTGACCCTGGGAAATGTGCAGGTCATAGTGGATAGCTTTGCTGCAATGGGATTCCCTAACTGTGGTGGGGCCATAGATGGAACCCATATCCCTATCTTGGCACCAGAACACCAAGCCAGCGAGTACGTAAACCGCAAGGGGTACTTTTCAATAGTGCTGCAAGCTCTGGTGGATCACAAGGGACGTTTCACCAACATCAACGTGGGATGGCCGGGAAAGGTACATGACGCTCGCATCTTCAGGAACTCTGGTCTGTTTCAAAAGCTGCAGGAAGGGACTTTACTCCCAGACCAAAAAATAACTGTTGGGGACGTTGAAATGCCTATATGTATCCTTGGGGACCCAGCCTACCCCTTTAATGCCATGGCTCATGAAGCCGTACACAGGCAGCCTGGACAGTAGTCAGGAGCTGTTCAGCTACAGGCTGAACAAGTGCAGAATGGTAGTAGAATGTGCATTTGGACGTTTAAAGGCGCGCTGGCGCAGTTTACTGACTCGCTTAGACCTCAGCGAAACCAATATTCCCACTGTTATTACTGCTTTCTGTGTGCTCCACAATATCTGAGAGAGTAAGGGGGAGACGTTTTATGGTGGGGTGGGAGGTTGAGGCAAATCGCCTGGCTGCTGGTTACGCGCAGCCAGACACCAGGGCGGTTAGAGCACGGGAGGGCGCGGTACGCATCAGAGAAGCTTTGAAAACCAGTTTCATGACTGGCCAGGCTACGGTGTGAAAGTTCTTTGTTTCTCCTTGATGAAACCCCCCGCCCCCTGGTTCATTCTACTTCCCTGTAAGCTAGCCACCCTCCCCTCCTCCCTTTGATCATTGCTTGCAGAGGCAATAAAGTCATTGTTGCTTCACATTCATGCATTCTTTATTCATTCATCACAGAAATAGGGGGACGACTACCAAGGTACCCCAGGAGGGGTGGTGGAGGATGGAAGGAAAATGCCACACAGCACTTTAAAAGTTTACAACTTTAAAATTTATTCAATGCCAGCCGCCTTTTTTTGGGCAGTCCTCTGTGGCAGAGTGGCTGGTTGGCCGGAGGACCCCCCCACCGCGTTCTTGGGCATCTGGGTGTGGAGGCTATGGAACTTGGGGAGGAGGGCGGTTGGTTACACAGGGGCTGTAGTGGCAGTCTGTGCTCCAGCTGCCTTTGCTGCAGCTCAACCATACACTGGAGCATACTGGTTTGGTCCTCCAGCAGCCTCAGTATTGAATCCTGCCTCCTCTCATCACGCTGCCGCCACATTTGAGCTTCAGCCCTGTCTTCAGCCTGCCACTTACTCTCTTCAGCCCACCACCTCTCCTCCCGGTCATTTTGTGCTTTCCTGCACTGTGACATTATTTGCCTCCACGCATTCGTCTGTGCTCTCAGTGTGGGAGGACAGCATGAGCTCAGAAAACATTTCAGGGTGCGTTTTTTCTTTCTTTCTAATCTTCACTAGCCTCTGGGAAGGAGAAGATCTTGTGATCATTGAAACACATGCAGCTGGTGGAGGGAAAAAAAAAAAGGGACAGCGGTATTTAAAAAGACACATTTTATAAAACAGTGGCTACACTCTCTTTCAGGGTAAACCTTGCTGTTAACATTACATACATAGCACATGTGCTTTCGTTACAAGGTCGCATTTTGCCTCCCCCCACGCGTGGCTACCCCCTCAACCCTCCCCCCTCCCCGTGGCTAACAGCGGGGAACATTTCTGTTCAGCCACAGGCAAACAGCCCAGCAGGAACGGGCTCCTCTGAGTGTCCGCTGAAGAAAAGCACCCTATTTCAACCAGGTGATCATGAATGATATCACTCTCCTGAGGATAACACAGAGAGATAAAGAACGGATGTTGCTTGAACGCCAGCAAACATACACTGCAATGCTTTGTTGTACAATGATTCCCGAGTGCGTGTTACTGGCCTGGAGTGGTAAAGTGTCCTACCATGAAGGACGCAATAAGTCTGCCCTCCCCAGAAACCTTTTGCAAAGGCTTTGGGAGTACATCCAGAAGAGCCGCGAATGCCGGGGCAAAGTAATCCTTTCACATGCTTGCTTTTAAACCATGTATAGTATTTTAAAAGGTACACTCACCGGAGGTCCCTTCTCCGCCTGCTGGGTCCAGGAGGCAGCCTTGGGTGGGTTCGGGGGGTACTGGCTCCAGGTCCAGGGTGAGAAACAGTTTCTCTGCTTGCTTGCTGTGAGCTATCTACAACCTCCTCATCATCATCTTTTTCTTTGTCCCCAAAATCAGCTTCCGTGTTGCCTCCATCTCCATTGAAGGAGTCAAACAACACGGCTGGGGTAGTGGTGGCTGAACCCCCTAAAATGGCATGTAGCTCATCATAGAAGCGGCACGTTTGGGGCTCTGACCCGGAGCGGCCATTCGCCTCTTTGATTTTCTGGTAGGCTTGCCTCAGCTCCTTAAGTTTCACGCGGCACTGGTTCGGGTCCCTGTTACGGCCTCTGTCCTTCATGCCCTGGGAGATTTTGACACAGGTTTTGGCATTTCGAAAACTGGAACGGAGTTCTGATAGCATGGATTCCTCTCCCCGTACAGCGATCAGATCCCGTACCTCCCGTTCGGTCCATGCTGGAGCTCTTTTGTGATTCTGAGACTCCATCATGGTCACCTCTGCTGATGAGCTCTGCATGGTCACCTGCAGCTTGCCATGCTGGCCAAACAGGAAATAAGATTCAAAAGTTCGCAGTTCTTTTGCTGTCTACCTGGCCAGCGCATCTGAGTTGAGAGTGCTGTCCAGAGCGGTCACAATGGAGCACTCTGGGATAGCTCCCGGAGGCCAATACCGTCGAATTATGTCCACAGTACCCCAAATTCGACCCGGCAAGGCCGATTTAAGCGCTAATCCACTTGTCGGGTGGAGTAAGGAAATCGATTTTAAGAGCCCTTTAAGTCGAAATAAAGGGCTTCATCGTGTGGACGGGTGCAGGTTTACATCGATTTAATGCTGCTAAATTCGACCTAAAGTCCTAGTGTAGACCAGGGCTTAGAACTTAGTAAGTAATCTAGCTAGATATGCGTTAGATTCTGGTTGTTTAAATGGCTGAGAAAATAAGCGGTGCTGAATGGAATGTATATTCCTGTTTTTGTGTCTTTTTGTAACTTAAGGTTTTGCCTAGGGGATTTTCTGTTTTGAATCTAATTACCCTGTAAGGTATTTACCATCCTGATTTTACAGAGGTGATTCTTTTTCTTCAATTAAAATTCTTCTTTTAAGAACCTGATTGTTTTTTCATTGTTCTTAAGATCCAAGGGTTTGGGTCTGTGTTCACCTATGCAAATTGGTGAGGATTTTTATCAAGCCTTCCCCAGGAAAGGGGGTGTAGGGTTTGGGGAGGATTTTGGCGGGGAAGATATTTCCAAGTGGGCTCTTTCCCGGTTATATATTTGTTAGATGCTTGGTGGTGGCAGCAATAAAGTCCCAGGGCAAAAGGTAAAATAGTTTGTACCTTGGGGAAGTTTTAACCTAAGCTGGTAAAAATAAGCTTAGGGGTTTTTCATGCAGGTCCCCACATCTGTACCCTAGAGTTCAGAGTGGGGAAGGAACCTTTACATGCTCTTATTCATAGATTGAAGAATAAACACAGGGCCTCCAGGTCTCTCCAGTCTGTTTTGCAACATAGCCTTATATTAATATATGGGAATATTTTGAAAGAACTACTTAAATCCTCTATCAGTTTGGTCCTTTACCATACTCAGGTTTAGAACTTCTGAATTTTAGGGGAATGTTAACAAGATTTGATCTTCCTTGGTAAGTTAGTAGGCATTTAAGGTAATATCCTCTTCATCAGCTGTTTAAACCTGGACACACTAAATTGGGGGAGAGGAGAACACTATGAATACATTAATCTCTAGAGCCCCTGTCTTCTGTAGTAACGTTAAATATATAGTGGTCTAATAGTTTCTGATGTCTTGATTTCTCAAACGATCTGTTAAAGCAGTTTACCAGTTGGAACTTAGGAGTCTTAACCGGTGATGTTACCAGCAGGAGGTGGTCCGAGGGTGTCAGCCTCTGCAGACACCAGCAGTTTCTGGTCTTCCATGCTGCCACCAGGCGAAGGTCTTGGAGCAACAGCCAATTCACATTATTTTCAGTAAAAGGAACGCTTACGAATGAGCTTCTGTTACAAGCTAGGTAACAGAGTAGAACATCTGAAACTATTTAAATGTGCTATCAAATTATTCTTTGACAGATCAAAAGATTTCAGGACCTCTGACTTTTATTCTAAGGGACCCAGGAGACATAGGTCCTGTCTACTCTAGGAAATTAGGTCGGTATAACTACATTGCTCAGGGGTGTTAAAAAAAAAAAAATACACACCCCTGAATGATGCATTTAAATCAACCAAACCCCTGGTGTAGATCGTGCTAGTTCTGTCAAACTTGCTACTGCGTCTCCAGGATGTGGGTTACCTACACTGATGGGAGACGCTCTTCTGTCGGTGTAGATAGTATCTTCACTGAAGTACTGCAGTGGTGCCACTGCATTGTTTTTTTGGGGTGTGTGTGTGTGTGGGGGGGGGGGTTTAAAGTGTAGACAAGCCCATAGTAATGAAGCCTTATGTTGGTAGAGCCTGTCCTCCTTTCCATTGCAGGGCTGGAGGTATATTAAATGAAAAACTTATCTATTGAAAATACATGTCCACTAAAGCTGCTTTCTGGGAGACTTTTAGCTATGCTAGTTAAGCTCACTCCTTTTAAGCTGTTCATTCCACTGTCCACTCTCAAGCAAGTTGCACACACAGAAGCAATGTCTACAAAAGGGGCAGCAGCATCATTTCATCAAAATTACCTAATCCAAGCACTTTTTTCGTTACTCCAACTAGGAATATTTTCACCCCCCCCCCCTTTTTTTTTTTTTTTTCAGATTTCCTCTGCTTTTTATGCCAACTTGTAACCTCTCCAGGAACCTTTTAAGGCTCCTGGTATCAGTTTAGTTTAGACTCCTCAATTTTGTATAAATCTGAATCCAAATTTTGCTTTTTATAAACAATGTTATGTAACTTGCCACATTGGACCCCGTTATTCTACACTCTAATTGCAAAACACAGGCCTTTGTACAACAGTTCAGCCCCAAAACTCTTCTAATTAGAAAAGAGATCACCTTTTTCTTTTTTTAAAAAAACCTACATACAATTTTAGACTTTGATAACTTTTTGAAAATTAGTCACAGGGATGAAAGTTTTGGTGACATTGTTCTCCTAAATAGCATAATTCCAGCAAAGCAACTCTTCATCTTCTCCCTCCCCAGAGGAAGTGTGTTATGAGAGTGACTCAACTATTTATTTATACAGCAATGTATAGTGTGGTAGGAGCTTCATGGAACAAAACAGTACCTGCTCTGAGGATCTCAACCTAATTTGTACACAAGTAACTTTAAAAAAAAAAAAAAAAAGTACCTCGATATAAAAATCCTGTTTGACACCAGCTATCTTAAAATTAATCTGTGAGACTTGAAAATGCTTGGAGATGGTAAGTGAATTCAAATATCTGGAGACAGTTCTTACCAGAATGCAAACTGTGGGTTCATAGACTTGTTGGTTCTTTGAGCTAATTAGATTAAGTCAGCGGCTTTCCTGAGATAATCACTTTGGGAGTCTTTTCCCATAATAAAGCTGGGCTGCTGATAATGTGCAGTTAAAGGTCAACTTCTTTGCAAAGAAGTGCATCAGCTAAGGCTTAAAACCTATAAGTAACTTTGAACTATTGTAATAGTTCATAATCTAACTCACAGTTGCAAAGGATGTCTAACTGGTGAAACTGACATTTGAAGGTCCATGAAGTGTTTGAGTAAACTGACCACCATGTGAGTGAGATCTGGTCCTGTCTTGGGGGGGGGGCCGGGGTGTTTACTTTCAACTTGGCATATTGCTCTTACTGAAAGATTTTGTTAAATACATATGAAAAACATCTACCTGCATTCTAATTGTATGCTCAAATAAGTTAAATATGATTTCAGTGGTGAGGAATTACTTGTCAAGATATTTTAGCTAAAATTCCAATGGTATGTCATGAGGTTTGTCTCCAGTGTGTGTTTTGTTGTTGTTGTTGTTGTTGCATATTCGCTTACTTGCATCCTGTCTTGCAAAATATATGCTTATCCCCCATCTGCCTACTGTGGGGTTCTTGAACTGTCATCAAAACCTTTTAACACTGGTCATTGTCTAACCCGTTACTGGAGTAGGTGGACCTCAGTTCTGATCCTGTAGGGCAATTCCTTTAATCCTGTTTTATGGAAGTAACACTTAGACTGTCCAAAACTGACCTCTCATTGGGTATCCAAAGTGTGAGTCTTAATTGGATAGCTTCTTCCTTTCATTAGAAAATAGCAGTTAGAGCTTTGCTTACACACACTTATATGAAAAATGTAGACTCCATCATGAAGGAAGGGGGGAGGCTTTACTTGTATTGAGTTATTTTAACGGGTCTAGCTGCCTGAGAAGCTGTAATTCTGTCTCAAGCACATGAATTTGAATGCAGCTTGTTCTGTAGTGACTGTCAGTATCTTGATGGTGATTTGAACTTGTGATTTAAGTTTGCCTTATTGAGATGCTTATAATAATAAAGCCTCCAGCTTTGGCCCTCAGAGGCTAATTACTAAGCATAGAGACTGAATTACTAGCTGACCTGTACTGATAGTCCCTCTAGGTAATTGCTGAAGGCCATGTAGGGAACTTCATGCTTCTAGTACTCTGTATTCCTTTTTGCGAGTAGATAAATGAATCAGTTTCTAGGGCTGGGAGACAAAGTTCCTGCTCTACCTTGGTGGGTCTTGCGCTTATTGGCAGATTTGCTCGCCTTGCAGCTTCACAGCAGCCCTCAGCTTGGCCGTTTTTCTGAACCCACAGTCCGGGTCGACTCCTCCTGTGTCTGACCAGGAGTTGGGAGGATTTTGGGGGGAACTCAGGCCTGCCCTCTACTCTGGGTTCCAGCCCAGGGCCCTGTGGAAGGCAGCTGTCTAGAGCGCCTCCTGGAACAGCTGTGCGACAGCTACAACTCCCTGGGCTACTTCCCCATGGCCTCCTCCCAACCTCTTCTTTATCCTCACCATAGGACCTTCCTCCTGGTGTCTGATAATGTTTGTACACATCAGTCCTCCAACAGTCCGCATTCTCACTCTCAGCTCCTCACATGCACACCACAAACTGAAGTGAGCTCCTTTTTAAAACCCAGGTGCCCTGATTAGCCTTCCTTAATTGAGTCTAGCAGCTTCTTGATTGGCTACAGGTGTTCTAATCAGCCTGTCTTAATTGTCTCCAGAAGGTTCCTGATTGTTCTGGAACCTTCCCTGCTCCCTTACCCAGGGAAAAGGGACCTCCTTCGCTTGCTGCTCAACTATCTGCTTTCTACTTTCTCCTAAAGCCCCCTGGCCTGGGCTTTCCTTACTTTTTGACCCTGCTTCAGGTCCCCCCCCCCCCCCCCCGACCGGGCCAGACGCTTTTTCTTTGTTTTGGTTTTTTTTGCTGTTCTTTGCTGCCGTTCGAGTGCTGGTTTGCTGCCAGCCCCCCCATGGCTGCCCTCAGACGCTGCTACTGCTTTACCTGAAACCCCGGGGGGGGGGGGGACTGCCAACCCGCTCCCCGGAGGAGGGGAGTGGAAGCCCCCAGACCCAGCCGTTTGCTGTTTTTGTGGACCCGTAATTAATCGACAGGTTGTTTTTTTTCTTCTTATCTGCTTGGCATTTCTGGAATGCTCCACAAAGCCCGGAAGAGAAGACAGCCGACAGAGACATCACCCAGGGAAGCTACAAATCATTGTGGAGGGGGCCGTAAGACTGAGTAACTTTTGTACTGTGGGGGGAGTTTGACTGTGTTTTAACTGCGTTTGTAGGGGCACAGGGGGTGTGGCACGGAGCTGCCCCCCGATCCATCGGTGCCCCCCCCAACACTACTACAACCGTCACAGCCCCCCCGCCGTCGGTCCCTGCTGGCAACTTGCCATCTGCCTCTGGATTCAGCTGCTTGCTCTGAATTCCGCCATCCAGACCAGACACAAGAGCCGACCAAAGGAGACTCTTTGGACGGACGCGCGTGGGTCCACGTCCCTCCCCCCTACCCCCCCCGGACTGCCCACCACACAGTTTGCCCCTACTACCTGACCCCAACTCCTGTTTCCTCCCCCTGTCCAGTCTGACCCATTTAGCCCCCCTCCCACTGCCTGCAGCCCAGCAGGGAGAAGTGGTTAATCTGCCTCCCCCTTCCTTCTGGTGCCTCCCCGTCTCTCCCTCCTCACAATGGCAGGGAATGAGAGGGGTGAGGCCCCTCCAACAACCTCAGCTGCCCCTCCTCCACCTACCCCCCTGCCCAACCCCCAAGCCCCCCCCCCCCCACACTGCTGCCAAAACACCTGCCACCGCCCCCACTGGGGCATCAGCAGCAGGAGGTACTGGGGCGACTACTGCCGCTGCTACGCCCAGAGCGCCGCCCCCCCCCCACCCAGTTGGCCGGAAAGGCCAGGGTGTGAAGAAGGGAAAGGGCCCCGCTACAACCACCAGGCCCTCCATGGCGGGGCCGACTCCACCGCTGTGGCCTCATCATCGACCATGGCGTCCCTCCCCGCTGTTCCCTCCACCAGCTCTGCGAGCGTCTCTCCCCCGGCCCCCAGGGCATATGCCCGGGCGGTAGCAGCCCCCCCACCCGGCCTGCCGTCTCATCATCTCGCCCACCCACCGCCTCCGCTACCATCAATAGCGGCCGGGGCCCCTTTCCCACCATGACCAGGAAGCACGGCGTCCATTGCCTCCTGGTGCCCGCCTCGCCCCAGGTGGAGACATACGTGCAGGCGTTGGCGAGGGTGGTAGGACCCACGGCTATTGTGGCGGCCTCCAAAATATACGGGAAGGTCGTCTTTTTCTTAGCATCGGAGGCCGCTGCCCAGGAGGCGGTGGAGAAGGGCCTGGCGGTGGGGGGGGGGGGTGTTCGTTCCCCTGGAACCGCTAGAGGACCTGGGCGTCCGCCTAGTCCTGACTTCCGTCCCTCCTTTTTTTTACCCAATGCCGCCCTGTTACCCGCTCTCTCCACCCTGGGGAAACCCGTTTCTGTCATCAGCCCTCTCCCGTTTAGGCTGCAAGGACCCCACCCTCCGTCACGTCCTTTCGTTCCGCCGGCAAGTGCAGCTTCTACCACCGCCGGCGGCGCGTGACGGAGAGGCGCTTGAGGGGTCCTTCCTAGTCCCATACCAGAGAGCCCGCTATCGGGTCTACTATTCCACAGGAGAGGCCCGGTGCTACCTCTGCCGATCAGCGGGGCATGTCCGAAGAGACTGCCCTTTGGCCGGGCGGGGAGGGGCACCCGAGACCCAGCAGGACATGGGCCCCGTCGTTGCCGACGCCCCTGGCCTCCTGGCACCTGAAACCACCTCTCCTCCTGCTCGATCCACTGCTGTTCCCGCCTGGGCCCAAGAGACACCTCCCCTACACTGCCCAGACAAGCGAGGGGGCCCCGCCCTTGCTGTTAACAATCCAGCAGAGCCTATGGAGGAGGGTGCAGCAAAGATATTACCGGGCATAGGAGAGGGCCCGCTCCAAGGAGAATCCTCCCCACCATGCTGCCTCATCATTACCCCCCCCGAGCCCCTGAACCATCGCCTCTGCCCCCCCGACACGACCCCTGCAAACCAGCCCCCAGACGATGCTACGGAGGGCTGGACCCTAGTCCAGGGAAAGCGAGGCAAGTGGAAGGCTCGCGCTCCGCTGCACCCATCCAATGCGGAGGCCCTCCAGAAGACCAGGAAGGGGGGCACTGACACTGAGCTTTCAGCTATGCCCACGCGTGAGATCCATCTGCCGGTGTCGGGAGGGGAAGACAAAATAGCACTGGAAGGTAGGATCTCCCCTCCACGGGAGACCCTCCCCTCCAAGACCCTTGAGGAAGCCCTTCTGCCCGAATATCACCCAACCCCCCCGCGAACCCCAAAACGACCGTCGTAGCGGGCGCCAGAGGGGAGACCCCCGGGGTGGCAGAAGACGACCTCTCCTCCATGTATGAGGAGATCGAGGCCCTAGGTTTGACCCCGGTCACCCAGGGAGAGGATGACCTACTGGCGGCTGGCCTCGATCTGGGCAACCTCACCCCTGTCCCCATGCTCCCTCCCCCTAACCGCCTTCCTGGGCGGGCATCCTACAGAAGGTAGTCCACTACCTGATGCCGTGGCTGCCACATCCACCACAGAGCCTGCGCCTAGCATCACTGGGAGCCCCCTCCCCACCCCCTTAACCCTCGAATCTGTTCAGGAGGCGCCACCTCTTAGCTGCTTGCCTCCCAAAGCCCAGAGCCTTGCCTCGGCCCCTGCCCCCACCCCTGTCCCTGCCCAGTCCACCTCCTCCTGCAATGCTATTGCTGCCCCTGGGGTTATTTCTTTCCCTTTTTTTGCGGATCCCCCCCAAGGGGCAGCCTTTGCATTTTCCTGCCACGACCCATTAGGAGCTGCAATTTTCCCTCCGCCGTCCCCTTCTACCCCAAGGCTTGAGATGGACCTAATAACTTTAGCCTGTCAGACACCCCATCGGTGGTCTGCACCCTGCCTGCCCGCCTCAGCGGACCACGAGGCTGCACCAAGAGCCCCACCAGGGAATAACAGGGAAATCGCAACCCCGCCTCCCCCATGAGCTGCGAAAAGCACTGCAGGAGTTTTTAGAAGACATCCGTGGCTCCCGCAATAGGGTACAGCTAGCTGTCCAGCTATGGGGGGACTTTGATCAAATCCTCCAGGCCACAAGGGCCCTTATAAAGGAGGGTAGAGGGAAAGGAAGGCACGGTGCCGCGGCCTACGGGTGGGCCCGCAGCTTCCGTGATGATTTAATCACTTACGGGATGGGTCACGGATTGTTGCGCGACCCACCGGGGGCCGCGAACACCCCCGCCAACAAGGAACCCCCAGCCCTCTGCATGACGCCTCTCATTATTGCAACTTTGAACACCAGGGGCCGTAGGATGACTCTCCACAGGTCCCAGGTGCTCTCTTACCTTCGGGAAGGGGGGTACTCTGTGGTTTTCCTGCAGGAGACCCATACGGATCCGACCGCAGAGGACAGCTGGCGGCTGGAGTGGGGGGACGGGGTCTACTTTAGCCACTTCACGATTCGACAAGCTGGAGTGGGGACCCTGTTCTCCCCCAACCTACGGCCTGAGGTGCTAGGGGTCACTGAGGCCGTGCCGGGCCACCTGCTGCATCTCCGAGTCCATATGGAGGGGCTCGTGGTCAACCTCGTTAACATCTATGCCCCGACAATGAGCCCGAAGCGGCCGCAATTCTATCAGCGGGTGTCCGACTTCCTCGGCACCCTAGATTCTCACGAGTGCCTAGTCCTGGGAGGGGACTTTAACACCACCCTAGAGGAGCAGGACCACTCGGGGGCCGAGCTGAGCCCGGCCGCCGTGAACATTCTCCGAGAAATAGTCGAACATCACACCCAAGTGGACGTCTGGTGTGACCACCACCCAGATGACACTTCCATGTTCACCTTTGTCCGGGTGGAGGCCCATCAGTCACACCACTCTCGGTTGAACCGTATTTATTTATCCCGTTTCCGTCTTTCACAAGCCCACTCCTCCAACATTCGGCCGGCCCCATTTTCCGACCATCATCTAGCCACCATAACAGCCTCCCTCCGTGCAGAGAGGCCGGGTCGGCCTATTGGCATTTTAACAACAGCCTGTTGGAAGATGAGGGCTTCGTGGCGTCCTTCCGGGAGTTTTGGCTGGCCTGGCGAGAGCAGTGGTGTGCCTTTCCCTCGGCGCGGCAATAGTGGGATCTAGGGAAGGTGCGCGCCAAGCTCTTCTGCCGTGACTACACCTGGGGCACCAGCTGACGTAGAAATGCAGCGATAGAGCAGTTGGAACGGGAGGTCTTAGAGATGGAGAGGCGTCTGGCCACCAGCCCCGAGGACCGGTTCCTCTGCGGAGCGTGCCGGGAGAAGCGGGAGGAGCTCCGGGCCCTCGAGGACCATCGGGCCCGAGGTGCCTTTGTTCGATCCCACATCCACCTCCTTCGGGAGATGGATCGCGGCTCCCGGTTCTTCTACGCCCTGGAGAAAACGAGGGGGGCCAAGAAACACTTCACCCGCCTTCTAGCAGAAGACGGCACCTCCCTCACGGATCCGGTGGAGATGTGTGGGAGGGCCCGTGACTTCTACACAAGCGTTTTCTCCCCGGATCCGACCGATCCTGGCGCTTGCGGGGTGCTCTGGGAGGAACTCACCACGGTCAGCGTGGGCGACCGAGGCCGACTAGAGCTGCCTCTCACCCTGGCCGAGTTCTCGGAAGCCCTCCGTCGCATGCCCACCAATAAATCTCCGGGCATGGACGGGCTGACCGTGGAGTTCTACCGCGCGTTCTGGGACATCCTTGGCCCAGACCTAGCCACTCTCTGGGCCGAGTCTTTGTAGGGCGGGGTCCTCCCTCTTTCATGCAGGCGAGCGGTGCTCGCCTTGTTGCCGAAGAAGGGGGACCTCTGTGATTTACGAAACTGGTGTCCTGTCTCGCTCCTTAGCACGGACTACAAAATCGTAGCGATAGCAATCTTGCTGCGGCTAGGGTCCGTGATGGCGGACGTGATCCACCCAGACCAGACCTACACTGTCCCAGGCTACAGCATTTTTGACAACCTATTTCTAGTCCAAGACCTTTTGGAACTCGGGACTAGAGACGGTCTGTCGTTCGCCCTCCTGTCTCTTGATCAGGAGAAGGCGTTCGATAGAGTGGACCATGGGTACCTCCTGGGCACTCTGCAGGTGTTTGGATTCGGACCTCAGTTTGTGAGTTTCTCCAGGTGCTGTATGCTTCCGCGAAGTGTCTGTTTAGGCTCAACTGGGCCCTGACCGAACCGGTCAGCTTCGGGCGAGGAGTACGGCAGGGGTGCCCCCTCTCGGGCCAGCTGTACGCTCTTGCGATCGAGCCCTTCCTCTGCCTCCTCCGCAGAAGGTTGACAGGGTTGGTGCTGCGGGAGCCAGAGCTGCGGCTGGTCCTGTTGGCGTACGCCGATGACATGCTCCTCGTGGTTCAGGACCCGGGCGACTTGGCGCGGGTGGAGGCTTGCCAGGCCATCTATTCGGCAGCCTTCTCCGCCCGAGTCAACTGGGTCAAGAGCTCTGGCTTAGCGGTGCGGGACTGGCGGCATGTGAGCTCCCTCCCACCTGCACTTCAGACCATCCGTTGGAGCGCGGGTCCACTGCCCTACCTAGGCATTTACCTTTCTGCCACGCACCCTTCTCCGCCGGAGAACTGGCAAAATTTAGAAGGTGGCGTGATAGAGCGGCTCCGGAAATGGACGAGGCTACTCCAAAGTCTCTCCCTCCGAGGGAGAGCACCGGTGCTTAACCAACTAGTCCTGTCCATGCTCTGGTACCGGCTCAACACCCTGGTCCCGGTCCCGGATTTCCTGACCATCCTCCAGACATCGAGTCTAGAGTTCTTTTGGTCAGGAATGCACTGGGCCCCTGCTGGGGTTCTTCATCTACCCCTGAAGGAAGGAGGGCAGGGCCTGAAGTGTCTGCACACTCAGGTCCGTGTCTTCCACCTCCAGGCCCTGCAGAGGCTCCTTTATAGTGCAGGTAGTTCGACGTAGAGCATATTGGCGCATGCCTTCCTGCGCCGCTTCCAAGGGCTCCGATATGACCGGCAGCTCTTTTATCTTTGTCCGAGAGGTTTTCCGCGAGACCTCTCCGGGCTGCCGGTCTTCTACCAGGACCTTCTCCGGACCTGGAAACTGTTTTCAACGACCAGGTCCGTGGCGGCCGCCGTGGGAGCAGATCTCCTCGCGGAGCCCCTGCTACACAACCCCCAGCTCCGTGTGCAGGTGGCGGAGTCCCGCTGGGTGCGCCAGAGTTTGGTCCTGGAGGAAGTCACGAGAGTCGGAGACCTCCTGGACTACGACTGGGGAGACTGGCTGGATCCCCTGACACTCGCTCGGCGCATGGGGCTCTCCAGACCTCGTACCCCCCGGTGCGTACTTCAGGAGGTGAAGGCCACCTTGACGCCCGCTGCTCGGGCTTATGTCAACCGAGCCCTGCGCGAGGGCGCACCCCGCCCACCCTCTACCCCAGGCCTGCTGGACCTTTCAATTGGGCCCCTACCCCGTAGATCCCAACAAACCGCTCACCCTTTCGCTGCGAGCCGGCTGCATGAACTGCAGCTGGTCAGCTTTCAAGTCGCGCCACGGAAATATTTATACACACTCACGCTTCACACCCTTCACACCCACACCCTGGTGTCCCGCCCCGATACAAAGTGGCGGGACCTCCTGCCACCTTTGGAGGGTGAGCAACCCCGGTGGGCCAGCCTGTATTCCACCTTGGTCCCGAGGCCCGTCGGGGACATTAGTTGGTGGCTCCTTCACGGAGCTGTGAGCACGGGCGTGTTTTTGACGCGGTTCACCCCCATCCCGGATACTTGCCCTTTTTGCAACGTGAGGGAAACCCTGGCGCACGTATGTTTAGAGTGTGCCAGGCTGCAGCCCTTTTTCCGGCTCCTCACGAATATTTCATTACGCTTTTGGCTACACTTTTTTCCCCTCACCTTTTTATCTACACACTCCCCATCCGTGGCCCCACAAAATCGCGAGATCTCCTGGTTAACCTCCTCCTAGCCCTAGCTAAAACAGCCATTTATAAAACCAGAGACGGGAGGTTGGCTAATAAAGCGTCCTGCGATTGTAGGGCCGTTTTCCGATCCTCAGTACATTCACGTATCTGGGCAGAGTTCCTCTGGGCAGCGTCCACCGACTCCGTGGGCGCTGTCCGAGGTTCTCTGCTCGGTAACCCCGTCTGGTTCCCTCCGTCTGACCCTTTTGATTGAGGGGAAGAGCGAGAGGCCCCAGCCGTTGCCACTGTGGATACCATCATTACTGTCACCTAGGAGGGGTCCTATCACACGTGGTGTACGTCCTCCTCACCCCCAAACCGCCCACCCCACAGCCGTGCCCATCTTGTCGGGCACTCTCAGGAGAGGAATAATCGGTGACACTGGGCGTGGCACTAGGTAACTCGAGGGGGTGGAAGACCATGAGTGTCGAGGAAGCCCCCCCCGCTCTAGACCACCAGGTAACTCAGGAGGGTGGAAGACCACGAGTGTCGAGGAAGCCCCCCTGCTCTGGGCCCAGGCTAGCCTGAACACTTCTCCCTCCTGAAGGCTGCTGTGTTATACCTTGTGTTTGCTTTTGTTTTGTTGCATAGTTTTGATTTATTTTTTTTTGGTGATTCTTTGTAAGTGTTACACAAGTAAAATTCTTTTGTTTCAAAAAAAAAAAAAAAAATTACTCTCATGTAGTCATCTGGCCCGACCTTGGCACAGCTGTCAGTCTGGTACTTTTTGTCAGCATTGTGTAAATATTCTTAGTTCTCATCTCCAGCAGTTTTAAAATATCACTTAGCTTAGCTGCAAGTAGGCTGAAACTTACATTGATTCTAACACAATCTTGCATTGAAATGATTGAAAGACTTCTTTTATATTTCAGAAGAAAATATTCTCATTTAACACTGTGCTGTACATGTGACTCCACATTGCAGAAACAGCCAACTTTGCCTTTCTGTTCTCTAGTGTTCACCAGCAGTAAAACCATATCTCACCCTTAGAAGCAAGTTTTGGGAATTAAAACACTTGAGAAAGATAGGATACAAACTAGGCCAAATAGCTGGACCTAAGATGCCATCCTGGGAATAGGAGTGACCTGGGTTTTTTGCTCTTGGATTGTGACCTTGGACAAATCACATTGCAGTGGAGAAACTGAGGCGAAGGGATAATGATGGTTGTTTGCTTGCTTTTTGAAAAGCACTCTGAGTTGGATAAAAAGTGTAATGTAAGAGTACACTATTTTTGTCATTCCATTATTTATTGTAATTATAGTACTGAACATTTAAAGCAGGCTCAGAGGGCTTATTCAGATCTGGTTTCTTAAAATGCAGTTTGTTTCAGGTCTGAGATCTAGTTGAAGTTCACCTTTTTCTGGGTACCTGGAACAAAGGCCATATCAGAGGTTTAAAATTATCTTGATACTGTGCCTTAAGTCTAGATGTTTACTTTTCAGTTGCAGTATCTTTGCATCAAAGGAAGTAACAACTTGTGTAAATACCTGAGACTTTAAAAAAAAAAAAAAATGGTGGGGAGGAAGCTATATTCAATGCACTGTGAGCAAGCAAGCAGACTATTTTGGATCAAGTGAATGTATAAACTGGCCTGCTCAGAGAAAGCGCTTTATGGTATTCCACAGAAAACATACGTTTGTAACCAAAACCTACTCTCCGGGTGAACTAGAGCTAAGATCCTTCAGAGGCTGGTAGCTTGAGATTTGTCTGAATAGTAATACAGTATTACCTGAGCACTGAAGGGATCAAACTTCAGAAGGATGCCCAGTGGGGGTGTGGAGGTGAAGGCCAGGTTATCTGACTAGTTGTGGAAGGAAGAAGCCTTGTTAAGTCATAGGCTTCCTCTGAGAAGTCTACGAAGCCCTCGATTCCAGGACCTGAGCAAGTTTTTACACACTCCCATTACTGTGTTAAGAGTGAGGTATCTTTCATGAATGCAAACATATGGGTACTGTGGAAACTTTTTTTGATGCTTCTGTAGCTGTTGGTTTTTTATTAGAGTACCATCCAGAGGCCACGGTAAGATGGAACTCAGTATTGCTGGGTACTGTGTGTATATATAGAAAGAGGCAAGCCCAGCTCTGAGGAGTTTACTAACATAAGAAACAAATGGGTGTAACAAATGGAAGGAGTGCAAGAAGGATTGAGGGTAGTGGGTACCAAGAATGTGTAAGCCAGGAAAGCTTTTGTGCCTTTGTGCCTATTTCACAGATCTGAACGGTTCTCACTTATGTCGTGAGTCTCTAATCTCTTTGACCAGATGACTGGCTATTACTGTTGACAATTTATGGTAGGCATCAAGGTAGACATGGGTCTTAGGGATTAAAAGGACACAGTTGAAGCTTTATACATCTAAATACTGCATCAGTGTAACTTACACTTTTTGCTATTTTGATGTAACTTTGCTTAACTAAAGAAGATCTTCCAATATAGTGTCTAAGAGGCTTGAAAATACAGCTATAAATAATGGCTTTAATATTCTTTTTCCCTAGATTGTACACCTCATATGACTAACTTGAAGAAAAGGAACTCACCATGGGACGACATTCAAGATTCTTCTCTGGAAAGGGTTACTGATGTCACGCTCTTCTATTTGGGTGATGTGTATCTACTCATCTGACTGTCTTCATATCTAAAGGACTTACTTTACTTTTGCAAGTACCTCAAGTCAAAATTTTTGTTCCTTTCTGGAAACTGTTTCCTCATACTAAGGACTGCATACATCATGGGTGATATGGCTAACAACTCAGTTGCATACAGTGGTGTAAAAAATTCTGTAAAAGAATCTAATCATGGAGATTTTGGAATCTCACTTGAAGAGCTCCGTGCCCTTATGGAACTGCGATCTACAGATGCAGTGCATAAAATCCAAGAATGTTATGGAGATGTCTATGCTATCTGTACAAGATTGAAAACTTCACCAAATGAAGGTAAGTGTATTGTGGTAGCATGTGTCCAGAAGATCTTTATTTAAATTAGATCAGTTATTTTGACTCTGAATGTGGTTATAAATAATTAAATAGAATGCTAGCTTGTGCTTACTGTTGTAAGAATAGAATTATGATCATGTATCATGGTAGTGAATAGCAAGGTTTGTTAACTAGACCAACTTTTGTAACTGATATAAAATTACACAGTCACATATTTCAAGATTTCAGAAACAATATCCTGATTCTCAGTTACACAAATCTGTTCCTTAGCATTGAAATAAACTTTGCCAAATTTATCTCTAATTGCACTTTGAGAACCTTCAAACTTGTTTCTAGCTTGTATGGTAAGTTACGGATCATAAACAACCCATGTGAACCCTGTTTCATAAACTAGTGGTGGTTATGCTGGAAAAGAACTCCAGGCTTGGCCTGTATATGTTCGAAAGCTGTGCTTACCATCTAAATTGATGTATTGCTACCCAGCTACACTTTGGCAATATGAGCTCATCTGTTCTCCAAGATGGAGGAGGGGTAATGTTTTAATGCATGGACCTCTTCTATTGCAGTGTAAACAATGAATGTTTTCAGTTAAATTTTACATTTTTGAAAAAACTTGTGTGTTAAAACCCTTGGAAATTGAAGGATCTGAAACACAGCATTTATTAGTTTGTCTTCATAGTTTGAAAAAAGAGCTTAACAGAGTATCTTGTCTAAATGAGGGAATTATGACTGTAAATTGTTCTGGTTTTTACATTTTTTTTTCTTGTCTAATTCGTTGTTGTTGAATCCTGATGAGAAGCCCATTTGCTGCTCAGGCAAAATGGAGTAATCTCGTCAGGATTGACTTGACCTGCTCTAAGTTTGAAGACAACTGTTTTCCAGCATATTTACATGTTGTTGTAAATAGAATTGTCAGAAACTTTTATATTTAACAGTACTTCAGATCTGTTCACTGCAAATTGCTTGCTCACCAGTGTGAAAGTGATAAAGCACCATGAAAAACTTAATGGATGAATGTTGCAACTTTATAAAACAGACACATGAGGCTTACCATAAAATTACATATCTCTGAGCTACTTTTGTCCATCAGGTTTTTTTGCTGATTTGCATATTCTACAAAACCATCATTGACTATATCATTCAGTACTCTAATAAAGTATCCTGAATTACCCAGGAATATTGGAACAAGAACATCAGATGTTTTGGTGTTGAACGTCAGGGGTGGATGTTTCCTACTCTTCTCCTGTGCTAGCAGAGGATTGGAATATTCCAAGCCAGAGTACAACATGAGTAGTAGACCAAACAGGAGATAAACTTGAGGATGTACAGAGGATGAAACTCTGTAGGTGAGGACGAGAACAGCTATAAATATCTTAGACAATATACCATTTAGCATGAGTAAGAGCACATGCAGTGGAGACAAAGTTGTGTAGACCACTGCAACAGATGAAAAGATCACTCGATATCATTTGTGTCTTAAATTCAGATACTGGTGAAAAGTTGTTGTACAACCATTTATTTGTTCTATGAAAGGAAAGGTAGCATTGTAGAAATAGAAACTTGAATGGTAATAAAAATTGTGCCTTAAACAAGATACTTCTTGCACACTGTGATAAATGTATCTTAATGACTAATTCCAATTTTCATTATTTTTTGTGATCGGAGTAAATCTTTAATAAAGGGTAGGGATATCATGAACACAACCATGGCTGGTAGGGCAAACTTAACAAGTTTGAAACTAGTTGTCAGGAGTTGCTTGTCTGGCACAAGATTGGGATTTACCATGTGTGCCCAAACAGGCTGTTCAAGCACCAGTTCACTACCTGGTTCTTTTAGTGAGCTGATCTCTTTGACCTTCACCTGGACCTACTGTTTTATCTTGCTTTCCCCATTGGGGAATTCTTTGTCACTCCACTGGCAATGAAGTGAAACTTATTAGTGATATAAATTGTGGAGTCTCTTGTGGTATTTCTTTACTGCATAGTTAATCTACATGATTAGTATCCTAGTTTTGCTGTGGGGATACTTGCACTTTACCCGCATTAGTTTCTGCACTTGCCCATGAGTCTGGGAGCATACTCCATGATTCCCTGTGCTGAAACACTTGGTTTCTTTCCATGTCATTTTGTGTCAATTGCAGGAGAACTTGTCTATCATTGAGAAGTGGGCGAAGGACATTAGAGGACTATTGGCAATCAAGTGACTTTGCCTGTGTCCTTGCTGCTAAATGGGCAGGTTCTAGTGAGAGGAACAGGAGCCCCAGTTCTAACCTATAGCCCCCAGCCATGTAAACTGATGGTAGGGAAGTTGAGAGTTAACCCATTTTTGAGAGGAGTTTTAACTGTCCAGTGAACCCACATGCTTGGAAATGTCACAGATCAGAAACTTTTTGTAAATTTCACTTAGTGGTCATTTGGGAGATGAGGAGAAAGATTAAAGGAGCAAGACTACCATCTGAACAGATTCAGTACACTCTCATTGTATGTCAGACACATCCTCTGTGTGACCTTGCACAGCTATTCACTACAGGACTTGCCATATTACTGAAGCTTGCTGTATTATGTGCTGTCCTACATGATTATTAGAGGCATAGTAGAAAATGTGCTGCAAATCCCTGAAATTTATCATAATGAAATTAGTAGTTTTTTGCTGCCAGTTGAAGGTCTTAATGGACACTAGGCTACCAAACCACTGGTCTAGTGGTTTTCACCCTTTTTTCATTTGCAGACCCTTACATTTCAAATGGAGGCGCAGACTCTTTGGAAATCTTAAATATAGTCTGCAGACCCCCCCCAGGAGTCCATGGACTACAGGGTGAAAACTACTGCAACGTAGACAGTCAGGCTAGCTATATTCTTGTATCTTCTGTTGTTGTGTTCCTGTCCACTCAGTGTGCTATCCCAATGTAGAGCAGCACCTACTTTGCTTGAAAAGTGAATGCAGCAGGGTGTGACAGATGAAGTTAGTGGAATTGTCAGTTTCATCTGCCATCAAAACTGCTAGAGATGCACGCGAGAGATGGTGCGTGCCTGGCAGCACAGATATGATATTCCACTATAGTATTTATTTATTTTTATTAAATAATTATTCTAAATGGAGTAGGAGAGAAAGGGATTTCATGATTTCTATTCCCAGTTTAAATTCTTGCTCTGCATCCATACATTCAAAATTATTGTAGTGTACAGTAAATATGCTGATACACTGGAGAAAGTTTATTGCCAGTATCTGAGGGGGAATTGATCCACTAAGGAAGGTTGTACTGAATAGCTTTACAGGGTCAATATAACTGTAAGCCTAGCAAAATGTTCCTATTTGAGACACCTAGTTGAAAACTATGGCTCTGGACAGACACCAAATCACTTTATTTAAATAGGTGAGTAATTGTAATGGAGGATATAAAAATTCTTGTGGTATATACTCCTGTGTACCATGCAGCAATTTAGACCTAAATTCCACAGAAGGACCGCAAATTACTGTATATAAATCACAGAATTTCTTGGTGAGCTGGCAACTCTGGTAACAGTAATGGACAGTGAAATGATTTGACATTTAAATTTAATGGAAAAATTCTAAAAAAGTTAATGAACTAGTACATTTCACTATCACCATGGCCTGTTTAGTTGTCTGTTCTCTGTCTTTCCATTCTGCAAACTCTGTGGTGTTAACTCCTTGTATCCCAGTACTTTCTCACTTTTTTCCTTCCTGAAAGCTTTCTTTCCTTAGGTATAGCTTCAAGCTTTCCTTTCCTCACGGTTCTTAAAATGCCAACATTCTATATAACCTGTTGGGCTGGTCAAGTTTCTCTTTAAGTGCCCCTCCAACCAGGCCAAGATTGTGACTGTAATGTAACAATTATTAAATTAATGTCAAAAGGAAACATGAACAAGGAACCTAGACTTAGCAGTATGGCTGCATAACTGAGATTTGTGCAGCTTCAGCATAGGTATTAAACTCAGCGTGTAGATCCATAACTTAAAACATTAGTTGACCAATATGCAGTTACACAGCTTAAAACTTTAAAAATTATGTATATACATATTTCATTGTCATTTTGTATTGTCCTTCTTTTCCAATTGACTTTACAACTCGTAAGTGAGGACTAGCCGTAAGTACAGTTGAAGTTCTAGCGTTCAGTTATTTTGATGCATTTCTTGCTTTAAGAACTTTTGTCATCCTTACTTGGGAATGAAATTAAGCTTTGGCAGTTACAGCCCAAAAAAGGGAAGACTTTCAAAATAGCTGCATGAAAACTGTTACAGCAGAAGTTGTCTTCATAGTTTCATCTTCCATAAAATCTGATAGATTTTTAATTTTAAACTTCAATGTGTAACAGTTCCAGAACCAATTACCTTCTTGTTTTGTGTTTACTACTGCTGACTTTCCTCTTTGAAGACTTCTTTTGCAAAGGCTTTTGAAATGTGTATACAGCATACTATAAACCCACCCTAGGCAAGTGACTTTAAAATATTCCTATAACTTTGTTCTACTCCCAGTGTAGGAGAACATTAGCCTTCTAAAACTATTAAATTTGTAACTAACTTCAACCTATTAATTCCTTAAGTCACTAGCAGTTTATCTAGTCATTGAACTAAATGTGTGGTGTTAGATTTACACTTAAAGTTTAGTGTTCAATTCTGCATGTACCAGAACAAATGGGGCAATCTGCGGTTGAGTGAACTCACATTAGCTTTAATACAATTTAATTATGACAAACATTCTCCAAACTTGGGCTTGAAACAGGCTATGTTAGCAAAAATCATGTTCAGTTACACTCAAGAAGCCATACTGGCAATTCTTTTGTCTTTTTGATCTACAGAATTAAGAATGATTTGCCTTTTGACCGAAGCCTAGTCTACACTACATAATAGTGTAAGTCACCTTGCGCCAACCTGTTTGTGCATGCGTCTGCACTCAAGCTCACAAAAGCACCCTGTTTAAAATGATTCAGTACAACCATCTCCCTGAATGGCATAGTCATGGGTGGCTACTGAGGTTGACATCGTGCAGGTGCAGATACTGCATGACCTGTGTTGATCCTAACAGTTATCCAGCAGCTGTCCCACAATGCTCCATTCCCTGAAAAAGTGACTGCTCTGGTCACAATTTTAAACTCCACTGCCCAGGAGTCATAGAGACTGGAAACCACCATCTTCTTAAATTTTTCCTCATCTGATTTTCCCAGCTCTGTGAGAACACCTAGTAGCTCATCTTTGTGTGCAGTTGCCCAAATGACCAGGCCACCTCCATGTGCACACAGATACTAGATGTGCTCTTGCCTGGAATAGACAGGAAGTATTGGAGTTCCTGGGTCTGTGGGGAGAAAAAGCTGTGCGCAGACAACTACAGGCAAGCTATTGAAATGTGGACACCTACAACCAGATTGCATGGGAGATGTAGGCAAAAGGGTACAACAGGATCAGCAGCAGTATATAGTGAAAGTGAAGGAACTGTGGTATCAGTAAGGCCAGGGAGTACAGCAGTAGATCTGATGCTGTGCTGCAGACCTTCTGCTTCAGCAAGGAACTGCTCACCATACCTGTCAGAGACCAGACCAGCACCCCACAGACTACTGTGGATACCTTGGAAGAGCCCAAGATAGAGACCTATACCATGAACAGCAAAAGGAGGAGACATGGCAGAGGACTCCAGCCATGCTGCAAACCAGGACCTGTTTGAGACTCTGCCATGGTCTAGCCATCCCAACAGGCAAACACGGATGGAGTCTGATGACAGGCAAGGAACTCAGTAAGTGTGTGCATACCTTTTTCCTTACATTGTTTGTTTGAATGTTTAAAATGGCCCATCCACATGTTAACAAGAAAAAAGGTATTGACTTTTCATTATTTTACTCGTATGCGAAGAGCCAGGTTCAGTAGAAGTAGCACTGGCACCTGCTTTTCATTCCCCATTTGGATTAGGACATAGGGACAGGAGGGAGCATGCAGAGCACATCATTCTTGTATATAGGGGTGCCTCTTATCCCCCTGAGAGATCTCGATACCGTGCAATTCTTTCCCAAAGGTTTCTAGGGATGGCTGCTCTATTTCTTCCTCTGCAGTAGAAGACTTTCCCATGCCACTCAGTAGTGAATTCAGCTAGCAGCATACAAGCCTGGGTAGCTCTTCTGTGCCTTTGTGTCCTTTTGAGAGTGAGATCTGCTAATATGATGGTCCCCAAACTGTGGGGCACAGAGGATCATCTTGGGAGGGCCACTGTGGGGCTGGAGCCTGGGCCAGCCCCCACGTGGGAGGGAAGGCAATCCAGCCCCACTTTGCCCTCCACTCTAGGTCCTTGGCCCCTGCTCTCAGCCCCCTGGGCAGGGGACGAACACATTCCATTACTAGTAAGGGGGGAGGGGAGTGCAAGAGAAAGTTTGGGCACCACTGTGCTAACACCATGACCACCAATGGAAAATAGTGCCAGTATTCAGTGTACATTGCCCTGTACTCATACCCATGGAATAGTCTGAAAATTTTATAGCTTCATGCAGCAGAAAATTCATCGCACTCACCCCCTTTCTCTTGGCAGACCATGCTCACCATGGCTGGGGCTGGAAATTAGTGCTGTGCTGATATGCTCCAAAGCTGAAGTGTCAATAAGCATTTCTTATTAGAGTGTTTATGGAATAGGGAAAACAGGTTTTGAAACTTTCCCTTTCCATTGTGACCATAAATCCAGTGGCATGTGTGTCTGGTTTTTGTTAGCTGCTCCCGGAGTTGCAGCTTTGAGGCAGTCTAATCCATATCTGCAGAATGCCTGACCCTGATGAGGAGGAGAAAAACGAGGAGAAGGGGTATGTGTTCTGAGAGATCCTGCAGTGTTGCATCAGATTATGAACGAAGGACTTGGAGAGCCAATACAATGAACAACATAGAGAAAGATGAGACAGGAGAGAGGCCCAGGAGGCCCAACAGAACAAGGAGCATTTTCTTACGTTCGTTCACAGGCTGAAGACTTTGGTTGCCCTTCAGGTCCAAAAGCCCCAGACTCACCTTTCTTTGCAGTTCTTGTAGAATTCCATGGTGGCTGCTCCCTGCACCCCAAAAAACGTGATGTGGGGTACATCCTTACCACTAGCACTCCACACCAGAGGACATGAAGGAAAACCACAGCTACACATAATGTGATCTGTGAGAACTGTGGTTGGTGTATTTGTATCCACAACTGACTACCTTGTGCACTCAAAGGGACATAAATGTTTACTCTGTTAAATTGTTTATACAAAATTTTAACATTGATTCTCTGTATTGTTTTTCCCTCTCAGTGAAGTTTTTTATATTCTTGGAGAATCACGATCTTTAGTGTACTGCTATGCATGCTGCAATATTGTTGTGATCAAAGCAAACAGAACTTGTAAATGCACACCAACTGCCACAGAAAGCATAGCTTCAGGAAAACACCCAGTCGTATTTATAAATAAATATTTAGCAGTACTCAAAGCTCCAGGGCCAGAGAACTCTAACACAGTGGAGTTATCATTAAATTGCTCTTTCAAAATCTCTCTCAACTGCATACCTTCTTTTTGAGCTCTTGTAATAGCCCCCGTGCCTGGCTGTTCAAATTTGTCAGACCGCTACACCACGTACACCCTAGTGGCAACTTTTCCTCTTTGCCTCATTGTAAGCAGGACATGACATAAGCCATTAACCATTGGGATATTTTTCTCACGGAGATCCAGTCTAGTGCATAGACACTAGTGCCCCTTGAATCTACCAAAAGCACATTCAGCTGTCGTTCTGCATTTGCTGAGCCAGTAGTTGAATCTTTCCTTGGTGCTGTCAAGGTGGCCAGCATATGGCTTCATGAGTCGGGAGCAAGGGAATAGGCCTGGAATTACTATTGGCATTTTAATATAGCCAGTGACAATCTACTAGTTGGGAAGAATGTGTCTGCTTGCAGCTTTCTGAACAATCCTGTGTTCTAAAAGATGCAGGCATCATGCACCTTCCCTGATGAACCCACATTGATATCTGCGAGCATCCCTGGTGATCCCTCTAACCATAACCATAGGAGAGTAGGTCTTTCTGCTGATGTAGTCGGTGACAAGGTGGGCTGGTGCCAAAACAGAATATACATGCTATCTATTCCTCCCCCCTCGCCCCTCTCAATTTGGAAAACCCATTGCTGCAAATCCATCTACTGGTTGCTGAGAGTCAGTCCTGTGTAGTAGATGATTAATGGCCCCTACACACTTGCATAACAGTGGCCCCCATTGTGTAGTTTCAATTCCAAAATGACTGTTACTGGGTAATGGGGAATCTGGCATTGCAAGCTCCCAAAGTGCTATCACCATTTGCTTATCCACCGTCAATGCCACTCTCATGCTGGTGTAGAGTGACTAGACGTCCCGATTAAAATCGGGACTGTCTTGATTTTTAGTTCTTTGTCCCGCGTCCCGACTGATGCATGATCAGGATGCAATTTGTCCCGATATTGCGGCTTTTGCCGCTCCGGCGGTGCTTCCCCCATGTGTCCCGATATTTTGTCCATTTCATCTGGTCACCCTATGCTGGTGTCCACACACTGTAAGGCTGGGATGAGTTCAGCACACAGATCTAAGAATGTGGTTGTCAAAGTTCCTTCCCCACTCTGAACTCTGGGGTACAGATGTGGGGACCTGCATGAAAACTCCCTAAGCTTATTTTTACCAGCTTGGGTTAAAACTTCCCTAGGTACAAACTATTTTACCTTTTGCCCTTGGACTTTTATTGCTGCCACCACCAATCGTCTAATAAATATATAACTGGGAAAGAACCCGCTTGGAAACCGTCTTTCTTCCCCCCCCCCCCCCCAAATCCTCCAAAACCCTACACCCCCTTTCCTGGGGAAGGCTTGATAAAACTCCTCACCAATTTGCATAGGTGAACACAGACCCAAACCCTTGGATCTTAAGAACAATGAAAAAACAATCAGGTTCTTAAAAGAAGATTTTAATAGAAGAAAAAGTAAAAGAATCACCTCTGTAAAATCAGGATGGTAAATACCTTACAGGGTAATCGGATTCAAAACATAAAGAATCCCTCTAGGCAATACCTTAAGTAACAAAAAGACACAAAAATAGGAATATGCATTCCATTCAGCACAACTTATTTTATCAGCCATTTAAACGAAACAGAATCTCTTGCATATCTAGCTAGATTACTTACTAAGTTCTAAGACTCCATTCCTTTTCTGTTCCCGGCAAAAGCATCATACAGACAGAGAGAGCCTTTGTTTCTCCCCTCACTCCAGCTTTGAAAGTATCTTGTCTCCTCATTGGTCATTTTGGTCAGGTGCCAGCGAGGTTATCCTAGCTTCTTAACCCTTTACAGGTGAAAGGGTTTTTCCTCTGGCCAGGAGGGATTTAAAGGTGTTTACCCTTCCCTTTATATTTATGACAGGCCCCAGGCCTCTGTGTGTGTGGGGGGGGGCCTGGCTTTGGGGGGCTGTGGGGAACTTCCCCCCAGCACTCACCAGCGGCATGGCTGGGGCCGGGTCACTGCACTTCCCACTGCCAGTGAGTGCAGGCCCAGCCCTGCTGCAGTCCTATGGGGAGTGGGGGCGGAGCAGGGTGGGAAGAGGTGGGACTGGGGCCGATACTGCAGCTTTTGCTGCTCTGGCGGTGCTTCCCCCATGTGTCCCGATATTTTGTCCATTTCATCTGGTCACCCTATGCTGGTGTCCACACGCTGTTAGGCTGGGATGAGCTCAGCACACAGATCTAAGAATGTGGTCTTTCACGTCTGAAAGTTCTGCAGCTGTTCATAGTCCTAAACCTGCATTACAATGCAATCCCATCATCAGTGCTCATTTTTCAGACCCAGAAGTGGTTCCTCCATCTGCAACTGCTCTGTGAATGCCGCCAGCACCTTGAATTAGGTTTTTTTTCATTGTTTCTCAGCAAACTGTCAAAGACATCCTCACTTCCCCATTTGTTGCAGTATTTCCTGCAGGTCTGCAAGTACAGGAGAATCATACGTACATCCTGTCTTTGCATATTCATGAGAATAGTTCAGAGCTCTGTGGGTTCTGTGCTTCTGTCAGGGATAGCAAAGACGGAGAATTGCCAAATGAGTTTGGGATTTTTTTTAAAAAAAAAAGATGGGATATGGATGATCTGATGAGATGGAGGAATTGTAGGCTGGGAACTTCACCCCTAGGTCCCAGATATCCCTGGATATCCTTATTCTACCGCAACTCACTGTGAAAATTCCCAAAAGGTATTGCTCCAGATGATGGGCATGTGGAAAGCTGGGATATCCACCTGTGGTGTTCTGCATTTTGTATCAACACATTCCCAGTATATACAAGTGATGTACAAACTTTGGCTGCTGCAAGTTACATTGGTGTAGAGCTGCTGAAGTTATAGAGTAGAGCTGAGCTAAATCCTGGGTGAATGTGTCTGTCCCATTGGGAATTTCATTTGGTTTTGATGGCTATTCAGAAGTGTAACAGTGGTGGATTAGATCATTCATGTTGTAGTAGGAACTTGACATGTTCAGAAAGCTGTAACAGAGCAATCAAGGAGCACTACCGAATGGCCATACCTAGGTGAAACAATGGGATTGCTACCTCCAGGGCCTCTACTTTTGAATGGTTTAAGAGTAACAGCCGTGTTAGTCTGTATTCGCAAAAAGTAAAGGAGTACTTGTGGTACCTTAGAGACTAACCAATTTATTTGAGCATAAGCTTTCGTGAGCTACAGCTCACTTCATCGGATGCATCCGATGAAGTGAGCTGTAGCTCACAAAAGCTTATGCTCAAATAAATTGGTTAGTCTCTAAGGTGCCACAAGTGCTCCTTTACTTTTGAATGGACTCTTCATGGAAATCAGCCCCCACCCCCTCCACCATCTATCTGGAATTCCTACTGGTCTGCTCATATGGCTAGGAGAGCTGTAGTAGGTTTTTTTTTTTTCTCTGTTACCAAAGAGGGACAGATACTCTTTTAAAAGGTGGACTTCTCTAAAGATGCAGTATCCTCACAAGAACAGAAGACGCAGCTAGGAGTGGAGGCAGGCCTCTCTCAAAGGATTTAGACCAAATTCAGGGACTTGCAAAAAGCGAGAGATCCCACTGAGGAGGATTGTGTTGAAGAGTTTCCATAAATTGCTAACTTTTATGCTTTTAAGAGTAAAATGTGGGGGTGAGAAATATTTTTTGTAAGTCTGTTTCCTTACTTTAATATCCCACTGTCCCTGATGGGTGTAATTCAGAACCAGATTACTCACAACCAGGCAAACTCTGGAGGGAACATGTCTAAGCAACTAAAGGAGCAGGGAAGAGGGGGACACCCTGACATTAGCATCCCTCTTCTCCCCCCCCCCCCTTTTGCACAGCAAGCAGGAGGCTCCTGGGAGCAGTTCCAAGGCAGAGGACAGGAGCAGCACATGGCAGTCGGGGGAGGGACAGCTGAACTGCAGGCAATTGATAGCCTGCTGGGCGGCTGCTGCACAGAGAATTTAGGGGAATGGGGAGCTGATGGGGGGGGGGGAGGGGAGGGGGGCTGCTGGTCCACCCTGGTTCCAAGCCCCTACCAGCTAGCTGCAATGGGCTGCTCTTCCTGTAAGTAGTGGACAAAGCAGGCAGCTGCCAAACGACATTATAAGGGAGCAGTGTGCAACTTTAAACGAGCATGTTCCCTAATGGATCAGCAACATAACAAAACGTTAACTGGGATGACTTTAAGTTACTGTATTAGGGTTTGGCCTACTCACCTGTGTTTTTGGCCTTTTCAGTTCAGTCATGAAGCAGTCCCCTGGTGATTATCTTGCTTTTTCGGGCAGTGTTAGTGATATTGCTCACTATCATAGGGGTGGTGCCATTAATTCAGCCGGCACCTTGTGTGTTTGCACTAGCATACTGAGAATGCAAGCCACAACTTGAATGTTGTATTGCTACTTATATGTGGATTTTTGAGTTACTCAACTTACAGATAGTGACCTGTTTGACTTATGGATGTTGTTGGGATACTGTTAAAAGCAACTAAATATTAAGGCCCTAAAATGGAGACATCCCTTCAAAATACAACATTCAAAATTTTCCTGTGAAGTTTTTTTTGTAGTGATTCCCAAACAAAACTGGACATTGAATAAAAAGCCCTTTGAAACCCTGTTTAAAGACTATAAGAAATGTTGACAGAAAAGGGTAATTATGTTTTCCATAACTCCCCACAAACCCCCCCCCCCACCCCTTCAGGGGTAGAATAGGATAACCTACTGAATGATACTAAAAATATAAAAATGAATTGCTAAGGGTACAATTAAAAGCTCTGATAACTATATGTTAATGATTTGTAACTGGATAGTGAATGAGTTTGTATGAGCAAACGCTTATGCCAAGGCTTTGCTAGCATAAGTGTGGTTTTGCCAATTCTTTTGCATAGAATTGCTGATTTTCTTAAAATGATTCTATTGCAAACAGAACAAAGGTAATGTGCTGGAAGTTTTGAGGTCAAAACACAAACTTGAAATCGCAAGAAGCATTTTAGTGGGGTGACCCAGTAACAGGGTAACACAAAACATGATCTAAAAAAATGCAGAAGTTATGTAAATTGAAGCTTGCACATGTGTAATGTACTGGTTACATAAAGTGTGATGTGCTGAAAAGCTGATTGGAGAAAAATTCAGTAATATGGAATGTGAAAATGTAAAATAATCCAAGTGAACATGGCTCATATTGAAGAAATACTGAACCAGAAACTGAAGGATAGGAACGAGGGACCAGACCAAGGGATCCGAGGAGGTGACAACCATCATGAGCTCCCTGTATGATTTGAAGTGGCCAAAAGGGCTAATGTGATCCTGAGATGCACAGACAGGGGAATCTCAAGTAGGAGTAGAGGGCTTATTTTACCTTTTTGTATTTGGCGCTGGTGCAACCACTGCTGGAATACGGTGTCCAATTCTAGTGCCTACAATTCAAGAAGGATGTTGATAAATTGGAGACGGTTCAGAGAAGAGCCATGAGAATGATTAAAGGACTAGAAAACCTACCTTATAGTGAAAGACTCAAAGAGCTCCATCTATTTAGTTTATCAAAGAGAAGGTTAAAGGGGTGACTTGATTAGGGTAGAAATATGGGAACAAATATTTAATAATGGATTCTTCAATCTAGCAGAGAAAGGTAAAACACAATCCAATGGCTGTAAATTGAAGTTAGAGAGACTCAGACTGGAAATAAGATATAAATTTTTAATCAGTGAGAATAGTTAACCATTGGTACAAGTTACTGAGGGTTGTAGTGGATTCCCCATCACTGACTAGTTTAATATCAAGATTGGATCTTTTTCTAAAAGATCTACTCTAGGAATTATTTTAGGGAAGTTCTATGGCCTATGTTATACAGGAGGTCAGACTAGATCATAATGGTCTTTTCTGGCCTTAGTAGCTATGAAATGTAGGAGAACTTCTCGGTGCCCCACAGTGTGGTAGTTGGAGCTCCCCACCAATTCAGTCTTATCTATTGTCTGGCATAAATATATGTTCAGATACTGTAACAGACGACAATTCTCTCTCAATTGGTATAAAAAAGGCAGAAATAAATTAAGCCTAAATTGGGTGGATTTGTCATTCAGTTTCCTACTTTTTTAACCCCAATAACTTAAAGATTACGTTGTATTATGTAAGAATCATCCTTGAAAGTATTTAATATACAGTATCATGCTGTATTCCTACCTGTTAAATTAGCTGTGGTTGTAGACAGTGACGCTTCTGGCTTATACAGAGTTTCATGAATGGGAAATGCATATGATTATAAAAAAACAAACGCTGAAATTGACTTTTTTTTTAATATTTAGGTCTAAGTGGAAATCCAGCAGATATAGAGAGAAGAGAAGCAGTGTTTGGGAAGAACTTTATACCTCCTAAAAAGCCAAAAACATTTCTTCAGTTAGTATGGGAAGCACTACAGGATGTTACCCTAATTATATTAGAAATTGCAGCCATAATATCGTTGGGCCTTTCTTTTTACCAGCCTCCAGGAGGGAATGAAGCTGGTAAGTAAACCTTAAAGCAAGAAATATTTAATATATGTAAATTGCAGTGTTGTGAAACTTCAGTTGTAAATTTTACATAAGATCAATTTTAATCAGCCAATGGAAACCAAGAACATTTTCATTCGAAGTAATTTTGCTTGCTTTCCATTTCACTTCTCTACTGGGATAACACTAGCATAAAAAACCAGGTGCATTGGTTGCATTTAAAATAACGATTCCAATAGTATTCTGTGTACATAGTCACATTTGACTGTGAAGTGGTGATATACACAAGCTTTAATACTTCAAGTGAGGTATAAGCAGCAGGAGCTGCTGGACTCTTCAAAAGTAAACAGCCCACACAGTTCATGTTTTCATGCAATGAAATGCAAATGAATATTTAGCTTTTCTTTCTTGAAGAGTGTGAATAAACAGAATTGTTTCCAGATAGTGTTCACCAGGTGTTTTTTTCCCCTCCCCCACTGGGAGTTGGCATATCTAGTAGTCTTCTGTTTCTCATTTGTAAATGATAGTTAACACTGTCTTTGATCCTCCAGACAGAACCTTTTCATTTCTGAAATGTACAGTCACTCAAACTATCAGCTTAAAAACTTCAGCACCTGCTTTGGATCAGGCCTTCAGTGAGGGTTTTTGTTTGGGTTTTTTGGACAAGCATAAAGGAGGCTTCTTTGCTTTGACAAGTTGAAGCTAGAATGCAAAGAAGTGTTGGCTAAATAAAAATGGACACACAAGTGTTTCCAGTCTGGTGCTCTTTCACCCCATTCCCAGACATCTTTCATGAGGTTGTAGAAGCTGACCCAGCCATCAAGACAAAGTGAAACCCTATCCAGGCTGCATAGGTAACTTGTAGCAAGAACTCTGCTGTTCTTAAGTTCAGTTTGGACATTCTAGTTCTTGTGACTAATGTGACCACAGGTCTGAGTCACCAAGCCGTTTTCTCCACTGTCAAAGAATCTTCTAAAACCTTCAGACCTAAGGGAGACAACTAGATGACCTGACTGAATTTGAGTAACTCTTGCTGTTTCAGAAACTAGCATAAGTATCAGCTAAACAGAATTGTTGGGAGTATAGCTCAAGGATCACTTTATAGCCGGGTGGATTTCTTTAAATTAAAATCGATTTTAATCATGATTTAAATCAACAAGCAGGATGCATTGATTTAAATCAATTTAAATCATTTTGTATTTGTACTTTAGTTTTTCTGAAAGGTTGATTCTCATTAGTTGTAAGCATTAACACGTGTTGATTTGCAATTAATTATAGCCTTTACGCTAAATTTAGTGTTTTGCTAACCAAGAGGATATCTGTACACATTTATTTAAGCAATCATGTTGCTTAATTTACGTCTGAATTTTACTTGGATTCTTAATTTTTAAATATATTATAAATGGTGAGTAGTTAAATTCTTATTTACAAGAGTTTTTTTTCATTTGATTTGTGTTGAGCTCTGGATGAAAATGCAAATTAAATACATTTTCAAATTCCTTTTTTTTTTTTTTCATTAGATAAATATAACAAATGTTATATTTGTTGGCTACATAAGAAAAAATGATCAGAGTTAACAGAACGTTGTTTTGCGTTTAAAACTAACTGATTTATAAAACTAAAAAGTGTTAACTGTAATTGGTGAAGAGAACTGATTATTTCTGGTCACATCCTTAAAGATTTTAAAACTAGTAGATCTCATCTTTTCACACCTAACTCTTTTATTCATAGAGGAAAGAGGAAAACCAACTTTCCTGGGTTTTTTTTTTCAACTCCCAATTGATTTCTTAACTTTGAATGTACTAGCCATTGAACTGAACTAGCTGAATAAACAGAAATGAAGAAAACTTTCTCCGTACCTTCAGAAGAGGCTACTGCTATCAAGAGCTGGCATAGCATTTCAACAAGCTTTGGTTCCAGGTGCTTAGCCAGTGCCTTCTACCAGCTCAGTGATTTGACTTTTTCTCTGAAAGTTGGCAGCAAACACATATACTGATAAATGTTTAATTTAAGTTATTTTTAATAGATTTTAATGTTTATCCCATAACATAATTTATCAATTTCAAATTTAATTGTGAATAGATTTAACTTAAATACATGTTTATTTTTAAAAATAAAATCCAATTTAAAAAAAATCCTGTTTTTGTTTAATGGTTTTTATCCAACCTACCTCATGCTATTGATATAATGGTCAGTTGCTAAATCAGAGCTTTTAAGAGTAACTCCTATTTTGCTTTTGTTGTTACAACTTCTGAAATAGTCAAAGCAGTCCTCCAGAATTCTGCAGATCATCCAGATACTACTCCTACTGTTGCCAATCTGGATGGCAGAATTTAGTAACTGTTCCAATTATAAATCCAAAATAAGTTTCACAACCACCTTTTACAGCTTGTTTAGAAGCACTGTTGTTGAAGTACTAGCCAGAGTTTCTTGAAATTTTCAAACTAAAATTTTTGTCAAAGCATGGCTTTTGTTTTTATGGTTCAAAATTTGAAGGAAAATCCACTGTTGCAGCCTTTGCCTCTATTGTGACATTTGGGGTGGGGGAGCATTTCTTCATGTAAACAGAAGTTAAAAGCATTGTCTGCTCTGGAAGACTCGAGGTGGTTCAGAAAACTAGAAATTAATTCTAGATTGAAAACATGCCAATTTTTGTAGTTTCAGTATCTCATCTTATTCTGTTCAGGACTGGAAAAAATATACCAGGTAATGCTTGTAGTCAAACAAGACTGTGGTGAAGATCCACCAGCGAGGTCAAGAGAAGCATTGGGAGAGATCAGCTTCCATGCAGCACATAGCTGTTGAGATAGGGAGAGTACTAGGGTTTTCTGACAAGATGGTGGTGTTGGAACCCTCTCAGGGGCTCATCTTTTGAATAAGCCTCTAGCTACTAACTATCTGGCACGCTTAAAGCTCCACATCGTTTTAGCTGCTGGAACAGAGAGGGATTTTTTCTTCCTTTCCTGCCTAGAGCCTCTTCCTAACTGTTTTGGGAAGATGAGAGGGAGGTTAAATATCCGCTCTTCTGGTACTCCACTTCACATCCTGTTGAGGAGGGGAGGAAAGGTCTCCATTCCTCTGGATCGTCCCCCAGCTGCTCAGAGCTTTCTCCAAGCAGCCAGAAGAGTGAAACAAGTGTTCTTCTGTTTCACTACTGGCAGAGTTCTGAATAGTAGTAGGGCAACTGACCAAAATCTTGTCACTGAGCAGCTGCTGCGTAAAAGTGAACAAAAATGATTTGCTGGAGCTGGATAGCTGTTACCTTTGCAGTATAAGGACCCTTAAAAGTTTTCAGACTTAAGCACCTAACTCCAGATCTCTAAATAAATGGTCTGATATTTTTAAACTGCTGAGCACCTGTATTTCCCACTGAAATCCTTCTTTGCCGTCCTGAGTTTCTGAACTACACTACTTCTCTCATAAGATCCTACTTGTTTCTGCTCTCTCTTCTAATCTCTGAATGAGACATTGACCAGCTTTAATTTAAGTCTTTCTTAGGAAATCCTGTTACCAGACAAAAGTCAGTGTAAATGTATTCCTTGTGAAAGTTCATATGGATTACAAAGGAGTCTGTTTTTGAACTTTAAAAAAGTCTTTATTTCTTACAGTATGTGGAGCAGTGACTGTTGGTGAAGAAGAGGAGGAAGGTGAAACAGGTTGGATTGAAGGAGCTGCAATCCTTTTATCTGTAGTTTGTGTGGTATTGGTAACAGCTTTCAATGACTGGAGTAAAGAGAAACAATTTAGGGGGCTGCAGAGCCGCATCGAACAAGAACAGAAGTTCACTGTCATCAGGGGTGGACAAGTTATCCAAATACCAGTAGCTGACATAATTGTTGGGGATATTGCGCAAGTAAAATATGGTGAATATATATTTAACTCAATTATTTGACTTTATTAATAGTGTGTTTCAAGTTTGCAGTTTTTAATGCTCTGTATTTTAGGTGATCTTCTGCCAGCCGATGGTGTACTTATTCAAGGAAATGACCTTAAAATTGATGAAAGCTCATTGACTGGAGAATCAGATCAGGTTAAGAAGACTTTGGATAAAGATCCTATGATGCTGTCAGGTGTGTGAATATTAATATTTAATTCATCGAATGGAGTAGTTGATACTAAGTTATAACTGACCCTGGAACTTGTGTATTTCTAGAATTCTGGTTTGCCTTCCTACTGGCTCCAATGACCCTGCTGAGGGCTTGTGCTATCGGGACTCTGCCATCAGAGGCAATGCCTAATAAGTCTGTATATATTCGCTCTTCTCACCTGCAAAGTGACTTGCAAAAGACTTCTAAAAATGGGCCGTCCTGTTCTCATTTATGATATGTAAACCAGACCTGAAAGCTTATATTAGAAAGCTTTTTGAGGTTTATCTTTGAAATACCAGCAATATCAAGTCTGGTCAGGTCTTGGTTTTGTTGGAGGATTTGTTGGATGGCACGCTTTATTAATGTTATCCATTCACAGTGTTAACCAAGGAAGCTAAATGTGTAAAACAAAACCGAAACACTGTAAAAATGCCTTCAGCTTTGTCTCTTGTACCTTTTGTCATTTCTTGAGTATTCTACTCAGCATAATCTCAGGGCAGACAATATGAAATTTCCAATGCAAAGCACAAGCATAGACACAATGTTTTGGCAGGGGAGAGGGGAGAACCTTTTAGCTCTATATTCTACATAAGTATGTTCAGCTTTTTAAAGGTGGCCTGTAAAGAAGAGAACATTGTGTTATGATTATAAGAAGCACATGGGATCTTTTTCAGGGAAGAAGGCAATATGCTGCATTTATTGAGAATACAGCAGTTAGCATATGTTTTTCAGTTTTTCTCCCCCTCCCCCCCGGCAGTTGAAGTCTTTGGATTTTGCTGTCAGTTTGCGACTGGTTACTCCTTAATTGGTGTTAACTTTTGATGTTACCATTCCAAAACACCTCGGAGCGGGGCATCCTGTCCTGGTTTTGATTTAATCAGTTGTCTTGTCTTTAGGGATGTCAGCCTCCACCTCAGGGTCGTCAGTCTGCTCTTCCTCACTTATGGATGTGCGTTGATGGTTCTCTGGTGTGCTTAAGTTTCTTCACTCCTCCTTCCTTGACCATCTGACTTTAACAATGGCCTTCACACCTTATCTTTTCCTGATGCATACATTACTCATTCACACAAACAGTCTTTTACAGAGACCTTCAGACAGGATAAAAATTACACAATTTAGTTTGCAATGCGTACAAGAAGCAAGACCTTATAGCAAATACTGTAATGAAATCTTATCCTAAAACAAAAGGGTGACCATAATCAGTCATAAGGATTGTTCTGGCCTGTCCCTGCCTTAACATCAGTACAGACACTGGCAGTCTGTCACATGCATTTCTACCGATGTCCCAGAAGGTAATTCCTTTCTGCTATTCAAAAAGGGTGGCTGGCAGGATGATCAAATCATACATTAATTCTTATAGTACAAATATAAAATCCTGCTCCTACAATTGTACCTCACCACTTAACAGCAGAAGTGGCTGAGGCTTGATAATTTTCTTTACATTATTTTTTAGTCCCTACAACGTAGCTAGCTGGGGAGACATTTTTTCTAGTAGTTGGAACAAAGGAGGAAGACAATTCTTGGATTCACAGTTCTGCCAGTTTGCAGTGTTGCTCTGGCCAAATCACTTAACATTTGCTTCAGTTTCCCATATTTACAAACTCAAATCTTGCTTACCTCTCAGGACTAGTGGAACACTTAACTGTTTGAAATTCCTGGGTTAAGTTTTTGAGAATGTCTGAGTAATTGACCGTGGGGAGGTGGAAAAAAAAAAAAAACTAGTATGTAGTAATTATCCCAAAACAATGTACTTCTAAATCCAGCAAATTTAGTTTTGACTATGAAAAAAAATTGAACATGTTAAGATATGGAAATGACTAACTTATAAACGTTCATAGTTTCAGATGAAGGTAAATTGATTTTTAAAGACGGACTAAACTCTTAATTTTTTCTATTGTGCAGAGTTGTTTTGGATACCCTAACTATCTTTCTATACCTTAACATATCTGGATTTTTTAAATTTAGCCCCAACTCTAAATTGCTTAGTTTCATAATGACTGGTTTTGAGATAACAGTGATATCCCGTAGGGTATTTTATCCTAAACTGCTGATATGTACTCTTAGACAAAGTATTTTAAAATACGTTAAGAATATAATTTATTTTGCTGTCAAGACAGTGTTTACTCGTTAAGAGCTTGCCTTGTCTCTGATTGTACAGTTGTAATATTAATGCTAGCTTTTTAACTAATTTAGTTGGCAAGTAGCTTACATAAGAATGTGACTCTTTAAATTCATTGCAGGATTAAGCAGAATGAAAGCCTGGTCTGTGAACGGGAGAGTTTCTTTTAAAACAAGTTGGAATAGCAGAAAAAAGTGCGGGAAAATGCCTAATGCATTTTCAGATTGCCCTAGCATCCAATTAGAACAGTGTGTTTAAACTTTTCTACAATTTTAAACACAAACCAACGGATCATATATAATTTAAGTATTTAGTGACTCTTCTATTGAAAACAACAACAAAAAAATCCCATAACATTTGATTTTATTGCTTTGTTAGCTAGCTACTTTTACACTTACTGGGAAAAATATTAAGATGTACTCTGTTTCAGGTACCCATGTGATGGAAGGCTCTGGAAGAATGGTAGTTACTGCTGTAGGTGTGAACTCTCAAACTGGAATTATATTTACCTTACTTGGGGCTGGAGTAGATGATGAAGAGAAAGAGAAGGAGAAAAAGGACAAGAAAAGTAAGCATTGAAATTTTAAATGGCTGAAAAATGTAATATTAGAATTCTTTAAAGTTTATGTTCTCCTATCCTGTTGGTACTGTTTGGCAAGGTCAATCAGATTGCAATGGCCGGTGCAGAGCACCTGTTCCCATGTAATGTCTTGCAGCCAAAAATGTTTCAACATGGCATCTACTTCTTCTCAAGATGACAAATCAATGGAGAACAGCTCTTTGGAAAAAGTTGTCTTACTCCTTATATTCCATGTGACTCTTTCCATAACTTCAGTTCTGGCAACTGGCTATTGGAACTAAGTAGTACCAGAGATAAACATGAGGAATCCTAGAAGAGGGTCTTAATCATTACATTACTCACTAAAAAATGTTTTTCCAGGAAGTTGGGAAGGACCTGAAGCAAAATATTCCTTCCATAATAATCTATATAAATTCTTATGGGGATGATACTCTGGTTTAGGATCTCTGCCAAAGGCTAATTATATTTCTTCCTATCTTAAATAATTCCATGTTCCTTTTGAGGTACACAACTCCATATTTTATCCCAGAAACATCCCCAGAACTTAAAAGGTGGGCCAGGTTACTATGGCAAAACAGTAGCTGAAGGTATGGTTGGCAATTACAGTTCTTTTGGAACCTTTTATGGTAGCTCAGCACACAGAGTATCTTTTTCTCCTCTTAACCCTGTCTTTTCTTACTCCTATTAGAAATCAACAAAGGCTTCAGGTAAAGCAGGCTAATTCTTTAAATTTAAGAAAAACCAAACAAGTGTTGACCCCTTGGAATGGAGTTAATGCATCTGTTCCCTTCCTCCTTCAATGCTATCTTTTTAACACAGACTTTCTGATATAATTCACATTAGCCAAAGCAGACAAAGAACAAGACAGCCCTTTTGGCAAGTAGCGCTCTTTTGTTCAATATTGACTTGTCCCTATATATAATCTGAGTGCACTTTCAAAAACAAAGAACATCTCTATTTCTCATAAATCTGGAAACAGCTCTCTCTGAATTCATTCATAATGCAAAACTGCAGAGAAATCCTCAGCCTAGTTATGAGGATTCAAAAATCATGAAGACCGTATGTTAAAGGTTTTTATTTTGTAGCTTAAGTGTCAACCTGGGTACCTTTCCAGTTTCAGACAATAACCATTTATCAAGTTAGCATTTGTTGTGGAAATAAAAGTCCACTTAACTAAAGTCATGGCCCCCTCCCGGGCAAAGAGAATAGTCGAGGCAATAACCTAGAATACATATTTAAGCAGCATGGACTGGATGTCAGCCTTTGTCTGGCACATACTGATTGCTGTGGTGAGTCTTTCTCCTACCCAGATACATTTAGGCTTATAGTAGAAACTACTGCTGTATGGCCTATTGAATTAGACTAGAAACCAGACTGAAGTAATCAGTGCGGGGTTTTCTCGGCAGAAAACATAACTACTTCTGTCAAAGGTAGTACTGGAAGCCTATTCAAACTGGCTTTTGTGTCATTGCATATCAATTTTCAGTTAAAAATGCTTTATTTAGTTACTTTGTTTCCGTCCTGATTAAAACGTTTTTTATATGTAAAAGCTATAGAAATGTAGTTCAGCCTTGTATTCAGATCTGTAAACGGGTTGCCTTAAACTAGGAGTGTCCAAATTTTTGTCCTTCAGGGCAAATCGTAAGAAAATGTGCACTTTTGTTTCCTGATAGCTCCTCCTCCCCCCCAGTGTGAGTGGACGAGTGAAGAGCAAAGCAGTCTCTGACCTGCTGCTCATTTAAGAGGGGAGCCACTTTTTGGAGAGCTGGAACTGTGTAGCCTTCACAATAGGAGCGGGGGGGAGTATGGGGGAAAGGAAGCAAGCAGCTGGAGCAGGAGATGCTGGCGCTTTCAGGAAAGGGCAATAGGAAGAGAGGTGGGAGCAGCAGTGGTGGTCCCACAGAAAAAGATAGCAGTTGCAGCAATTGATCTTAGGATCTTGATCTTGCCCCTTCTGCCGCTGACTTCTAGGAAGGCTGAGGTGGTTTTCCTAACACGAAACAGGATGTGAAACTATCCAGATTTGACATAGTTGCCCAGGTGGCCACTTCGTTGCAGTTTATCATTAATGGGTATCCACAAAGGTTTTTGGCATTCTCTTATATAGCAAAACTGTTACTCAAAAGTCTGCCATGTCTATGTAGACAGGACATTAAGAAATAAGACTGTCCTAACAGATACCTCCTGGAAAGGGAAGGTCATTGGAGGTTTTTAAGAACAGGTTAGAAAAACACCTGTCAGAGATGGTCTAGAAGGATAATACTTAGTCCTGCCACAGTGCATGGGACTAGACTAGATAATGTATCGAGGTCCCTTCCAGTCCTACATTTGTGATTCTAAATATCAAAATATGTATGTATTTGAGTCTTTATTCTCTCATCTGCAGTGTTGTTAAAACATTGCCAAAACTGAAACCACAGATTTAGTAGTTACCTCCCTGCTCAGGTTTCAGCTATGCTGCAAAGCTTTGTAGCATAGATATGTTAGGTAGGGGTGTGTGTGTGGGGCGGGGGGGGGGGGTAGTTAAAAATCATATTGCCTAGCTGACATAGCTATGCTTGCGAAACCCCCAGTTTTTTCAACAGGGTGCTTCTGTCAGCATAATTAATGGCATTCATGGGAGGTGTTTAGCTATGCTGGGAGAATTCCTGTCAGTTTATGCTGCATCTCCATTAGGTGGCTATGCTGGCATACCTACACCAGTATAGCTGTGGTGGTGAGGCATCTGTAGTGTAAAAAAGTCCTAGTTCTGGTGCTGTAACAGTCTAACAGGTACTCCTGGGGGAGTTCTGTGCCACTGCGCAATGCAGAATTTTGCAGAAATTTAATGTTTGTGCAGAATTTCCCTTTCTGCACAGAAATGGGCTGCAGTGCTGCTGGCCGCCACTAGCGGCCCGCTGAACCTGACGGAGCCAACCTCACACAAAGACACTGCGGGGGGGGACGGGGAGGGAGCTAGAGGGTTCCTGGTAGCTGCAGTTCCCTGCACGCTCTGGCACACAGGAAACTCCACACAAGCCTGGGATCTAGCATCAGACTGTTTCTTGCTCTTGATCCCTGGGCTCTGAGGGGTAGGGAGAGTGGAGGTCTGGGCTGGGGCGGGGGGCACAGCTGGGCTTTGGGTGGTGGGGGCGGGGGGTGTATCTGGGCAAGGGGGGACCCTGCAGCTGGGCTCTGAGGGGAGAGGGGGTGCAGATATCTGGGGGAATTTTGGGGTCTGTATTGTTAGACATACTTGCTGACAAGTATTTTGAAATAAATTACCAAAATAATTGAAACTGGTGTGAATATGTAGTGTTATTTTGACAAATACAATTTGCAGAATTTTGAAATACTGTACACAGAAAAAAAATTTGTGCTAAACTTTTAATTTTTTGGCACAGAATTTCCCTAGGAGTAAACCTGTGGAGACTGAACTTCAAAACAGGAACATCTAAGCTACCTCTTTTGCTGAGATATGCAAGTCTAACCTAACGTTGCTATTTATACTTAAAGATGATTAACCCTAAGCTTGATGGCTCCATTATAAAACAAAAATTATACAAGTTACTTTTCCTCCTAGGTATCCAGTCAAATTTCCTACATTTAAATTGAAGTTAATTAATACGAGAAATAAGCAACCATAGGTCACAGAAATAATACTTGAAAAATCTTTTTTTTTTTTTTATGCTTGTATATTAGAGAGAGAGAGATGGAGCTTGAAAATTACAGTTCCTTGTTTTTGTTTCTGACAGGTAAAAAACAAGATGGAGCTGTTGAGAACCGTAACAAAGGTAAATATTTAATAAAAAAACAAAACATTTGTTTTTGTATAGGTGTCTATTATAGAAAATAAAGAGTTTGTGTATCTTAATCTGCCTCACCTATATACAGTAGTTTAAGTTTAAATATTATAGATCTAGGTAAATGTTGCCAGAACCTAATTCAGAAATGCAAATATGAAATGTCCCTTATGCTTAAAATCAAAAGTTGCAAACGTTAAGACCCACATTTTCCAACTTCACCCCAAATTTTCAAACAGTGTCCAATGTTAAATTCCAAAAAGCCTTGGCTAAACACCTAAATAGAAGTGACCTGAGCCCATGTAGGTCACGTAGCATTCATTTCTGGTGGTGACATTGAAGCCAGTTTTGACGTGATCAAGGATCTCTGGTGACGTTATTGATCAGCTGGGAATGACTGGCTTCAAGGAAACTCTTAAAACTGATTTTAATGGGAATTGAGATTGCTGAGCACATGAATCGAATCTAACACAGATTCCAGTGTCTGACTGGACTTTGTAATTATTCATTCATATGCAATTATTTATTCATATGTCCCCTATATTTCTAAACTTAGCCAAAGCTCAAGATGGTGCAGCCATGGAAATGCAACCCTTGAAGAGTGAAGATGGTGGAGATGGAGATGAGAAAGACAAGAAGAGAGCAAACATGCCAAAGAAAGAAAAATCAGTTCTACAAGGCAAACTTACAAAGCTAGCAGTTCAGATTGGCAAAGCAGGTGTGATTTTTATTCATATTTTTGTGGTTTTTGACACTGAACAAATCTGGTGTCATTGTTCTGAAATATTCTGGTGGCCCTGCTCTGAAATAACCTACTCATAGGTTAATTTTAAAAAAAAAATCCTTTTCTAGTATCACACTGGCTTATTTGATAGAAAATATGGCAAAGTCAAGTTAAAGCAGATATACACTAATTGTAAAGTGCAAAGTTACAACGAACCTTCGTGTGCTTTACTTTGTGTATAATCAGATGAATGTATTGTTATATTCTTTAAGAGAAACTAACACTAGAAAGTACAGCTTTAGAACGCTGGTTTCCAAAATGATGGTGTGTGGTATATTTTGTGAAGTATTTCTGCATTTCACATTACTTCTCACTTTGGCGTATTGTATGCCAACAAATGCCTTTCCTGGAAAACTGTTTGACCAGGCAGTGTACTGCATAGAAATGTGATTGTAGGATCGGTTGCCTTTTATCTGAGCAGTGGGAATGTGGATTTGTAATATTGATGTACACTGCTGAAGATAGAAGAAAAAGTATTACTAGAGGGCCCACTATTGAGGCATTCTTCTCTGATTCCTCTTCCCACAAAGTATATCAATGGCATCTTTATCAATTACTTTTGTTTGTTTTCTGGATATTTCTTTTGTGTATTGTATTGGTTTATATTCAGGTTTGAGAATCTGTTCCCACTCTAATCAAGCATGTTGGGGGGGGTGAGGGGGGGGTTTGTTTTGTTTGGTGGTTCACAGAGGCTATAGGATATACGTAAAGTTAAGTTACTACTAAAGTTGAGACACTTTTGCATTCTTGGCCCCCAGTCATTTTGGAAGGGCAGGAAATAGATGTGAAATGTCATTATTGAAGCTTATTTTTTCTTAAATTGATCAGTAATGACCTTGGAGCCAGGCATTTTGTAGGTGCTAATGATTGACGCCCTGAAACACAGCTGAGGAGCACTAGCCCATATTAGCATGAGAGAATAACTAGCTCCAAGGTCACCATTAGTATTATCTAAGCTAAAACTTTAAAACAGACCCTTTTTGGCAGTCAGGAGCAGCTTGTTATTTCTAGGGTTTGTTTTGTTCAGTGTATCCATAGTGTCATGTTGCATGTCCATCTTCATCTGATACTTCCGAAGGATGGTATACTAACAAATAAGATTTTTACATATGCTCTTTATTTTTTTTAATATTGTAGACTAACACAACTATTCTTTCCACTCATTCCCCTCATTACTTTATCTTAAATAGCAGAGGGGTAGCTGTGTTAGTCTGTATCCACAAAAACGAGGTGTCTGGTGGCACCTTAAAGACTAACAGATTTATTTGGGCATAAGCTTTCGTGCATAAAAAACCCACTTCTTCAGATGCATAGAGTGAAAATTACAGATGCAAGGATAAATATACACATAAAAATACAATATTTATCTTAAATATTTAATTTTAATTATTAAGAGAAATGTATTTTATTTAAAAAGGTCTTAAAGACAAATGTGTCTACATAATAAAAATAAACTAGATAGTTTCAGCTCTCTTAGAAGCATATGACAAAATAAATGCTTGGCAAACAATTGCTTATTTGATGGGATGAGAAGGCTAATTATTATGTTTATAAAGAGGAACTAGAAGGTGCACCATTTTTAAAGTAATAGCTCTAAAATTACTTGTTCCTAGTTGCATTGTCCTAAAATTGTACCAAAACCATGAAAATTATTATTGAAATAGGGCATTTAACACAGGAGTCTTTCCTTGATGTATGTAGTTATGCTTATCTTATTGGAAGAGAGGAGGGAACAGATTTTTAAAATTTTCTTAGTAGTTGATGTGCAAAGGGTTCACATTCAGTTTCATTCAATAATTATACTAAAGTGTTTCATGTGCAATTCCACTTCCTCCAGGCGTTCAATGCAAGTTTTTCTTTCTAAACAATGTTTTACTTCACATTTGAGCAGCTCACTACAACTCTTTCTTCTTTGCCTTTCACTCCCTTGTTAAAATCCCTCTTCCTAGGTTGTCTTCAGTTTCTTTAAAGAGATCTCTTTCCATGCTTCTTTCTGCTTGCACTTTCCTGCTCTCACTCTGAAGAGTTCTCCTTGTTTCTCTCAATTGTCTGCTCCTGTACCTGTCCCTAAAATTAATCCCATTTCTTCTCTTCCCCAGTCACTCCTTTGGCAACTTTTTTTCTATATGCATGCATGTCATTGTCCCACTAGTGTAAACTGTCCCTCTGACCCCAACTCTCTCTCCATCTACTTCCCTGTCTCCCTCCTTTCATTTGCCTGTATGCTTAATCCTTATGTTGTCTAGTCCTGTCTTCAATGTATTTTCACTAACTAGCATTATGATCCCCTACAATCTAGCTTTGATTCACTCAACTGAAATTGCCCTCACCAATGTCCTAGTGTGAAATATCAAGGCCTCTTCTACATTTTCATCCTTCTTGATCAGCCTGCTATATTCAGTGCTATTCTTTCTCCTGAGAACTCTTCCCTTACCCATAAGTCTGTCACAAACATGCTTTGCCCTGCACCTTTGTGATGGCTCTTCCATTACTTACATTTTAATATAGAGGTATAAGAGTTTATATATCCAATACAAAATTGTATTTGTGTGTTCGGGAGCTAAGTTTACAACTGCTTTGAGAATCATCAAAATCTTGGGACTTACTTGCCTATTAAAAATCTTAAGCATAAAATTTTATTATTTTTGCCATTTTAAATAACACTTTCAGATTTTTGCATTTAATCTGAAAATGAGGGTAGTTTCGTTTAAATCTTACTTTAGATGTTATTTGTATTGTAGATAAGATGGATCTCTTTTAAATAACTGCTTATCCTTTTCTTTTTAACAAAAGGTTTGTTGATGTCTGCAATCACAGTCATTATCCTTATCTTGTATTTTGTAATTGATACCTTCTGGGTTCAGAAGCGACCTTGGCTTGCTGAATGCACACCAATTTATATTCAGTACTTTGTGAAGTTCTTCATTATTGGAGTTACAGTCCTGGTGGTGGCAGTACCAGAAGGTCTTCCACTTGCAGTCACTATTTCACTGGCTTACTCTGTAAAGGTATGTGTAAAAAGCACGCTTAAAGGTAGGTGGGCACATAAAACAGTTCTAAATCATGCAAAGCAGAAAATTCTACACTGTTAAACTGTCTTCGTTGGAGACTGAGAGAATCTTACTTCACTCATTCTCATCTGCAGTACAGTACAATGAAAAAGCATTGTGGCAAGTTGGTATCTAATCCTCTGTGCATTAATATAAGTCAGGGGTTCCTTGGGGAAGAATAATGTGAACTTAGAAATAGTCTACTTGACATGAAGTGAAGCATAGTGGTTCTGGTGCATGGACTTGGAATAGAAGGACTTCTGTCATATGTGTACGTGTGTGCAGTTTTAGCACTCCCGTATGCTTGTCATATTCATACCACAACCTATTGTACTAACTTAAAATAAAGGGGTGTGTGTGTGTGTGTGTGTGTGTGTGTGAGGATTGCACACTGAGCTATGTAAGCATTCCTTTCTGCCACTAACACGCTTGTCCAATAAGCAATTGCTAATTAGCAAATTTAAGTCGGAAATGATGCAATAATCCTTCATAGTCTGCTTAGATATGTGCCAATTCATTGTTTTCTCCTACTTTTTGAGTCAATATTGCAGAATATCTAGAGCCTACTATCTAGTACAAGGTATCTGCTACCTTGGTAAACTTCAGATTCTTAGATTTCTTTTTGTTCCGGTACAGTAGTGATAATGAAAGACTGAACAGTGCTTTGAGACTAGCATAGTGCAGACAGTGACTGTATGCTGCTTTTTCATACAGCTCTGCTAATGTACCTTTATTGCAACTTGCAGCAGTGTTGGTATTCCAGACCTATAGCCCACTTAACCTATAGCCTTTTGGGAGCTAGGAAGGATTTTGAACTACTGTCTATAGGCGAAACTCGTGCACTACTTTTCTGCACCATCTGGTCTGTTTCTCTTGGCTGTTCAGTCCATTATCACAGATTTCAGTTCTTGAATAGTCAGACTTCACTGACTTACTTCAGACATTTAAATAAAATTTGTGTGATGTTCTGTCTATATTTTTGTTAGAATTCTAAGAAGACTGAACAGCTGGACTTTAAGCTAAAAGAAAATTATAACAAAGTAGTTCTGCCTTGCTTTCTAGTCAGTGAAGGGAGAGCAACCTGTAATGCAAGCTGAAGTATTTAAGTTGTATGCTAATCTTACTATGAAAAAACATAACTTAAAAATTGGGGAGAGAGGTCTCAACCTCCCTATGTTTGTGGGTTTTTTGTTTGTTTTTTTCCCCCTTTCTCCCCCCCCCCCCCTTTTAGAGCCGTCGTAGTGCAACTGTCTCCTACGGCAGAGACATTCATCTTTGGAAACAGCTGAATATTTCTCTCCTGTTGGTCAGTCAGAAGTAGATGCTGAACAAAATGTCTTTGCTTAGAAGTGGTCTGCTCAGATCCCAGATTCTATTAGTGTAACGATATAGCTGGTGTCTCATCTTGAGTAATTGACTTAACATTCCAGTATTGTTGACTTTACTACTTATTCACCTAAGTTTGACCTACAGATGCAGCAGAATATGGACTCTGACTCTAATAGACATATTTAAAATGCAGTTTATTGTGGCGTGATATATTTGGGTATACATTTTCTGACTGAGTTTGTATGTGTCAATATTTGGGTTGCCGACCTGAGGCACCTTTTAAAGAGGCCTGCCCTTCTGCAGGTAGGTACTAGTGCTTCCTGAAGATCGAATACCGTTTTTTTTTTTTTTTTTTTTAAAAAGTCAGAAGTTTTGAAAGTTGAAGCACTGGTGGTGGTGGCTAGCTATTCATATTTGCTTTTTTTTCTTCATAGAAAATGATGAAAGATAATAATTTGGTGAGACACCTGGATGCTTGTGAAACAATGGGCAATGCAACAGCCATTTGCTCAGATAAAACTGGAACATTGACCATGAACAGAATGACGGTGGTGCAGGCTTTTGTCAGTGAAAAACATTATAAAAAAATTCCAGAACCAGATGCTATTCCTGAGAAAACTTTGGCTCATCTTGTAACAGGAATTTCTGTTAATTGTGCTTATACTTCCAAAATACTGGTAAGTGAATTTCTTTATTTTTATACAATAGTAAAAATAAAAAGCCATTCATTTTTAGTTCTTTAAAAAACAAACAAAAAACCCTGTACAAATAATGGACATATGTGGTAGCTAGCTGATTTCAATGTGTATAAACTGAGTTGATGGTGAGGTACCTTTTAGCCTTACTGTAATTTAAGACACCCCAATATTTCAGTTGGTTCGGGAACCACTCAAAACACAAATACTGGCTTATTTTACAGTTGGCATTATTTTGCATTGGTGATTCAGAAATGCACTCTTCAAGAAGCTGACGTTCTTATAATACCCTATTCTTAGAAAGAAGAAAAGGAATACTTGTGGCACCTTAGAGACTAACCAATTTATTTGAGCATAAGCTTTCGTGCATCCGATGCTCAAATAAATTGGTTAGTCTCTAAGATGCCACAAGTACTCCTTTTCTTTTTGCGAATACAGACTAACACGGCTGTTACTCTGAAACCTATTCTTAGATAAACTTATGAATTTTGTTTTACAGGCTAGGGACTGTCTTCTCTGTTTGGAAAGCATCTAGCACACTTTGGGCGCTACCATAACATAAACATGTGAGAGCCGTATAGTGTGTTCACTAGATATAATGAAATGCAAGCACAAATAGTGGCTTCATTTAATTAATCAGTTTTTTTTATTCCTGGATAATAATATAATGTTAGTAGAATAAATGAATAGATTAAAGGGCAATAATATCCATCATTATTCATAACTTGATTCCTTTTCATTATGTTGAGCATTTGTGAAATGAATATTTCAGTACCTGTATCACAAATCTGTTGCACAACTTGATATTCACATAAATATAAATATTGCACTTTTTTTTTTAGTTTTACTTTTTGTCTAGCAGTTTAATGTTGGGATCCACTTACCTGATTCATATACACACCACGAATCATGATCTCAGGAGATATTACATGACATATATAATAAGGAGAAATGTTGAGGTTGCTTTCTGAGTAGACAAAGTGTGAAGCATATAGCAGAGTATGGCTTACTTGCCTTAAATACTCCAGCCAATTACATAAGTTTGCATCAGTACCCATCTATATGTTAGGGAATATCAACTCTATAATACATAGCTAAATTAAAACTTTTTCTGTGAAAAAGATACGTTTGTTACCCGCAGAGAAAATTTTCAGAAAGTAGCCAGTACGGAGAGAGCGATATCAAGAGCACAGTAGGTGCATATGAGTGGCTCAGTGTTGAGGTTCATGCCAAGAATATGCATTGCTCCAATTTGTCTTGTGCGGATGGTTCAGGACCTATAATATGCTTGCAGAGGAAGAGTGATTTTTTGGAGGAAAAAATAGGAAACAACCCTTATGAATAATATTGTTGTTACTGTACGTGTAAAAAGGAAAGTTGCTCTAACCCTTTTGCTATATCCAATAATAGAGAAAAGAGGCATCACAATACCTTATCGAGATCCAAGCTACAATTTTTAACTCACTAGTATCTTAGTATTCTAGAATCTGTGAAAAATACTAAACCATCTGCCTGTTGAAGTTGTTAATGTTATATGTGTCTTGTTAATCTGCAAGAGCATGTCTTCTAATTTGAATAGGCAAATGTTGTCCAAAATATAGTAACTGTATATTAAGGCTAGTTAGCATCAACTAATGAAAAACTTTGAAAAGACTTTGATTTATTTTTTAAAAGCACGACATAAAATGGGTTAACTGATATGGAAAACTTAAATGGGGAATCTTCTACCAATTGGAAGTGTTTCTAGTGGGTCCGCCAGGGATCTGGCGTTGGCTCAATGCTAATCGGTATTTTTATCGATGTGGAAGAATATATAAAAAGTTGTTAAAATTTGCAGATGACATAAATTGGTGGAGTGGTAAATAATGGTGGGAATAGATCAGGGTAATGCAGACCAATCTAGATTGCTTGGTAAGGTGGGCTCATTTGAACACTGTGTGTTTGATGCAGCCAAATGCCAGGTCCTACATCTAGGAATAAAGAATGTAGATCACCCTTAAGATTCAGCAGTGTATCTTGGGGGAGTGAGGGTGGAAAGTGACTCCAAAAAGTATTTAGGGATTTCAGTGGGTAACAAACTGAACATGAACTTACAATGCAATGCTGTAGCTAAGAGGACAAGCTTCTTCACATAATGCAGTTAATCATGAAACTTGTTGCCAGGCAATGTTGTGAAGGCCAAAAGTATAACTGGGTTCAAAAAAGAATTAGATAAGTTCATGGAGAATAGGTTCATCAGTAGCTGTTAGTCAGGATGGCCAGGGACACAACCTCATGCTCTGGGTGTGCCTAAATCTCTGACTGCAAGAAGTGGGGTTGAATGACACAGGATGGTTCACTCAATAATTGCCCAGTTCTGTTCATTCCTTCTGAAGCATCTGGCCCTGGCCACTGTTGGAAGACAGGACACTGGACTAGACAGACCATTGGTCTGACCCAGTATGACCATTCTTTTGTGATCTTTGGCTATATAAGTAGAGGAATAGTGACTAGGAATAATGAGGTGGTACTGTCCCTATATATGGCGTTAGTGGGACCAGTATTGGAAAATGGTCCCAAGTTCTGGTGTCAGCACTTCAAAACGGATGCTGAAAAGTTGGAAAGGGTTCAGAAAAGGGTTCAGCTAAAAATAGTTTGAGGTCTGCAAAAGATGCCTTACAATCAGACTTAAGTATAATATAGTTAGTTTAGAGAAGGTTAATGGGTGACTTTATCATGGCCTGTAAGTACCTACAAGGGGAAGAGATTTCATAGTAATAGGCTCTTTAATCTATCAGAAGAAGACCTTATGAGTCAATGTTTGGAATGCAAAATAAAACAAATTTGAAGTAGAAATAACTTTAACAATGAGTGTAATTAAGAATTGGAACAACTTACCTTTGAATGTGGGGGATTCTCTGTCATTTGTAGTCTTTAAAGCAAAAGATGGATATTTTTCCATAAAGATGTTGTCACTTGAACAGAAGTTATGGGATTGGATGCAGAAACTATTGGGTGAGATTCTTTGGCCTGTTACAGGACATCTGACTAAAAGATCATAAATGGTCTCTTCCTGGCTTGCAATTTATGAAAGCTGCCGATTTTTTTTCACTTTGATCAGGACATTTATAAATACAGATTTTTTTTTAACACTTGTAATAAGTGACTTTGATTTACAAATTCAGCAATTCATAAGTGGGGTATATCTGGTTCTAGGATGGGGTAATAACTTCACTTCTAATGCTCTTAAATTTTCAGTTTTCTAATAATGGAGTACTGTATTCTGCAAACTAGAAAAGAATTGCATCTTTTTTTTTTTTTTAACAGCCTCCTGAAAAAGAAGGTGGCCTACCACGTCATGTTGGTAATAAAACAGAATGTGCCTTGCTGGGATTGCTTCTGGATTTAAAACGAGATTATCAGGATGTAAGAAATGAAATACCAGAAGAGGCACTGTACAAAGTATACACCTTCAACTCAGTCAGAAAATCAATGAGTACGGTGTTAAAAAATTCTGATGGCAGTTTTCGGATATTCAGCAAGGGTGCCTCTGAGATAGTTCTTAAAAAGTAAGATTAATGCAACTCTTGGATTACTATCTCTAGTAGACTTTTTTTAAAATGTTATGTATATGTAATTGACAGATGAATCAGATAATCTTTTTATCTTCCCATTTGAGAACAGTAAAACTGTTAAACTGTACCAGCAAAAGTACAGGCTCTTCTATGTATTGGCTGCCACCAATGCAGGTTTGGGGATATACTCCTTTCTCCTGTTAGTCAAGAAGGTGACAACCAGCTGTAACAAAGACTTATTTCCTACTTCCCTGAGAACTGCTCTTACTATATTTTGCCTTTTTCACACAACTGCTTTTTCCTATTTCAGTGAAGCAGGAAAACAGTAAACTAGGTTTCTTTTCCTTTTGCTTCCCTATAATCACATTGCAGAAGAAGGAAAACTTGCATAAAAGCTGAAGTGTGGTGCAGGCAATGGCACGCTTCCTCTTATGTCTAAGCAACCTCTGAATCTGCTTTTGAGACGGGAAGCAGGTAAGTGGGCAGAGCAGAAGGCTAGTCACAACCACAGTGCTATGGATTTAGGCTCAAGCAAAGTGGAAACTCTCTAGATGTGAGACGATTGCCCCAAAATTCTCAAAATGCTTGCTAGACAGAAATAGGACCAACAAACCATTACAACCCCCCCCACTGAAGGTAAGTTTCAACCACCAGCCTGAGAACAATTATGTATTCCTTTTACAAAATAAATAAAGCCTCTCTGAAACTGAAGACAGGCTTGCCTTCTTCCCTTCGTCCATTCTGTGAGTCAGTGATTTTGTTGCAGGTGCATCAGCCCTCTCATCAGTTGTCCTCATTCTTACCTGGACAGTGTCAGAAGAAGTGAGAAGTGAATGGGACCAGAAAGCAAGTTCACTTTGACAGTCATGCGCCTGAGAAATCCCTCACCCTACTTTTAGACCATTGGATGTCTTGACACTAGTTGGTTGCTGTGCGTCGAGTTTCCCACCCAGCTGTGAACAGCTGACACAGGCAATGGCCAGCTTTCTAGGGAAGGATCGTGCCTCTGTCGGGCATAGATCCAGAATATGACATCAGCCCAGTCAAGCCTTCCGAGGATGAGAATAAACAAAAGTTAGGCCCCCTATATCAAGTGTGAAAGTTCTGATTCAGTCATGATAGTTGATTGAGTTCACTGCTCTAAACGTTAAGTTTCTGTGACCAAAAGGAAACTACTCCCTCATGCTTGGCAGCTAATGCCCCCAAACTAAGATGATTTTTCTGGTCTGTTTTGTTTCCTCTGCATCAGTTTCAGCATCTAGTGATAATGTAACTGACCAGCTAACTCATAGGATTTTAAAGCTGTATCCACAACTCTAGGATTCAGACTTTTCCCAAGCAGATGTCAGTCTGAAGAAACTCTTCTGTCCTTCAAGAGGCATGCCGAACCTGACCTGTGTAGGATCTCTTTGGGATTTTAACTTGAGATGTGGAGTTCTTAATCTTCCATGGAGGAATGGGAAAACTTGAGCCATTCTCCAGAAAGAGAGAGCCAGGTTGCCAAAACTAGACTGAGATCCTGTCTCCTTGAAAAGAAAGCAGTCTGTTACCAGAACTAGTTTTATTCTCTAGTATCTGCTAGAGCATTTTTAAAAGCTTGTGTATATATAATGGACCTGTATTATCCTCACTGTCTTATCAGGGCTTGATCCAGGAGAAAGTCTCAGGGAGCTATTGCAAACTACAGATTTTATCCTGTTGGACTGGTAGTGAACAATGCTCCTAGATCAAACTGGTCAACATGGGCACTCTTGTAGGTAGATCAGTAATCTCTTACTACTGAAAGATAAAACTGAAATCCTTCCTCCTCTCTCTATATTTTAGTGTGTCAATAGCTAGAAGTAAATTCTGTGTTTGTCTGGTCACTTTGGCACAATGTGGATGTAGCCATTGACACAGGTTTGTTCCACACATTGATTTCAAGCTAAATTTCATCTACAGAGTATCACAAATCATGACTACCTAATTGCTGACAGTTAAAATGTTCTCTGGCCTCATTCTTTCCATGTTGGACAATTGAGATAGTCTCTCCACTAGTGTACTAGGACCTACCCTTATGCAGATTTAAAGAGTGTGGCTCTTTTTTCATTCCTGGTTTTTTTTCATGAGCTTCTGTTCTACGTGCCAAATTGGAAGTAGGGTTGGAACCTCTGGCCGGGGTGGGAGAGAGGGAACATGAAAACTTAGATGGAATTGGAAGTTACCTGAGTAGCTGAAAACCTAGAATTACTCCACAGTCTTGTGAAAAGTAACAGAAGAAAATAGCAGGTAAGGAAATCTATCTAGTATGCCAGAATAATACTGTAAGTAATCTCTGGATTATTATTTTTTTGGTAACTACTTAACCAGTGACTTCCCAACTCCATCCACCTTGCTCTTTCTATAAGTATTAGCAGGAGCTTTATTCCCTCATCACCTCCTTAAATATTTTTAAGACCTTTCTTGGAAGGTAAGGAAAATCATAAATTTTTATTGACTTAAACATTTTATCTTATGGCATTGTGAATTTGTGATTTGAATGCTTCATAGCTTTTGTTTAAGTAATAAAACTTTGCCAATATTTAAATATACAATAGTTGTGCATCTTTCCTTCTTCACCTTGCTTCTAGCCTCAACAAATCTTGAGGTAGTTAGTGAATGTTCTGTTGACAAGTATTGAGTTAAATGTGTAGTTTGTTAGACCATAGCCTTTTAGGAATTTAACATAGTTTTCATATATGCTTTTTGGGACACCTGAAATTCAGATTTTGGCTGCAATGGGGGTAGGGAATTGTTGAGTCATTTGGTACTTTAGAATGTTAACACATCTTCAGTTGTATATAATAAAGATGCTTTTTAAGTCATACTTACGCTTCTGGAGTTAGTGTATATTTATTGTACTGTATTGCAATGCAGTTGAGATGCATATTTGAACATATTTGAAGTCTTAAGTGGATTTTTTTTTATAGTGCTTTGCTGGTTGAGGAGGAAGCACGTTTATTTTTGTATTTCCTGGCAATGAGAAATCAAACTCTTCTGCTGTCAGAAATACACCTAACATTTCTTTCCTCACTAGTCAGATCCTCTAAACTTCTTTCTGAAAGAAATTACCTGCTGAATTTAAAACCACTAGGAGTCCTTGTGGCACCTAAGAGACTGACAAATGAATTTGGGCATGAGCTTTCGTGGGCTAAAACCCACTTCATCAGATGCATGGAGTGGAAAATATACTCCATGCATCTGATGAAGTGGGTTTTAGCCCACGAAAGTTTATGCCCAAATTTGTTAGTGTCTAAGGTGCCACAAGGACTCCTCGTTCTTTTTGCTGATACAGACTAATATGGCTACAACTCTGAAACCTGCTGATTTTAGTGAATGTTTTTTACCATATCATTTGGATCAGTTTGTGCTATATTATAATATTCCAAGAGATGAAGGAATAAACCTATGAAGTGATAAACTGCTTTTGAGCTATTGTAATACTTTCCTTTGTAGTCTAACTAAAGAGAACTTGCAGTTCAGTTAACAGATTGTTGGCACTGTCTTACTTGTTGCAGGTAGGGAGAGGTCACTTGTTTACTGCTAAACGTTTATCAACTCACTAGCAACTTTTCTGGAAATCCTGAGAATATATACAGACAGTTCAAAACACAAGGGCACCCAGGGCATAGGGGAGGGTATAACTTGAACACAAGAAAAACCATGTAGTTGTAAAGCTCAGACTTGCAAAAATAGCAGGTCTGAAGCTAATATTAGAAATATAATTTTTATAAAAACGTCGATTAAAATCACTGCAGTTTGGTCTGATAACTGCCTGGAAGACATTTTGGTGTTAGACCAAATTAAGTACCACATGCATTGATAAGCACAATTGATTTAAATCCTACTCCTATACCAGCTGAAACATTGGACCTGGTTCTCATATTGCTCAAGAGCTAGATTTCTTAATGCTCACTCTGACCAGCTGAATCTATCTAAATACCAGTTTAGAAACATTTCATTCTTTGAAGGTAATGTTAGTTCATGCACTCTCTCACCCACCATAGCTGCTGCTGCTTTTGGGCATTGTTTTGTGCTGTGGAGCACCCCACTGTCCATCTCTCACTGAACCCAGAATACAGAAGTACAATACAAACAGACAGATTTATTAACTTTCAATTTATTTTTTAAGTGCCTGCAAAATATAGTGCTTATATGGGGCTGGGGAGTTAATGTAAGGTTGACACCACCTTCCTTTGCCTTTTGGAGGGACTCAAAAACATTTTCCTTTGAGGAAAATGATTAGTTATGCCTGAGAGCATTACATTTTCATTTTATCAGGTGTTTAAGTATGTGGTTCTGAATCTTACTGTAAACTAAATACTTTGTCTTCGGTATTTAGTCACCCCTTCCATTCTTTTTTTAGGTGCTTCAAAATATTGAGTGCTAATGGTGAACCAAAGGCATTCAGACCTAGGGACCGTGATGATATTATAAAAACTGTGATTGAACCTATGGCCTCTGAGGGACTCAGAACTATATGTCTAGCATTCAGAGACTTCCCAGCAGGAGAACCTGAGCCAGAGTGGGATAATGAAAATGATATTGTCACTGGTCTTACATGCATTGCTGTTGTAGGGATTGAAGATCCTGTGAGGCCTGAGGTAGGAAGAACTGTGAATTCATTGTAACTGTTAAACTGTATTTTTGGTAAAATAAATCTTCACCTATATCAGTTTGTTAGGCTTCTGGATTCCTGACATTCTTTATAGGACTGTTTGCCAAAAGAGATTCTCATTTATATACGGTGCTTAAGACTTGATGTTGCTTATGTGATAAAAGGTGATCCAGGAACCTAGTGGAAGTGTCATAGATGTAGACTATAAATATAGAATAATTAAGACTTTCATATTGCTAGTGTGTTCTTGGAGCCCTCTACAATGACCTAGAAGGCAAATGAAACAATCAGTAAGCACTCAGTAGTAAAGAATGCATTCACAAACTTGGACATTAGAAACAACATTATTTAGGAACAAATAATATTGGCCATTGTATTCTGTATCTCCTTTTTTAAAAAAAGCTTTTTATAGGGTCTCAATCAGCAGAGATAAGGAAAGAAGACATCTCCTTTGTAGATCTTTTCAGGAGAACAGTTCCTCTTCACAATGCATTTAAGTATAAGCAATAGGTATAAGAACAAATCCCAAGGTGGGATTTGAGTCCAATCATCTGATTGAAAAGTGAGCACTACCAACTGTAGCATACTGACAATTGGAAACAATGGGGAAATCATAAAACACGCAGAGAATAAAATACTGGTATTTGTTTTTGTAAACCTTAACACCAGAGCTTACGAACGTGGCATGAGGCTCTTTGCAGATGCTTACGGTATAAGATTTATTTCATAGCAGTGCAATAATGGTCACTTGCGGGTATCCAACAGAAGAGGCCCTTTAAGTGATAACTAAAGAAAATAAATGTATTTGAAAATTAAATTTTATGGGGAAAAGAAGTCTGTGGATGGACATGTGGATTATTGATGTTAGAACACCAGCTTTGGTTGGGTCAGCTGTTGGGGATTGAACAAGGAACCTTGATCTGAAGGACCTCTACTACTTGAGGCGAAGGCCATTATCTCAGAGGCCGTGGAATACTTGTAAGCTTCTTTATGCAGTCCAGCACTAGAGGTGACCATATAGTCACATTGTGTTACTATGGGTCATGTCAAGAATACAGTGCATCTTTTTTCAGTAGTAGAATTTGGCCCTCCAAATTCCTATTACTGTAATCACCCATTACTTTATTTGGTGGTGCTAGGACAAGTACTAGGCAATCAACATGAAAACTACAATAACAAGCTCTTTTTTGCATAAACAGGTACCAGATGCAATAAAAAAATGCCAGCGTGCTGGTATAACTGTGCGTATGGTCACTGGTGATAACATTAACACTGCTCGTGCTATTGCTTCAAAATGTGGCATTTTGAATCCTGGTGAAGACTTCATATGTCTAGAGGGCAAAGACTTCAACAGACGAATACGTAATGAAAAAGGAGAGGTGAGTCTATTTTTTCAGTAGGTTTGCATTTGTCTTTTATAGTGTTTTACTTGTACAGTATAACTAATCTGCATTCTTTGTACAGATAGAGCAAGAGCGAATAGATAAGATTTGGCCAAAGCTTCGTGTGCTTGCAAGATCTTCACCCACTGACAAACACACATTGGTAAAAGGTAAAGTGTATGTTCCTTTAATATTTAAAAAATTCAAAATGCAAGTTTTACTGGACTCAGGCTTTTTAAAAAACTAAATTAGGCTTGCCCATTGTATCTGTTAAAATTTGATGAGCTCAGTACTTGAGGTCATGTCTCACATCCCAGTCCTTTCACCTAAGGAGTACTTGGCCCATCTTACCTAAGTATTGTGCATAAACACAGAGCACTACAGTCAGGTTGCCCCACAGACTTGTAATTACCAATGCTGAAATTCAAATCCTTTGTGTGCTTTCATTTTAGGTATAATTGACAGCACTGTCACAGAGCAGAGACAAGTTGTAGCTGTAACTGGAGATGGTACTAATGATGGTCCAGCATTGAAGAAAGCAGATGTTGGCTTTGCCATGGTATGGACTCTAGTCTCTTTACTTTCAGTGTTTAAAAACTAACTTTGTTTTTTTAGCCCTTTTTAGCTAAAGCATGTGAGTGTCATGTGTGAATTGACAAAGCTGAACAAATTTGCTTGTAGCTTGGTAGCCCACTGGGCTACCAAAAGTAGGATTGACAGCTACCGCTTCCCACACTTTTTTTTTTTTTTTTAAATTTTCTTCAGATTTCCTTACCTTTCAACCTAAGGTTCAGGTTTTCCGCTGTAGAGAATGGAGGTGCGTTCTTGTGTCATAAGATGCTGAATGGAATCTACTTAAAAGCATACGTCTCCAATCAGTTTTAATAATTGCAAATCAAGCTGTTTTTATGCAGACATTCATTGCTACCTCTTCTGCTCCTTTTGTCATGAAATTCAGTGGTATTGTAATTTGATGCTTGTCAAGGTGCCTAAAATGAGATCAGTTGCAACACACTGATCAAACTGTTTTCTATAGAAATAATCTTCGATCAACAACATAGCCTGTTGCAGCTTTGACTGGAAGAAAAAACTCATTTCTAAAATTTACCAAGGATATTTTCCTCCAGTACTTCAATGATCTCTGTTTTATAATTTTATCTAAAGTTGACCTGTTAGAGGTGAAAAGTTAAATGAGTTTTGTGAGGAACTGGAAGCTCTGAGGGTCCAAAAAGTATCCGATACAAAGGATGTTGGGTCTTTAGTCAGAGCAGTGTTTTGTATATCCCATGGCCCACTGCATGTGGAGGCACCCTCAAAGAACAGAGACCAGGTCTTTGGCCACAGATTCCCTCCAAGATTCTCTTTCTAAAAGATGTGCTCTAATTCAAATCCATTTTTAATTTTAGCTCTGACTAATATTATAGATAGAGGCCCTCGTTGATGAAAAGGAATAAGGATTTGAATGGGCAGGGAGACCGAACTAATTCTTTCACTCCTCGAGGTGGGCCTGCTTGTCAGGTTTGAGGAACAATGGTGACGCCGTAAGGAGAAGCTTGCATTACTTCATGTTGTACTTATTCTGTGGATAAACCAAAAAGTTACTTTCTAGGACTTCCAGTTGGTACCCTTTGACTAAAACTGTTAATGTGCTAAAAGATAAAATAACTTCATATGATTATATGAAACTACTTGATTATTTTCTATGTCTGGGATTAACATCCTTCTTTATTTGGCACCTATTTCATCTTTCCTTGGACATTTTTCTAGCTTCTAATTTATGTTCAGTTATTTATTAACTGATTTTATTTTTAACTAATTTAAATTAACTTTCACATTAGGAAGACCATTCATTTTACATTAACTTAATGTAAGATAAATTCACTGTTCCAAAGTCTTATAAGAGAGGCATGGAATTGCAGTTGAGTAAGGTTGTGGAGAAGATGAGTGGATTCCTGGAATTAGAATGCACTAGATCGGGGTGGGCAAACTACGGCCTGTGGGCCAGATCCAGCCCATCAGAGCTTTGGATCCAGCCCACAGGATTGCCACCCTTTGGCGCCACGAGCCCTGCACCGCTTCCAGGAGCAGCGCGGGGCCAGGGCAAGCAGGCAGGGAGCCTGCCCTGGCCCTGGTGCATGCCGCTGCCACCCCGGAGTTGCTCCAGATAAGCGGCGCCGGGCGGGAGCCCTCATCCCAAACCCCTCCCGCACCCCAACTCCCTGCCCTGAGCCCCCTGCCTGCACCCCAATCCCCTGCTACACAGGACGATACTACTACACTCTCTGATGGCTCAGAAAGACTTAATACTATTACTATACTTCAGCCGTTTCAACCAACTATGCTGGTTGGGGAGTCACATAAGCTTAGATAATAAATGTCTCTGTGGTGTCTCATTATTGAGAAAATACACAGACAAGTCTGTCATTTTGTGTAATTATTTCACCTTTTTATACTCTTTAGAAAACGAGAGCAGAAAGTGTCTGCTCTGATTGAGACTTAGTGTAGTTATGTTTTTACCTGTGCAGCACTTTTAGAGAGGCTCCTTTAAATATTACTACACCATAGATGGATTACAGCACACCTAAGCTGCTAAACTATAGTTTATATTTCTGAGAGATACTTTACAGGGACAGTTTTACAATGAGGATGGCAGAGCATGAATAGTACTTAAGACGCTGTCATGATTTTGCTATAACTTATCAGGAGAAGCACTGTGGAGCATGAATCTCTAGCACAGTGAGGATTTTTTTTTTCAATATTACCAATCCATTGCCAACAACTAATGAATGAAATAAAAAAGACACGAAGTTTAAAGATTCTGGCTTTCACTAAAACAGCAACTGATCGTTATCTTGATATTTGTGCTGGTATACATGGTAGCAAACAGACTGCTCCTGTAACAAAGCGTTTAGTAAAGATAATCTGAGAGCATAAGTTAACTGGGCAGCGAAATAAAACTTTGATGGGAAAACTACCTTAACTTTTATAATTTCTGTATTGGATTGCCCAAGCTATTCACCTGCTTAAAAGAATAAATAAAAAATAACTTTCCTCAATGCAGATACATGTGGCTTTTTTTAACCATGTCAGGAGGTCAGGTTTATCTAATGGTTCAAATTAAAAACTGAAAAGACGCTTAAACTAAACAAAAGGATGATTTATTGTTTGAGCACATAAGAGCTTAATCTGATTAAGCATATAAAATGTGTTTATACCTTGGTACCTGCCTCAGTAAAGTACTACTTCAACTTTTGTATCTTATTGTTAATTTTAAATACGTATCACCTTCGGTGTCTTTAACTTGTTAGAATTTCAGTCTTGCATTTCAATTTTGCGCTTCTTCAGACCTTTAAGAAACAATGATTTTTGTTCTCCAAAAGTGAGTTTATTGTATGCCTAATATTCTAGTGTATTGTACTTTTCCTTAATTGAAAGTTGTGTAGTAGAAATGTAATTATTATGCTAAATATGCTAGATAACAGTTATTCCTGCTGTTTTGATTCAGTTGTCCTATGTATGTTCTTCCTAACAGGGTATTGCTGGAACAGATGTAGCTAAAGAAGCTTCTGATATTATTCTCACAGATGATAACTTCACAAGCATTGTTAAAGCAGTTATGTGGGGACGAAATGTTTATGACAGTATCTCCAAATTTCTTCAGTTCCAGCTTACTGTCAATGTCGTAGCAGTAATTGTTGCTTTCACAGGAGCATGTATTACACAAGTAGGTACTGGTGGTAGTTAGTTTCAACTAATTTAAGATTTGAAAACATGTGCTTCTTTAACTCTTGCATACTGAAATCTTTTCAGTCACCATTTTGTATGCTGTCCTAAAGAATGTACTGCTCTTCAAAGCAATACACCAAATTTCCATGTAGGAAATATTTTTTTTAATATTGCTGCAACTTGTTCATTTCTAGGATATTTATTGTGTTATCTATTAGGAAACGTATCCTTTTTATAGGATTCTCCACTTAAAGCTGTGCAGATGTTGTGGGTAAATCTCATAATGGACACATTAGCATCTCTTGCTCTGGCAACGGAACCACCTACCGAATCTCTCTTGCTGCGGAAACCTTATGGTAGAAATAAACCTTTGATCTCTCGCACAATGATGAAGAATATTTTGGGTCATGCAGTCTATCAACTTGTGGTAGTCTTTACACTCCTGTTTGCTGGTAAGAATATTATAAAAGCTTTGCTCATTTTCTAGAAGTTAAAGCTAATTTATGATGGCATTTCAATCTTAGTCATGCTAATCCTGACCTTTTTAATATTTTGATTCTAATTGTGTATCTTTATGTTAATTCATGATACTGAAATGTCTTATTACACAGGTGAAAAAATTTTCGATATTGATAGTGGGCGAAATGCACCTCTGCACGCTCCTCCTTCGGAGCACTACACTATTGTTTTCAACACATTTGTGATGATGCAACTTTTTAATGAAATCAATGCCCGGAAAATCCATGGTGAAAGAAATGTTTTTGAAGGAATCTTCAACAATGCTATCTTCTGTATTATTGTTCTGGGCACGTTTATTGTGCAGGTAGGTAATTGAAGATTTTAGTTAAATATTGTTAGTCACATTTAATTTATTTGCTGCTGGTGAAGCTGCACTTAAAAGCCTATCAACATCTCCAGAGAAAGTTGTTAGGTTTCTGTATCTGTAAACGCGAACAGCTTTGTTTGTCGACACGGGAGGAAAAGTTGGTTCAAATAGACCATTTTAAATTGAGCTTTGAAACTTGGTTACAGATGTCAGTTTTGAGCCTAAAATACTGAAGTTTCCCATTATCGAAATTGGTACTTTGAAATCTGACCTTGAAGAGTTATGTACCTAAGTGTGTTCTAAACGTAAGTCACCCATTGCCAGAACACTTGTAAAGTGCTGTATCTTCCTATATGTAAGTAGTTGAACTAAGACCCATTAGAAGACCATGTACAGTTATCAAACATGCAGTGTTGATCAGTTTATACCTTACAAAGTGAGAATTAATTATACCTACATCAGCTTGGAAATGTCAGCATCACCAAATCAAGTATTTGAATGTAGTGCTGCAACAACTTACATATATTGACTATACTCTGAGGTTATATTTTCTTTAACTTATTCTAAGCTTAATGACTACAAACATCTCGGGACCCCCTTTTTTTTTTTAATATGGGCCATGTTAAGAGAACTGGTCAGACTGTACAGTCTGCCAAAATTTTAAATATTTCAATACATCCCATCTAACTTTCCAGGCCAAAAGAAAAGGAGTACTTGTGGCACCTTAGAGACTAACAAATTTATTTGAGCATAAGCTTTTGTGAGCTACAGCTCACTTCATCGGATGCATGCATTGGGGAGATTTTATATACACAGAGAACATGAAACAATGGGTGTTGCCATACACACTGTAACAAGAGTGATAAGGTAAGGTGAGCTATTACCAGCAGGAGAGCCGAGGGTGGGGGGGAAGGAAACCTTTTGTAGTGATAATCAAGGTGGGCCATTTCCAGCAGTTGACAAGAGCGTCTGAGGAACAGTGGGGGGGAATAAACATGGGGAAATAGTTTTACTTTGTGTAATGACACATCCACTCCCAGTCTTTATTCAAGCCTAAGTTAATTGTATCCAGTTTGCAAATTAATTCCAATTCAGCAGTCTCTCTTTGGAGTCTGTTTTTGAAGGTTTTTTTGTTGAAGAATTGCCACTTTTAGGTCTGTAATCAAGTGAACAAAGAGATTGAAGTGTTCTCCAACTGGTTTTTGAATGTAATAATTCTTGACGTCTGATTTGTGTCCATTTATTCTTTTACATAGAGACTGTCCAGTTTGGCCAGTGTACATGGCAGAGGGGCATTGCTGGCACATGATGGCACATATCACATTGGTAGATGAGCAGGTGAAAGAGCCTCTGATAGTGTGGCTGATGTGATTAGGCCCTATGATGGTGTCCCCTGAATAGATATGTGGACACAGTTGGCAACAGGCTTTATTGCAAGGATAGGTTCCTGGGTTATTGGTTTTGTTGTGTGGTGTGTGGTTGCTGGTGAGTATTTGCTTCAGTTTGGGGGGCCGTCTGTAAGCAAGGACTGGCCTGTCTCCCAAGATCTGTGAGAGTGATGGGTTGTCCTTCAGGATAAGTTGTAGATCCTTGATGCGTTGGAGAGGTTTTAGTTGGGGGCTGAAGGTGACGGCTAGTGGCGTTCTGTTATTTTCTTTTTGGGCCTGTCCTGTAGTAGGTAACTTCTGGGTACTCTTCTGGCTCTATCAATCTGTTTCTTCATTTCAGCAGGTGGGTACTGTAGTTGTAAGAATGCTTGATAGAGATCTTGTAGGTGTTTGTCTCTGAGGGGTTGGAGCAAATGCGGTTGTATCGCAGAGCTTGGCTGTAGACAATGGGTCGTGTGGTATGGTCTGGATGAAAGCTGGAGGCATGTAGGTAGGCATAGCAGTCAGTAGGCTTCCAGTATAGGGTGGTGTTTATGTGACCATCGCTTATTAGCACCGTAGTGTCCAGGAAGTGGATCTCTTGTGTGGACTGGTCCAGGCTGAGGTTGATGGTGGGATGGAAATTCTTTAAATCATGGTGGAATTCCTCAATGGCTTCTTTTCCATGGGTCAGGCCAAGTAATTCTAGTATCTTTCAGCTTCACACGTGAATGACACCTTAACTATGTTCTCTGGACTCTTAAACTTTTGGTTTCACATTTGTTTCTAACAGGTCCTTTTTTATGGTGGTGGTTCATCAGGAAAACTAGAAATGTACTGAAACATATATCTAATACTATGCTTTGTTTGACATAACATTTAACTGCCAAGTATAAAATAGCCACTTAGCCATGCCAAGACACACCCACACCTTTAAGATTGTTTTACCTGAAAACTTGAAATTCCATAAAATTAGGACACAAGGAAGCACTGTGATTTAGAGACAAGAACACAGGAATAGGATCAGGGAACTTGAGAATTCAAATCCTGACTCTTATACTTGATTTGCTCTATAACTCTGGGCAAGTTACTTCACTTCTCTATCCTTCCAATCTATAAAATAGGGCTAAGACTAACCTACCTCAAAGGTGTTTTTTAAAGCTTGTTTATGCATCGCTTTGCAAATGTAAAGTACTCTACAGAAACTGTAACACATTGAAACTCTGATACAGCATCGTGAAGCAAAGGATTTATCCCTACTTGTCATCTAGATAAAACAAAACTTGAACTGGTCAGATGGCTTCCAATTCATTAACTGACATATCTTTTACTTTTACTTCAGTGCCAACTATGTATTTAGTAAGTTGTCTTATACAGTACCAGAGTTTAAAAAATTAACGCTTTGCTGAGTTGGGCAAGATGATTCCTTGAAAGGAGTAAAATAGGTATCCTTGGAACTGAATCTCTCTGCCTCCGTTCCCTATCCATAAAATGGGATTAGTACTTTCTCCTGTCCTTTTTTCCTGTCTTGGCTGTTTGGTTTGGGTACTCTTCAAAGAGAAGAGATGGCTGTTTCTTACTATGTGTATGTACAGTGCCAAGCACACAGTGCCCTCCTATCTTGGTTGGTGCCCTTTGAGGGTTTCCTATTGCAAATGACAAAAAAATCAAGAGTACACGGTTAATTTTAAAGTAATTTGAGATTTTTTTTTAAAGCCTAAAATATAATATATGTGAAGCTTTAGGGAAAAAGATCTAGCATTTGGGTAACTAACTTAAAATGATGATACACAAATTGAGTGTTACCATGCTGTAATGTGTATACACTACAAATACTAATTTTTAATGCTGGTTTGGTTTTCTGAAAGTCTCTCTAAATTTTGACAGTTAAAGCATACAAATGTGTGTGTGCTTCTGATAGCATACGTTTGGCTGCCCTCACTAAACAAAGCATGGGATAATTACTACAGTTTACATTTAACCTTAATTTCTGGTTTATGATTTCAGATTTTCACTTTTGCTCATATTATAGTTCCTAATCAACTCTTCTTTGGTTTTTATACTCGCTACTGAGCTTGAAATGGATGTGCAGAAATGCTGTTTAAGGAGTGCTATGTTGATTGCTATTTTTTTGGACAATATTTAAAATAGGAAAATACTACTACTGTGTCTAGTTCTCGGACGGGAGGCCACTTGATACAGTACTTGCTTTTATACAAAGCAGAGTTGTAACTCTAGGTTGGGTACTACACATCTGTATTTTGTCTAACAGGAATAAAAAAAGTAAATTGTAAACATAAATCTTGGTCTGTGTAAAATCTGCTGCCCAGTTGGCTGTTTTTCTAAATGTAGGCATAAAGAAAAATATTAATATTCTATTAATTTTATCTAACCGTTAAATTGAACCAGATTAAATTATTACTACAATCAGATTTTACTTTTGAAGTAGAAGGTAAGCATGGGGAAGAACTCTTCTGTATCTAAACTAAGGTTCAGAATAAAGGTAGTTTGAAGATAGTGCCAGGAGAAGTTAAGGGGATCAAAATACTAAAACGACAAACTAAAGTTAATATATTCTGTAAACAGCTTCTATGACTGGTGTTACATTTGAAGTGCCAAGTAGCTAAAATTCACAATACCTACAACCTACATTTACTGATTCATAACCTTCAATAAGTGTTGCTTTTTCTAGCTTTTTTTTTTTTTTTTTTTTACTTTTTCCATAGATAATTATTGTACAATTTGGTGGGAAACCTTTCAGTTGTTCAGAACTTACAGCGGAACAATGGCTTTGGTCCATTTTCCTGGGAATGGGAACACTACTCTGGGGCCAGGTAAATCAACTTTTTTTGTGTACAAGCTAAGACATCCTGAGATGAATTCATGTTTTCCTTTGCTGGTATATTTGGGTTTTTCCTTTTGGGTACATATGAGAATTGTATTGGCATCCAAAAAACTTTAAGCATGTTTCAAAATTTTAAGTGGGGGTTGCTGTGCGTGGGCTTAGCAGATACCCGATTTTTTTTTTTTCCCCCCACAAATGAGACTTTTTTAAAATAAAAATAAAATTGATAGTGGGGTATTTTTTCATCTTGATTCTTTACTCAGGCCTTCTATTTGAAGGCAGTATATTAGTGGAAGTTACATTCCTGAGCAAGGGGCTGCAGTTCAGAAATGTATTTAAAATTTAAAATCTTAAAGCTGCTCCTAGTTTGCACCTGTTGCACCACCTGGACAGTGCAGAGGGAGTAAAAAGGAGCAGAGAATCTCTCAAAGTAGTGATTGAAGGCCCTTGACTTCTGAAATGTTTTTGGCAGTCAGCCTGAAATGGTTAGTTCCCAGTACTTTAAATGAAAACTAAAATCCTGTGGAAATTGCAAGTCCTCCCCCCACCCCTTCCCATTTTTTAGTAAACTACTTGAATAAATAGCAGACATGTAATTTGGCAGTTTTTCTAACTTTTGCATTACTGGATTCTTATCCTTTAAAAAAAGACAACTGTAACATTACATTAAAGTAGTTTTATGCTTTTAATTTAAATTTTCTTTAGTTAGTGAAGAGCTTGCACTTAATAGCCTGAGTTCAGCTGCACACCTTTGAAATGAAGTTGTAGGGGGATGAGTTCACATTTTTTGCCTCTGTAACTTAGCTGGAGAGTGTCCAGCAATACTGAATGAATAGCGGGATATCAGGACAGTTGTTTGACACTGAAAGTTGAATCTCTGAAGTAGAAAGATATGTTTCATTTTAAAAACAGTTTTTGCAGAATATTATAGGTTAAAGAAAAATGGCAAAGACTTCAGCATTATATGTTCAGTGACTTAAACTACATTTTAAAAAATATAATTTGTACTACCATGCTTCTTTCTGTTAGTTCTTATCCATCTATTCCTTCATCTTTAGCTGATCTCAACAATTCCAACCAGCCGTTTGAAATTCCTTAAAGAAGCTGGGCATGGAACACAGAAGGAGGAGATTCCTGAAGAAGAGTTTTCAGAAGATGTAGAAGAGATTGATCATGCTGAAAGAGAATTGCGTCGTGGTCAGATCTTGTGGTTTAGGGGCCTGAACAGGATACAAACTCAGGTATGGTCTTGGAAAAGGTAGGAGGAGACAGTGGTAGTTGAGGTTTTTAATTAAATCTTCCCCTTTACCCCAATAAGGTGACAATTTTAAACTGTGTGATTGAGATTTTCTCAAGGTGGGGGTATGGATGACTCTGTAATCTATCAAGCTCCTTCTTTACTTTCTTCAGCTCTAAATGCAACTCTTGCCTGTGTATCGCTCTATAAAAAGTGCCTTTTTTCTTTACTTCTTGTGTGTTATAGATGGGATGGTCCTTTCTCTTGTTCTCTCTCTCTCTTGCTGAGCAAGCTGTCACAATCTCTGATTCCTTGCAGATGGATGTAGTGAATGCTTTCCAGAGTGGAAGTACCATTCAGGGGGCTCTAAGGCGGCAACCTTCCATCGCCAGCCAGCATCATGATGTAACAAATATTTCTACCCCTACACATGTAGTGTTTTCCTCTACTACTGCTTCTACTACTGTGGGGTGTGAGTGTGTGTTCCTAAGTGCATGAAATTAACATTTCCTAATTCACACACCTAACGTTTCTCATTTTCTCCTTAGTATTTAAATTCATCGTTCAGACTTTTCATAAAGCTTTCTTTTCACAAAGTGGAGTCCTCAAGACTTTTTTCTTAGAGGGCTAGAGAACAGATGGAACAGTTGGAACAAAAGACTTAAACATGAAAGCTGTGAGCCTGTATGTACTGTGCCTTCATTCATTCATGTTCAGAGGGACCTCTTAAAAACTGAAATAGGAAAACTGTTGTAAATTTTCGAGTATATGCCTCCGATTCATTTTATGAAAATATTCATAATTTACTCAATGCAGCATATAACATTAAACTGGTCCAACAAAAGTAGGTAATAATTTGAAAATAAACCATAATCTAAAATAACACAAATTTAAAAGTTACATATTTTACATTTTTAACACTTTATCTGGCAAAATAAGCTATGATTTAAATTATTTAAATTAAAGTTTACAAAGTTTAAAATATAGACAAATTACATGAATAGGAAAGAGCTCTAAAAGTTTGCTTCTGATGGGAATGCTTTATATACTGAATCTTACTTTCTGTTGGACTTGTTCTTAACCAGAGGGCAATATTTTTTTTTTTTTTCCAACTTCAGGGTACAGGTTAATAAAATAGGCTTGTTCCAAATAGTTACAATAGTGGTAAATTTAACTATACAAAAAGCGGCAGAAGCATTCAGCTATTCAACCAGGGGCATTGGTAAGAATGTTAAGATATTTGAATTGTAAAACACTTTATTTCATTCAAACTGGATAACTTTCTCTCTAGGTTCATTTGGCAGCAGTACATAAACTTCCAGTGCGAGTGATGTTTTGTCAATTACTTAACTCTGTTCTCTTTATATCAGAGGTGGGCAAGTTACGGCCCGTGGGCCACATCCAGCCCGCAGGACCCTCCTGCCTGACCCCTGAGCTCCTGGCCTGGGAGTCTAGTCCCCGGCCCCTCCCTGCTGTTCCCCCTCCCCCGCAGCCTCAGCATGCCACGCCGCTGGTGAAACGCTCTGCGTGGCCGGGCAGCGCAGTTGCAGAGCTGCAGCCTCACCCGGTGCGCTGGGCGGCACAGTAAGGGGGCAGGGGGGGTTGGATAGAGGGCAGGGGAGTTTGGGGGTGTGGTCGGGTCAGGGGTGTGGATAGGAGTCGGGGCAGTCAGAGGGTGGGGAACAAGGGGGTTGGATGGGGCAGGGGTCCCGGGGGGGCAGTCAGGAATTGGGGGGGGGGGGAGAGGTTGGATGGGGTGTCAGGGGACAGTCAGGGTGGGGAGTCCTGGGAGGGGGGTCAGGGGACAGGGAGCAGGGGGTGGTGGATGGGGCAGGAGTCCTGGAGGGGGCGAGAAACAGGGGGGAGGATAGGAGGCGGGGACCGAGCCACGCCTGGCTGTTTGGGGAGATGCAGTCTCCCTTAACTGGCCCTCCATACAATTTTGGAAACCCGATGTGGCCCTCAGGCCAAAAAGTTTGCCCGCCCCTGCTTTACATTATGCTCTCTAAACGAAGTGGCATCTGGGTTTTTAAGCCTTCTTCTGTTAAGTATAATAGTTCGTTCTAAAATGGATACTTAGATATCATTGAGATTGAGGATATAATGCATTTGTTTCATGTAAGTATTTTCAGCACACTTATTGATAGATTTTATTTAAACAAGTATCTTATTTAAACAAATGTGTTAAAAGATTAAACTTTTTTGGCTAGATGAGTTTCCATTCTGTTTTAATAATTAACCTTTTAACATTTTAAGCAAGATTTCATTTGCAAACATTCTTATGGGTTGGCTAACTGACAAACTTAGTTAACTAGCCTGAAAAGTAGTTAGCTAACTTAAGAATTTTCACGGTGCTGGCCTAAGTGCTGGCAGGGACTTTTTTTTTAAAGTTTTCAGGAGTTTTCTTCCTTAAAAAGGAAGTATGGTCCTCTGCGCTCTGTTTTCTGATTCAGAGTTCCTGTATGCACTTGAGCAAGTCACTTGTGTCTCTGCCTGTTTTTCCATTCTGTAAAATGAGGATCCTTCCCTACCTCACAGGGATGTTGTGAGGCTTAATTCATTTGATGTTGGTAAAGCACTTAGAATCTTTAAATGAAAAGTGCCAAATAAATACAAAGTTGTTCTGTTGTTTGTGGGAATAGGGATGTGCAGTACAGCACTGTATTTTAAAATCTGATGTCTACGGGAATGTTCATTGGTTTCTTACCATATATGGGAAGTAACTTTGGGTTACATTCTGCCTGTTAAGCAGAGCCTGTTGCAAGTGGTAGTACAGAACCACAGGACCCTCGGGTGAGCAGCCAGGAAGCATTTTGCTGTCTTGGTGGGAGAGGGGATTAATTTGCAACACTGCTTTAAGGAGCACAGCATACTTCCTCCTGTCCTGGCACCCAGCTCTGATAGCCTGTGTCTCAAGGTAGAGAAGGAGCCATGCCTCCTCCCTGGCAATTACAGGGTCTGTAAGCCCAGCTTCAGTATCAGGCAAATTGGTCGAAATTATAGTAAAGAACAGAATTCAGACACACAGATGAACAAAATATGTTGGGAAAGAGTCAACATGGCTTTTTATAAAGAGAAATCATGCCTCACCAATCTATTTGAAATCTTTGAGGTTGTCAATAAGCATGTGGACACGGGTGATCCAGTGGATATAGTTTTATTTGAACTTTCAGAAAGACATAAGAACAGCTATGCTGGGTCAGACCAAAGGTCCATCTAGCCCAGGATCCTGTTTTCTGAGAGTGGCCAATGCCAGGTGCCCCAGAGGGAATGAACAGAACAGGTAATCATCCTGTTGCCATCCTGATCCATCCCCTGTTGCCCATTTCCAGCTTCTGGCAAACAGAGGCTAGGAACACCAAAGGCTCTTAAGCAAAGTAAGCAAGCATGGGATAAGAGGGAAGGCCCTCTCATAGATCAGTAACTGGTTAAAAAGTTAGGAAACAAAGGTAGGAATAATGGTCAGTTTTCACAGTGGAGGGAGGTAAATAGAGGGGTCTGCAAAAGATCTGTACTGTTCAACATACTCATGAATGATCTGAAAAAGGGGGTAAATAGTGAGGAGGCATAGTTTGCAGATGATACTGAATTACTCAAGATTGGTCCAAAGCAGACTGTGAAGAGTTCCAAAGGATCTCACAAAACTGGGTGACTGGGCAACAAAATGGCAGATGAAATTCATCATTGATAAATGCCAAGTAATGCACATGGGAAAACATCATCCCAACTATACATACAAAATGTTGGGGTCTAAACTAGTTGTTACCGTTTAAGAAAGAGATCTTGGACTCATTGTGGATAGTTTTCTGAAAACAGCTGCTCAATATGCAGTAACAGTCAAAGCTAACGTTAGGAACAGGATAGATAACAAGACCGTAAATATCAAATGCCACTATATAAATCCATTGTACTCCCGCACCTTGAATATTGGATGCAGTTCTGGTTGCCCCATCTCAAAAAGGATATATTAGATTTGGAAAAAGTACAGAGAATGGCAACAAAAATGATTAGGGGTATGGAAAAGCTTCCATGGGGAGAGATTAAAAAGACTTTCTCGGCTTGGAAAAGAGACAACTGAGAGGAGATATGGTAAAGGTCTATAAATTCCTGACTGGTGTGGAGAAAGTGAATAAGGAAGAGTTATTTACCAATTCACAATACAAGAACAATACAAGGTCTGACCCAGTATGGCCATTCTTATGGTTTTTAAAAAGCTATCATTAGGGAGTAATTTCACCCTGTGTTTCTCCTGAGCTTTGAGGCTGCAACTCTGAGCAGCTCTTATGCGAGCCTTGTAGGTAGGGAAATCTGCATGGAGTTCTTTATATAACACTACATCACTGTGTGGGCATGTAAGGGCAAGCTACAAATTAGCCTGGTAGGGGTCCTGATAACATCAGCAGAATTATCTGTTTTATATGCTTATAATACGTACCAAAGTGTCCTCTCAAATGCTCCCCAAATATAGATTTATGCAATATCTTTTGGTTAAGACAAGGCTTTGTATACGTAACCTGAGGAATTCATTTCTATCAATAAACTGTATCAGCACCTTAGTTACTCTTAAATGGCAAAACTGTACAATCATCCCTAGATTTTTGCAGGATCTTGTAGCAATGTGAAATTATGTACCACGCATCGATATCTAGAGCAGAGGCTCTCACTTTTTCATATTATGGACCACATCATAATGGTGGTTTGAGAACTACCTCTCCTCCCCTTGAGATACCTTAACCTCCCTGTGGCAGCTATGGCATTACTTACCTTGAAAAGTAATATTCTTAATTTTTAATGTGATTTACCAACTGGAGATAAGGACAAGCTGGCACTATGTGGCCAGCAAGTGCTCCTTGAACTGTTGGTGAGTTGTGCACCACAATTTGAGAACCTCTGATCTAGACTAACAGTTGAAGTAAAAGGGGCACCGTTACAGAGAACTGGTTATATTTTCAGATGTCCTTAATGGTATTACTCTTAACCCTTCAGTTACTTAAAACTAAAAATGTAGTATTCTTCACTCAGCTCGGACGATGGAGATCATCAGTCTAATTTAATGTATTTATTGACGCATTAACATGTTTGCAAAAAATAACCCTTGTGCCTGATCAACTGGTACCAGAGGACCCTTAATTTTGAATTTTCTTTCTTTTTAATTTGACACGTTCTTAATATGGCTCAAATGTTTATGTGGTAATTAAGATGGTCATAGCAAAAATGAAGATGACTTACTGGAGCTTAACTCATATGCATTAGGTCTAATTGTTAAAGTTTTCTGCTGAGTGAGGGCAGAGGTTATTTATGCAACATGCTGTGGATTGGTTTATGCTGATGTAATTTGTGGATTTTTTCCCCCTTTATGGATTATTTTTAAATTCAGTGCTGTTAACAAAGCTCTTGCCAACTGCAGCAAATTCTTCCCTTAATATATTGCATTCGAGAAAGGAGCAAAGGAAATGAATCGGCACGCATCACTCACTTTATGGGGACTGCCATGATGGCCTCTATTTTAAATACTTCCATTCTTGAAGGGTGCCTGGCTGTGGATCTCTGCCATAAGAGATTAGGATGAACTCGTGTAATCTTTGGAGCAAAACTCAACCTGTTTGAATCATTTCTTCAGCAGAGAAGTAACTGACTCGACTTCTCCCTTAGGGTGGAAAAGAGAACACAGTTCTAACTGTAACCACACCAGTTTTAAAACTAATGTTGGTTAATAGATTCTGTGGTGACTCTTTTTTGTATAAAAATACAACCATAACATGCTTTCATTTGAGGTGCCCTTGTAGACCCCCAAAGACCTCGTTTTGCTCAACACACCAGATTTTGTTGATGCTTCTCATATACTGGGATCCCAGTCAAAGAAAAGGAATTAATTTTGATTCTTCATGGTCAAACATGTCTAGGAAGTCTAGTGAAAGTGTACAAGAGTCAGACATGCTTTCCCTGATATTTAAAGCTGTAAGTCCATTAATAATGCAGAGATGCAAGTCCAGGATGTGCTAAATACCTTTAAGTCAACTATCTGTAACAAGGTCTTTCCCTGTTGAAACTAGTGTAAGGACCTAAATCCTTTAACTCGGTAACAGTAAGACCTTCCTGATTGTAGGGAGGTACGTACACAGCTTTACTGATTGAGACATTTGAAGCTAGGCTTTCTAGAATTCTTTGCACGAGGTGGTGCCAGAATGCACTCTTTGACTAGATGGAGCACAGTCCTTGACAGAACGGTGCCAGTCTTGTATGTAGATTGTAAAAAGAAAAGGAGTACTTGTGGCACCTTTGAGACTAACCAATTTATTGGAGCATAAGCTTTCGTGAGGTACAGCTCACTTCATCGGATGCATACTGTGGAAACTGTAGAAGATCTTTTTATACACACAAAGCATGAACATTGTATGATGATCAAGTTGATTATCATACACATTGTAAGGAAAGTGATCACTTTAGATAAGCTATTACCAGCAGGAGAGTGGGGTGGGGGGAGGTATTTTTTCATGCTTTGTGTGTATAAAAAGATCTTCTACACTTTCCACAGTATGCATCCGATGAAGTGAGCTGTAGCTCACGAAAGCTTATGCTCAAATAAATTGGTTAGTCTCTAAGGTGCCACAAGTACTCCTTTTTGCAAATACAGACTAACACGGCTGTTACTCTGAAACCTGTCATTATGTAGATTGTGTTTTCTTTTCACTATGTTAATTGGTTCATGCATGCATTTCCTCAGTGCCTCATGTCTTGGGTTCTGTCAGTGTACATTCTTTTATTGCTCAGTGCTGTGATGATGGGTGTGAGAACTTGTCTGTTTTTATATAAAATAAATCAAAGGGAAGTCATTGCTGAATCAGAGCCTTCGTGCTGAATTAATGGCAGCAAAGAACCTGAGTTTTTATTTTAATGGGACTATTTATCTAAAGTTAAACACATGCTAAATTCTTTACTGAATCAGGGCCTAACTGAATAGTACTGAACCAGCTACTTCGTAGTAGATCATGGGAATCTGCTGATGAAGGCAGAGGACTCGGAGTCAGACCTGTGTATTATTCCAGAGTTCTATAATGATTTACTCAGTGATCTTGAGCAAGTTACTTACTCTCTGTACATCCATTTTCCATCTCTAAAATGGGAATAATACCCAACTTCTATTACATTGCTGAGAGATCCTCAGTGAAAGGAGCTACAGAAGTGACGAAGCATTCCTATTCCTTTTGTCAGTGTCAGTTTTGCCTGGAAAAATGTATTTGATATTCATGTTGATTTTATAGGTACTCATTTTAATTACAAGTTAATAGTTAACAGTTTTGGTTTCAGACTGAACAGTTAGCAAAACTAATACTTTACTCTGAGGATTATATGGCAATGCTAAAGTAAATTCTTAAAGATGCTAAATGCAAAGGTTAATTTTTGGATCTTGACACGTTACCTAAGAGAGTTCTGTAACCTGTTAACTTTTATGAAGTGTACATTCTATAAGCTTCTCATTAAGCAACAAATTCTACTAGGTTGGTAGAAAATCATTTGTTGGCTCTAAAATGCAAATTAACAGACATCTAATGTCATGAACTTAATAGTTGTAAATGGTACATAAGCCATACAACTTCAGCAGTATCCAAGAAGCTTTTTACACTCTCTCCTTGTGTGCATCTCTGCACCAAAAGCAGAGAAGAACCGACCTCTTAAGAGGAGACAGACATGGCCGTGTATGTATTGAAAATTTGTTATAATTAGCCAGTGACCGCTTACACATTGGTTGGTTGTCTTGTATGTTTTTGTCATCTGAAATGCACACTTGTGTATAAAGGTGATTACTTAAATCTTACAGTGGTTGCCTTCATACTGAAATGTGCAACAATTCCAATACTTGTGTGACAATTCCCAAGACATACACCATTCTCAAAAAGAGGTTCTTGTATCTCCCACTTAGCTTGTGTGGAGGCATTTAAAATGCTTAACTTTTTCACCTTTTGAAAGGCATCAGGAAAAACTTAATTTTGTACATAATGGAAAACAATTGCAAAATGTAAACTTGTTGTTTATTACCACTTTTAACAAATTGGGGCACGGAACACATTATTTATGGGGAAAATGTATTTTGTTGTGGCAAATAGGTATATACTCGAATATTTACAGCTGTTGTAGAGGTATCTTTTGCATGAGTCCTGCTGGTAAATGTCCAATCATTGTGACATTCGGTGAACACTTGCTTGGCTTTTTCATAGTCAGTGACATCCTAATTCCCAGCATGAGAAATAGTAACCCTGCGTGCCCCAACTTTTTTAGCCTTTTCCCTTTGGTGTTGAATAAAACATTCCTTAGTAAAACTTGTTGAATTTGTGAATAAGTACGCTGGATGAAATTTTCACGTTGACTTCATTTTTTGAAAACATTTAGCCCATGTCAAGCAATGAAATCATTCTCGCACTACTTTGAATTTTTAGACATTTCAGTTTTTTACAGTACCCTTCTACAATTTTTATTCCAACTGTAGATTGGCAGTGCTCTACTGAAATGCTCCTCATTTTTTACAGTTTATTGCAAGTTCCACTACATTACATACAAATTCGATTCACTCATGTCTAGCTGTTTGTGGATTCAAACTCATAAGAACCATATTCACTACTAGTAAATCTGCAGCATACTAACAGGTTTTTGTATTTCTTTCATGTTTACAGATCCGAGTGGTGAATGCATTTCGTAGTTCCTTATATGAAGGATTAGAAAAACCTGAGACACGAAGTTCAATTCACAATTTTATGACACATCCTGAGTTTAGAATAGAAGATTCTGAGCCTCATATTCCCCTTATTGATGATACTGACGCTGAAGATGATGCTCCAACAAAACGCAACTCCACTCCTCCCCCTTCTCCCAACAAAAATAACAATGCGGTTGACAGTGGAATTCACCTTACAACAGACATGAACAAGTCTGCTACCTCTTCATCCCCAGGGAGCCCACTACATAGTTTGGAAACATCACTCTGATTGTAAGCTGAATGTTAACACACTAGCTGCATTGTAAAGAAACAAATTGAAACTGGGTCTTTTCACACATTGTGATGGACAAGATAATAGTCTTGTCCTGGACTTCAACAGAAGACACACTTGTACGAATGTAGATTTATTTTTTTAAAAAAGCTTTCTGCCAGACTCGAGGGTGCTGTTGGGGGGCGGGGATAATAATGAACTCTGACAGATAAACAGTAACTCAGCATAAGTGACCTGCGGATCATCAGTTGTACTTAATGGTCCTGAACAGTGTGTTTAGAACTTTAGTTTATCTTGATCCTTTTGAGGGGAGGGCTGGGAAGGGCAAAGAAGCCTTGGATCATTGAATTGATACTTAAATTTCTGCTGTTGGCTGTTAATAATTTGGATTATTTATGTTTATAAATGATACAGATCTGTTTACAAGGTTTGTAGATACTTTTTTGTTCCTGTTCATAGATGGGAAGCTTCCTTATAAATGATGCAGAGAAAAAAATTAGTCCTTCAAATACTGCTGTATTTTCAGGAAAAGGGTGTTTCTATTGAAACTGTACTAAATTTTGCCTGCAATTTACTTTGTTAAATATTGTAGATAAATTGCTAATACTAATAGCCAAATAGATAACACTAATGCTTTGTAAAAAACATGAGCAGTGGTGTTCTAATGAAGTTATGGCCTCTGTCCTAATTAGTTTCTTAAATACATTTACTACTTAATGGTTTTGAAACAACTGTTTAATTTTTAAAAATTTTGAGAAACTTACTGAATAACTTTTTTGTTCAGAATTTAGTAGAGGATTGTTTAATGCAGGACATCAATATGTGATGGAACTTGCTTGAAATACTTTTGTTATCTCAGGCAAAATGGATTAAATCAAAATACATCAGAACCTTAGTCCTTTTTTGTTTTTGTCTAAACATGTTAGCTTAGTGCTGTCTTGGTGAATTGTGAGTGGAACTGTGATTTTTCTAATATATAGAATCCTTCATACAGCATGAGGGCTGTTGGCATTTTGAAAGGTTGTTAGTAGGTAGCATACCTGTTTTCCTTTTTTGTTTTTGGAATTTGTTTGTAAACATGAATAAATCTGCCCTTTTATTAAAATAAATATGCAGCGATGGTTTTTTACAGATTTTTCTCAGCTTCATTGGAAACATTGAAAAGGTAGACTGCTTTATATTACTAGTAAAATTAAACTAAAATTTCAAGATGGTAACAGCCCCATTTAAAAAACACTTTTATAAATCAGATGTTGATGACTGCCCTACAGAATGGATGTAAGTTAAGGACCCCCAAAAAAATCTTCATTGAGTCAAATGGATACTTCTGGTGACTGATTGTGACTGAAAAATTATCTCAGGGTGAAAAGACGTAATGTGAATAGTAAATAATGTCTTGTTTTTCATTTATATAACTTACTGTATTAAACCCTTCAAAATCCAAATAAAATCAGGTTAGCTCACATGGGGTCAGCTCACAAGTTGTTTGCATGTTCTTAGTTAAGCAGTAGTTTTTGGCACCAAAAAATGACCTGCTAGCAATTGGGTGAATAAGAGTCACATTGTCTCCACCAATTGGATTATTGTTCTACCAAACATTCCCTCACCCCAGAATCCCATTCTTCCATAGCTTTCCTCTTCTGCATGTAACTTTTTCACCTTTCTGTCTCCTAGTTTTGTTTTTAGCCAGTGGAACTAATTCAGGGTGAGAGTCCTGATATTCACTAGCTCAGATAAGTAGTCCAGATATATATACATGGTTGACTGGGGGAAACTGCCTACATCCCTAAAGATAGTGTTTTCCTTTCTGAGCTATGGCAGCAGGTACCATCAGGCCTCAAACTATTAAATCAGTTTTGTGAGCTGTTGTAGATTTTCGTAGGAGCTGCACTAGCCACACAAGGGATCCTGGTGTACGTCTGAACCCTGAAGGTAGACACCAATTGCCCACATGGTAGAGGAGTGCATAAACCACTTGAAGGAATCTGGCTAGTAATGACAGGAAAGAGAAAAAACAATCTAAAAAACTCAGGATGCAGAAGAAATTGGGTTAAAAGGCATTAAACTTAGAGTGCGAAGACTGTTCTCTTTTATGGGTGTGATCTATATAAACTCTCTGGAGTTCTTAGAAAACAATGAAAATACTAAGCCTGAAAAAAAAATTTAGTGGAGGCAATCATTCTTGGGGTTTCAAGCACAGTATCCCACTGTCAACCACTCTTTAAACCTTCAGAGATTCCCCCCCCCCCCCCCCCCGTTATGCCCATAGACTTGGAAAGAAGAAGTCTTCCTTTCTAGGCACGGGATATTTGTACTTAACACTTTTATATGGCAACTTCTCCCAGAGCTGCTTAGAATACTAGATGGAACTGGAAAAAAAATGTAAGTTCTGACTTCAAGTAGGCTCAGACATTCTCCCTACCTAACTTCCTCAATAAATGATAGCTTTAAAATGGGAGGAAGCTGTTTGAGTCTTTCTTAAAATGACCCTGCCTGGTGCAATTGAAATTGCATGCTAATTTTTACCTTAATTTAAAATTAAAACTCCTCCCTCCCGCCCTAACGGTGGTCATGATTCCATTATACCTTTAAAAAAATGGAATCATACACTTAAGCAGTTGGGGGAAACATAAAAATGTGTAGGCTTTGTGCACAAATGCTTCCTCTGATCATGTTGACATGCAGTACATTGACTTTGCCTCATAGCAAGTGTAAGTGAAACCGGAAATTTGGAATACTTGTTTAAAAAGGGAAATGCTTTCTTTCTTGTTGTGATCTCAACAAACCATGACATCATGTTGTTAAGCTTATAAAAATAATTATCACTTTTAGCTGCTGAGCCCTTTATTACCTTTCTGGTTGTAAGGTTTACTTGTCTTGCTCATTGTAACACAAATAAATAAATGTGCTGTTCATCTCCAGTCTGATTGGGGACTGATTTGAATGTAATACAGTACAGTTTAAGATTTTGGAAATGGATAGTTAATGCTACTACTGTAATCACTTTGCTCCTGAAATGTTACAACTTATCTCAACACTGAGTTTGTTACATGCTGTAAAATGTGTACTGTACTATGATCATGCAACATTGACTTTTTCTATTTGTACTGAATTAGCATTTTAGCAAGAAGAATGGTTTAATATAAATCTTGTTTACAAAATAGTGGTTAATTATATCAAATATCAGTCATTGTAAATAGGATGAATAATGGGATGCAACGAATAACTTACATAAAGGCCGCAAGTCTTGTTCAAACTGAAATTAAGTGTCTTAAATGGGGCAAAAAGTAGTAATATTTGCTACACGTGGAACCTCTTTATTTCTGTATCCACTTTACTGTCTGTCTTCCTCCCTGATAAGATCTAAATTGTGGAATAGTCTTCCAAGAGAGGTAATGGAAACAGATGATTCTAGTCACCCCAAAGCAATGCTAAGTATACGGTAGGGTACAAAAGTACTTAAGCAAGGACTAGATATGAACCAGTGTCATTCCTACTTCTTCAAATCAACTACACTGGATAAGCATATTACAGGTAGCTTTGTGATTAAATGATTCAGAGAAACTGAACTCTGACTTTAAAATTAATAGGTTTTAGAGTCGATAACCTACTGATGAATTGCAGATGTTACCACCTCTTCAGGCTATTGTTTGAGGCTTGCTGCAGACTCCGGAAGACACTTCATGGGCTTATATTTGGAAGTTGTCCTAAAGGGCTGATAAGACTTAAAAGAAAAAAGTCTTAAATTCTACAGAAATTGGAACCACTGGCAAACTGCTGGAATGATCAGATTCACATTGAATTTTGCATGGAATTAAACAGAGTAAAATGTCCATCTTAAATTCAGTAATACTTCTTCGGATGCAGAAACTCAAAACTCTTGGTTTGAGTGCATGCCTGCTGATCCTCTTTTATATTGGAGCCCCCTGCTGTTTGGACTGATGTAACTAAAGTTTTGTTGGATTAGCCTGGCCCCTGGAGAGACCTGTCCATCTACTTTCCTCCACATGGACAGCCCAAGAGATCCCCATTCTTTTCACCATTTTCTGTTGAAAGCCTCTGAGGAAGTCTTGCGTGGACCTCTTTTCCTGATTATTTTTTTCCTGTTCCTGTCTATTTTCTTTTTCCCAGTTTGCAAATAGTGTTTTTACATTCATCTGAAGAGCCTGTAGCAACAATCTGTGAAATGGTTTACACCATGTCTAAGCCAGGAGTCAATTCCCTCCTCTAAAGAAACCTACTAAATGCCTTTTTGCTCACAGGCTTCTTCCTGAGCTGGAGAATACAGAAGCTGTGGGATGGGTTGGGGGTCCCACATAGAACATGGCAGCACAGAATGCTTAGCTCAGAGCCAAAAAAGCATTAAAAGAGAACCAGCTGCATGTATGGCAGCACTACTTTAGAGACTAAAGTGAGGATGAGGTACTTTGCACCCCCCACCCCCCCACCCCAAATCTAGCAACAAGGGATAAGGCTAATTTCTCAGTAGCAGGGGCAAGGGATTAAAAATATGCACTCAATCAACTTTGTCAAATCATTCATCAACTTTGACAGCAAGTACCATTGTCCTTCCCTTCCCTTCCCAATGGCTGTGCTCACAGAGCTGATGTACTGAATGGTTATGACTTCAAGAAAGCAAGCAGGCCTATTTCCTCTAGCAACACAGGGTCTCTTCCGCTGTTCTATGTCCATTACAGGTCATTCCATGGCCACTTTCCACCTGGCTTATCACTGTCCTGGATGTCAAGTCAAGACTTACAGAAGTCAAGCATGGGATGCTTAGGGCTGCAGGAAGAGGGGCAATATCTCACCCCAGCTACTGTGACCTTCACTCAGGACCTGGTTTTATTTCCCTGCCCTGCTGTCACCCCAGTGATATTTGCTCAACTATATTATTATTATTATTTATTTATTATATATATTTTTATCAAAAGACCAAACCCTGGTGCAGGGACAAAAATCAGTGTCCGAATGGGATTGCAAGGTCAAAACAGTCATGCCTACTGAAAAATTATAATGGATCAAATTGATTAAAATAGAGGCCAATGTCTCTCTCTGTAGAAGCAACAAAGCAATGCTGGCATCCTGGAAGCCTTCACTTCAGTCACCTGCTTTGCTAGGATGTCCCTTCTTTAAGCATGAAGCTTAAAAGCCCAACCTAAAAGAGAATATGCACCAGCCCATTAGAACAAAACTTCTGCAGCTTCATCCCTTACCTCTGACTTTACTGGAGGAACCACCAATCCTCTTCTTGTTCTGTAGCCACCATTATGGTGAGAGAAGGGATTTAAGTCTGTTTTTGGAAGGCTAATAGGAAAAAAGCTTATAGCATCTGTCCCACCTTTCAAGATGGATGTCTTGCTGGAGTCTTGCTTGACCAAAAGTGGCAGAGAATGGTAAAGGAGAATTGCTCATCCCCATCCTCTTCATGAATCAAAGGAAAAAGAGAAACCCTGCCCTCAGAACGAATGTTCCCTTTGACCTACAGATTCTATAGAACAAAACATTCATGACTGAGCTGAAAAAGATGAAGAAACAGGCCCTCCAGAGAGCTGTCATTGGGATCCATGCCATATTATCTCACATGACACCAACAAACCTTCATGATTGCCTGCAAGAACCAGAAGATAGTGTGGAAACACTTTTTTCTGTTTCCTCCATGCCTGAAGGAAATTTTGCCCTAAACAAGGAGGTCCTGGAAATAGTTGTTCTGGGATTCTTTTGAAGCACAGAGGGGTTTCTTTTTTTGTGGGGGTGGGGGGGACTGAGTTCCAAATTCATGTAGCCCTTGTTTTCCCTTATGGAGGTAGTCATACATCCTCTCTTCTCCATAGGGGAGAAACTGATAGTTCCTTCTCCGTTTTTTCCCTTCCATTCTGAACTTTGGAAGAATCAGAGGCCAAGGTCCTGATAAATGTACCTATCAACCTAGGAGCTTTACGATGGAAACTTATCTTCTGCACTAGTGAGTATCCACCCATGATTTTTCTTAATTACTTCCATATGGGCTTTTTCGAGAGAGAACAGAATTTCAGGTTAAAAAGTCATCCTTTATATGCACACCCATGCACACTTTTCCCTGTCTGTTCAACAGGAAGACTTGACTGACATACTGTCTCCTCACCATGAGATAGGAAATGGATGGCAGTTCCCCGTCACTACCTTGACTCCCTCCCCCCCTCCCCTCTACTCCCCTCCCCCAGACCCAGCAGTATCTCTTCCCTGGGGATTCTCCTTTTCCTTCACTCTCTCCTCTCCTTTGCCTCTCACTGCTCCAGGACCATATATTGAAGGCAAGGCAGATTTGTGTCCTTAAAAGCTTTCTCACAGCTCTGCCAACCTGAAAATTGTGGGATCAGAGAAGCTTCTTGCATCATCATAACAGATCCTCCTGCCTAAAATCCTGTGACTTGCCAAATTACATGAATTGATCACAACACTGCTAGGCTTCTTGGAGGGGATTCCCCTTCCCCACCTCTACCCCCAGGCTGGGGAAGCTGCCATTCTATCCCTTCCATCTACCTCTCTCTCCCCATCCACCTTTCACAGTGTCTCTTCTGCTCCTCACAGTTCCTGTGTCATTTCTACCTGTTGAACCATAGAGTGGCAGCCATTTTGCCTGTGGACATGGTTTCAATCTCACTGAAAACAATGGGAGATAGCAGCCTCAATTCCACATGCAGATAGACTATAGAGAAATGGCAGCCGTCTTGCTGGCTTCAGACCAACTGACGGCAATAGAGAAAAGTTGTGAGTTGGGACCTCTTATCCTGGTTTTTATGAGAGAGGTAAAATTACTAGTCACAATATAATCATGAGCAATGGCAACACTACACAGTTATATTAACCTTCTGACAGGACTTGAAATGTACAGTGAAACTAGTTCTAGATGCTTTGGGCTGATATTAGCCCTATTACATACTCATGCATAACACAAACTGCCCGCTGTGGAGAATGCAGAGCACTTCTCTATTTTAAAATCAAGATTGGATATTTTCTAAAAGATCTACTCTAGGAATTATTTTGGGGAAGTTTTATGGCCTTTGTTGAGGTCAGACTAGATGATCACAATAGTCTCTTCTGGCCTTGGAATCTATGAATACCCATAGCAGAATTCTTCAGGTTTCAATTCACAGCCTCACACTCCAGTACAAGGTGATCCTATTCAGCCTTATGGTGCCAGCCAACTTCAAAGAGCAGAGTATACACTGTGCGCACTTCTGGATGATCGCTATATTAATACAACTAGCCAACTTTTTTCAAATTTAAATGAACATTTCAAATGTGAGAATTCAAATTGTCATGAAATTGTCTCCCTGATTTTGACCAGAAGTACTTATGCTCACTGTTACAGAGGTGGGATTACCATAGTTCCCTGACTGGGTTTTATGAACTACCAAATCAACACAACACCTTAGGCAGGAACTTCACCATAGACAAGACCCGCCCATGAAGGGAGGCAATTACTGGGGATTCCCTCATCTTGTTGGGAAATGGTAAACTCATTTTGGAGTCCTGTCCTGATGTGATGGAAAAATGAAGGTAGAAGTGGTTCAGGACTATTTAGAAAAACTGGACGTGCACAAGTCCATGGGGCCGGATGCGTTGCATCCGAGAGTGCTAAAGGAATTGGCGGATGTGATTGCAGAGCCATTGGCCGTTATCTTTGAAAACTCATGGCGATCAGGGGAAGTCCCGGAAGATTGGAAAAAGGCTAATGTAGTGCCCATCTTTAAAAAAGGGAAGAAGGATGATCCTGGGAACTACAGGCCGGTCAGCCTCACCTCAGTCCCTGGAAAAATCATGGAGCATGTCCTCAAGGAATCAATTCTGAAGCACTTAGAGGAGAGGAAAGTGATCAGGAACAGTCAGCATGGATTCACCAAGGGAAAGTCATGCCTGACTAATCTAATTGCCTTCTATGATGAGATAACTGGTTCTGTGGATGAAGGGAAAGCAGTGGACATGTTATTCCTCGACTTTAGCAAAGCTTTTGACACGGTCTCCCACAGTATTCTTGTCAGCAAGTTAAAGAAGTATGGGCTGGATGGATGCACTACAAGGTGGGTAGAAAGTTGGCTAGATTGTCGGGCTCAACGGGTAGTGATCAATGGCTCCATGTCTAGTTGGCAGCCGGTATCTAGCGGAGTGCCCCAAGGGTCGGTCCTGGGGCCGGTTTTGTTCAATATCTTCATTAATGATCTGGAGGATGGTGTGGATTGCACCCTCAGCAAGTTTGCGGATAACACTAAACTGGGAGGAGTGGTAGATACGCTGGAGGGTAGGGATAGGATACAGAGGGACCTAGACAAATTGGAGGATTGGGCCAAAAGAAATCTGATGAGGTTCAACAAGGACAAGTGCAGAGTCTTGCACTTAGGATGGAAGAATCCCATGCACCGCTACAGACTAGGGACCGAATGGCTAGGCAGCAGTTCTGCAGAGAAGGACCTAGGGGTGACAGTGGACGAGAAGCTGGATATGAGTCAACAGTGTGCCTTGTTGCCAAGAAGGCCAATGGCATTTTGGGGTGTATAAGTAGGGGCATTGCCAGCAGATCGAGGGACGTGATCGTTCCCCTCTATTCGACATTGGTGAGGCCTCATCTGGAGTACTGTGTCCAGTTTTGGGCCCCACACTACAAGAAGGATGTGGAGAAATTGGAGAGAGTCCAGCGAAGGGCAATAAAAAATGATTAGGGGTCTGGAACACATGAGTTATGAGGAGAGGCTGAGGGAACTGGGATTGTTTAGTCTACAGAAGAGAAGAATGAGGGGGGATTTGATAGCTGAAAAGGTGGATCCAAAGAGGATGAATCTAGACTATTCTCAGTGATAGCAGATGACAGAACAAGGAGTAATGGTCTCAAGTTGCAGTGGGGGAGGTTTAGGTTGGATATTAGGAAAAACTTTTTCACTAGGAGGGTGGTGAAACACTGGAATGCGTTACCTAGGGAGGTGGTGGAATCCCCTTCCTTAGAAGTTTTTAAGGTCAGGCTTGACAAAGCCCTGGCTGGGATGATTTAGTTGGGATTGGTCCTGCTCTGGGCAGGGGGTTGGACTAGATGGCCTCCAGAGGTCCCTTCCAACTCTGTTATTCTATGATTCTATGAAGTAATTGCAGCATTTTCTACTGTAGTTCAAAGCACAGTTACAAAGATGGATGAGAGTTCCCTAAGCAGTCAGCGCCTTCCTACAACGGTGAACGTAAACACTCCAAAAGGAAGCAATACTATTGTTTCATTGGAAAGGACATCTACAGTTCATCAAGAATGATCACCTAAGAGGCAACTTTAAATGTAACAGCATCTAAACGGAAAAATGTACCCTGGAAAGTGTGTGTTTGCTAAGCGTTATATAAGAGTCCCTACAGATGGTTCAGGCACTCCTTGACTATTTGTTTCAGCCAACAAACAAGTTAACACTCTTTTAGGACAAAATGATTTAGTTTAGAACTAAAAAAAAAAAAGTGGTAGCTGAAAACTCGTTGACTGCTGTATGATTAGTTTTCTTCATACAGAAGACCAGTCACCAATTAAATCACACTAGTCAGTGAAGATGAGATTAGGCCATAGGGCTACGATGACCTGAGAAGTCCTGTTTCTGAGGTCTTTCACCTCATTATGAATCTACTCCTTTGCCTTCTACCTCAAGAAGATTTTAACCTACTGCCCATTGAAACATGGGTCTGAAAAGACTCAGCTTTGCAGTATGGCTGCTGAACAGAACCAGTTGAAGAAAGCATGGTATTCCAGGGAAGCCATTTAACACCTGTCTCCTTAAAGGTATCCATATCCAAAACATACTTGACTTACTGGAATGAAAGTATAGAATGCTGTGCAAAATTGAATGTATTCCATCTGATCTTAGTGGCTCCTGCCCGTTCAAACTCTTTTTTTTATTTGTGTACTTTCTTATCCTTTTAAGGTCACATTGATGGAGGCATCACAACTCACTGATGGAGGCATTCACGTAGCTGAAGTAGCGTAACTTAGATCGATTCCCCCTCCCCCCCCCCCCCCGCAGTGTAGACCAGGGCTAAGGATAAGGACACTCTCCAGCTGGCTCAGGTAATAAGTCCCACACCAGATGTAGGCTAGGGCGAGGAACCCTTGTATGAATCCAAAAGCCTCCCCACTCCCAAAAGACTGGAGTGGAGACCCAATTCCTTGGAGGAAGATCAGGGCTGCACACTCCCCTTCTTCCCACTGTGAATTGGGATTCTTATGATGCTCAGGCACAAGTCTTGCAAACTCCAGTGGCTCTGGGGTCTCAAAGGCAAAACCAAGCACGACTTTGCCAGGCATCAAATTAATGTTAATGAACAAGTCATGGGATAAAAATCCAGGCATTAAAGTTTCTCCCTTGACTTTCCCACCTCTGAGGACCCCAGCTGCCTCCCAATGCTCCTATAAGGTGTACTGCCCCTCCCCCACCAGGCAATATGTTTGGGCTTGCAGCTAAGCCAGTTACCCCAGTGAAGCCTGGCCTCATGAAGCGGTGTAATAGGAATCGTGTCTCTTGCTTTCAACCCACAGACTGTTCTGCCATGGAAGGGAGGTCACAGTTTGAAAGGGGTCACTCTTCACCCCCTTCCACTCCATAGGCTGGCTCCATACTCAGGCATCAGGAGCACATAAGGCATTCTGTGACGAGAACAGAGGCATGTAAGGATTAGAGAAGTAAGTTTGATGTGTCTTGCCATGTTCAAATTCACTCCTGTTGTATTAAGTAAAGCCCCCAATGGTATTAGGTCACTCCTACAGTAATCACGTGGGAGCTAGCAAGCCTGGCAAAGCAGGCAGGCAGACTTTCAGGTTCCTAGGGACAAGCTATTCCCACAATTGAGGTATTTGCAACAGTACCCATTCATGGTTGAGTAGTCCCCAGGCCAGGATCAATATCCTTCCTGTAAAGAGGTGGGGAAGTACCACAGGTGCATCACCAAAACAAAGTCTCTGATTTCCAGGACATGAAGCAAATGGCTTGTAAGGAATTAAATGTTACACAAGAACACAAAGCAACCTTGTATATTGGGAACCTCGTACGAGTATGAGAAGCTCCACCCATGAAAGACCGTGTCACCTTCAAAAGGGGGCTTCATTCCAGAAAACCCCATAGTCCACAAGAGGAGGACTTACTACATTGACCCACAAAGCCTCAACCACAAGCATTCAGAAAATAAAATCCTATACTTCATAAGGAAAATATTTGGTTTGTTGTCCAGGGTATGAATTTTCCTTTGAGTCAAAGGTCTCAGGTTCTGTTTTGTGTCATTCCTTCATGAAACTTGTGACAAGCTCTGATTCCTAACTCAGTGGCTACAAAGAAATGATGAGGTTGTCAAGTGGTGAAGCACCCATAAATAATCAGTAATCCTAAACTGATACCTTACGCATCCAAACACACAGGTAAAGAACTCTCTTCAATCTCCGCTATTAATTTGAATAACCTTTCCACAGAGGGGCTTCAACCCTCACTATCAAAGCCAACATGGCAATGTGTTGGTTGCTACTAACTTCAAGGATATTCAAGAAGGCACTCTACCCCTAGCAGAGGGAGGAGGGAACAAAGTCAAGCTGATGTTTACAAAGAAACCAAGATAAATTTCTCCCAAACCAACTAAATTCTCAGCATAACAAAGACAAAATGACCAATTTTGTGTATGAGAGTGTTAATTCCCGCACAAGACTCCTCCCTGTGATCTACCTTCTCCACCCAGTCTAAGGAGCTGGTAGTAATCGGAGCAAGGCTTAAATCCCAAGTTATGCATCTATTCCCATTCATAGACAACATATCAATCAGCACCCTGTACAGGGAAAAGGACCCATTCAGCACTAGCCAGCAGCAAAAATCGAGAACCTCTGGACCCACTGCAGAGAATTGCTCACATAGGGTTCAAAACAGGCATGGCTCTGGCCATATTTTTAAGATCCAAAACGTCATTGCATTAGTCGTGTGTTGGCAGTTATCTCCTATGGCTAGAATGCTGGCGCCATGCATAGGCTTCATCCCCTGAATGGGATTTCTCAAAATGTGCCTCCAGAAATTCCTTCTGAGAACACAGAAATGCTTACCTTGTACAATCCAAAATTAACCTCCATTCCTGGATCACATCACTGCCCCTTTCTTGGCAGGTTAAGTACAAACTCGTTCTGAATGCCAACCCAAATTCCACCATACACTCTTGCATATTCAGGATGGAAGTAAGCCTCGCAGGGTGAGGCACATACTTGAAAGACCCAATTCCGAATCTCAGAACACATCCTTTTAGTTCATTTTGACAGTCTATCAAGGACATAGCTGAATAATAACAAAATATGGCCATATGGGATTAGACCAATGGTTCAAGTCCAGTGTCCAGTCTGACAGTGGCCAATACCACCTGCATCAGAAAAAGAAGCAAGCAACAATGCCCTAGGCAACTATGGTGCTTGTAGGAAGTTTCCTCCTACTTCCCGTTAACTTGGCTTTCAAGTAATGTGTGAATATTTATATGCTGTTGGACTTGATAAAGAGGCAAGAATCCTCCACTGCACTGGCAGAAGACCAGACTTCTTGAAGAAGGGATGACTCCATCTGGACCCAGACCACCTACACTTTCATAGTTTCATTTTGCAGAGCTTATGGCCAGAAGGTCATCTAGTCTGACCTCCTGCATTTCACAAGCCCTTAAACTTTACTTGTTGGCCCTGTATTCAGTCTATTAACTTATGACCAGAAAGCTCCTCCTGTGTCACTGAGATTAGTCCTCTGCCATCACATGCATTCCCACCACTTAATCCTGGCCCTAAACTTATTGAGCTCCCTCTTAAAATAAGAACAGGTTGTTTGCTCCAACTACTCCTATTGGGAAGCTGGTCCAGAACCTCACTATTCTGAGAGTTAGAAACCTTCTCCAAACTTGGGTTTGACGACGACGACAACAACAACAAAAAAGCATATTTTCCCAGAAGATATCCAGTTTTGATTTGAAGAACTCAAGAGATGGAAAATTCACCACTTTCCTCGGTCTCCTATTCTAGTAATTAATCAACCTTACCTCTTGTTTTTGTTTTTAAAGTGCCTTATTTCCAGTATGAATTTGTCTGGCTTCAGCTTCCAGCCATTGGTTCTTGTTATGCCTTTCGCCATGATAAGAGTTCTTTAGTATCTGACATTTCCCCCCTGGATGGTACTTTTATGCTGTATTCAAAGTCACCTCTCACCCTTCTTTTTTTATTAAGTGGGTTAAGCTTTTTAGGGCTTTCAGTATAAGGGCTTTTCTCCAGCCCTCAAACCACTTTTTTGTGCTTTCTCCAATTTTTCAATATCCTCTTCAAAGTGTGGACACCAGAACTGAACACAGTACTCTAGTAATACTCTCTCCAATGCCATATGCAGAGGTGAAAATCATTTCCCTTGTTTACACAGCCAAGAATCACATTACCCCTTTTAGCCACACCACTGCACTGGTTGCTCATGGTGATCTGACTGTCCACTATGAGCCCTAGAACCTTTTCGTATTTTCTGCTTTCCCATATAGTCCCCCCCATTCTCTAGGCATGGTCTGCATTCCTTGTTCCTAGGTATATAACTGTGCACTTGGCTGTAATAAAATACATTTTGTTTGAATGGGCCTAACTAATGATATGATCCAGACCACTGTGTGACTGCCCTTTCTTCATTCTTTACTATTCTGCCAATCTTTGTGTAATCTGCAAACTTGATCAGCAATGATTTTATATTTACTTCCAGATCATTGGTGAAAATGTTACCTATCATGGATACCCCTTTTGAAAGCTACTTTTTGCTATCTGTCAGCCAGTTCTTAATTGATTTGAATGTCTGTTTTATTGTATAGTGTTAGTTTTTAATCAGAATGTCATGTGGTACTAGATCAAATACCTCCCAAAAGGTTTGCAAAATAGAGTTCCAGTCCTTTGTAAAAGTATCTTTTGCTAGGAAGGTGGAACTGAGTTGATTCCTAACAGTTCTTTAAAATATATGGCTCTGCCTTCATATGCAGGGGTTGAGTGGGGATGGAGGGAGACCACTCCCATTTCTACCTATTGCACTATAATATTTTGCTTCTCCCCCACCCCAACTTCACCTTTGTTATGAGAGGCAGAAAGCTTTGTACTGCAGAAGGTAAAACTTTATTAGCAGATTTTTCTTTCGCTAGCAACTTCTCCTCCTCAGTCAACCTATACTGATAGCCTGAAAACAACTGGAACACACACACTCCCCCCAGGACTTAGTCCTGGAACCTCCAGCAATATTGGACCACCTCTGAATTCCACAGATGGGAGGAGGGCATTAACCCATTCTTGATGAAAGAGCAGAAAAGTCTTAAATATACTACAGAGGAGTGAAGAGGGCCTGAGCTTCATTGTTTCTGTATGGGAGGAAATGCATGGTTTATCATCACAGAAGAACAGCAGGGGTGAGGAAAGGGAGGGAGATGAGATTTCTGGGAAAAATTAATATAAGGAATAATTCCTGTACAAACTTACCCAAGCTTCCTTTTGTTTCATCAGAAGGCTTGTCTGTGTTCGGGTTTTTTTTATCCTCCCTTATGGGGCACCAGATTTACCCATTACACTGGCCCCTGCATCGAACTCCTGCAGTCAATTCAAAACTTTTAACATGCTTTCACTATTTTATGAAACATTCATTAACATGTGAAGCAATCTTCACCATACCTCCTCATGGTATTATCCCCATTTTACAGCTAGGATACGGAGACACAGAGATTATGGCTAAAATGTTGGGTGGCCAACTTGAGGTACTTACAGCTTGATATTTCATTACTCAGGATTTTTATAATGCTGTATGTTCAAAGCACAGCTCCTCCAATGAACTGTAGGGGCAGCTCAGAGTGCTCAACCCTGGTACAAATCAGACCCTAGCTGTTTCACATTGAGCAATCAGATGATGAACACATGATTAGTGATCATCTCTGAAAAATATGGTTTAAGCACCTTGCCCAGCATCACATTAGGAGTTTTGTAGCAGAGGTGGGGATAGAATCCAACACTCCAAGGCATCATGTGACTGCCTTATACATGGACCATCCTTTCTCTTCCTGCAGTCCCCTGACTCAGTCCATATTCCACTCTGTTCCCATGGCTTGGAGGGAATATTACCTGGTGGATCCTTCAGGGAGCCATAAGCACAGGTGTGTACCTGGCACAGTTCACAAACTCCCCCAACGCTTGTTCCTTTTGTAGGGAGAGGGAAACGCTGGTGCACCTTTACGCAGAGTTGCAGCCCATCTGCTGGCTCCTCCAGTACCTCCTGCTGGGTTTCTGGCTGCACTTCTCCCCCCACCTCCTGATTTTTGCACACCTCACAAGACCTCGTCAACTGGAAACATCCACTCAATGTGCAGTGGCAGTCAAAAAAGTGAACTATGTTGGGAATCTTAAGAAAGTGATAGATAATGAGACAGAAAATATCATATTGCCTCTATATAAATCCATGGTACTCCCACATCTTGAATACTGTGTGCAGATATGGTCACCCCCTCTCAAAAAAGATATATTGGAATTGGAAAAGATTCAGAAAAGGACAACAAAAATTATTAGGGATATGGAATGGCTTCCATATCAGGAGCGGTTAATAAGACTGGGACTTTTAAGCTTGGAAAAGAGACGGGGGGCAGGGGGGGGGGATATGACTGAGGTCTATAAAATCAAGACTGGTGTGGAGAAAGTAAATAAGGAAGTATTATTTACTCCTCATAACACAAGAACTAGGGGGTCACCAAATGAAATTAATAGGCAGCAGGTTTAAAACAAACAAAAGGAAGTATTTTTTCACACAACGTACAATCAGTCTTTGGAACTCTTTGCCAGAGGATGTTGTGAAGGCCAAGACTATAACAGGGTTCAAAAAAGAACTAGGTAAGTTCATGGAGGATAGGTCCATCAATTGCTATTAGCCAGATGGGCTGGTGTCCCTGACCTCTGTTTGCCAGAAGCTGGGAATGGGTGCCAGGGGATGGATCACCTGATGATTACCTGTTCTGTTCATTCCATCTGGAGCACCTGGCATTGGCCACTGTCGGAAGACAAGATACTGAGCTAGATGGACTGTTGGTCTGACCCGGTATGGCCATTCTTACGTTCTTAACTTCCTCCTGGTGCTGGCTAAGACAGCCATCCATCACACCAAAAGGAGGAAGCTGGACAGGAGGGCATTCTGTGACTGTTTCCTTGTTCAATTGTGTTCCCAACTACAGTTCCTTGGGGCACTATCTGGGGTTCTCTCGTCAGTGTCCCCCTCTGGTTCCCTGATTTTTCAGCCTTTGTTCTCACTCCTGTCCCTGTTTTTTTCATTTGTTATCCCCCATTTTCAGTTGCACCCTGGGTCCAATGGCTCCTCCCTGTCAGGTGAGGGGGCAGGCCTAGATCTGCCTGTCTCAATACTTGTAATTAGTACACACCTTCTATTCTGCTGCAACAAATGAAGTAGAGGTCCTATAAAACAGCCTCTTTCATAACACAACCCTAATTCACTCTCAGAGCAGGGCGATCCTGTCTACTAAACGAGGCAGGGATTTTCTGGATAAAATAGTATGTGATCATGTAATTACAGTATCATAATGCATATGCACAAGGAAGGGTGAATTAAATTTACACAGGCAATTTTACTTCTGGCATTTCGTAACTTTTGGCTTGCTTGATTTTTGTAGCCTTACTATTTTTTTTAACATAGGTATTATGAATTAACTTTCCTTTTTTTTTTTAAAAAAAAAGGAAAATATAAAAAAAACAGCTATTCTATCATGTAGAACCATATCGGCACCAAACTTGGGTCACTGGCAAGTTTCAAACATTTAGCTGCACATCACAGACTTCTACTCACTTTGTGAGTGCATTTTACAGCTCTTTGCTGATAGCAGAGGAACATAATGACACAGCACTCCTGGGTTCAATTTCATGTTCTGGAGGATGCGTGTTCTAGTGGTTATAGACCCTTCTGCCCATGTCTGCCTCCCTCTGCTCCTAGCCAACCCTTCTCCCCAGCTCCTATCCCCACCTCCTCTGTAGAGATACCCGTCTCCATCACCAGCTCACTAACTCTTACTAATAAAGGGTAGCTAGAGCAAAAAATAAAGTTGACTATACTGTAGGCTACTAAAGATACAACCACTCATTGTTTAAGGGTTGTTTGTAGCTTTCTGTCTTTCAACAATACACTAATTTGTCAGCAGCTGGCCCAGGCACGCCTCATTTCTGCCAGTTTTACGGAATAACATTAGTCTATCAATTCCTAGTTGATATACAGTAGAAATACTGGGAAAAGGACACAGTGCAAAAATATAAATCCAGTTGCTTTCAAGACATTTTGAATTACTGAGACTAACATCTCCAGCCAAAGACAACTAACATACAAACCAGGATCCAGCTGCCTTGACACTTAGGATGACTGATTTTGTCTGAACCTTAAAGTGGTATTTAAAAAGCTAGATAGAATGGAAACTGGAAAAGTAATTTCACAGCTATATAGAATGGGTGCTGAAAACAGCCATCATGCAAAATAGACACTAGGTGGCACACATGATCAAACATTATATTGTCGACATGCTGATGTAAACTTGACCCAATGAAGTGACTGTCACACACGTAACACTACTGATTACAACTTGTAAGAAACTGGGATTGAAAGGAGGTATGAAACAAGACTCTTGAAACCAGTAACTAAGTCTCTGAAATGGTACCAAGCCAAGTGGATCAGAGAGGGGAAAAAGTCATTAGAAATGTAAGATGGTTTTTTGCTTCCCTACAACTAAGCTTAAGATGTACTATGTGACTTAGTTTTTCTCAGGTTCAGAAAATGCATTATACATACGCTACTGTTGCTTTAATCTGATATATGTAAGTAAATTTTGTTTTTAATTAGACAACTGAATCATAGAATGGTAATTTCACACAGTCCTGAATCCAGAATTGGGAATCAGATATGAGTCCTGTTCCCAGCTTTGCTGCTAACTGCTTATGTGGCCTTAAACATTTCATTTAATCTTTTTGAGCTTTAGTTTCTTTAAAATTGGAATCTTCTTCTAGATCTTTAGATGGCCTCTGTGACTGCACAATGAGTTCTTCTGAAGTATTTAGACAGAGAAATAGCTATTTCTATGTCCCCAGCCTGTAGATGAAATAGCTTGGCCACACTTAGAAAATTCTTCAAGATCTATGGATACAAAGTACTGCATAACTATTGTGACAAAGTTCCTCCTCTGCCTTGGTGGGTTCTGCACTTATTGGTGGATTTGCTCGCCTCAGAGGTTCACGGCAGCCCTCAGTTTGGCCACTTTTGCTAGTGGCTCAAACCTGCCGTTCACTCAGCTAACCACATCACTGGCAAGCATAGGGAAAAGGAAGGAGAACAATCCCCGCAGTCTCTGCTGATCCACCTAGTGGGTCGGGGGACAGGCCAGGGACCTTCCCCTCTGGTGGGACCCACAGTCCAGGTCAACTCCTCTTATATCCAATAGGGGAAGGGGGGAACCCGGGCCCGCCCTCTACTCCAGGTTCCTGCCAGGGACCTGTGGATCACAGCTGTCTACTGTGTTTCTTGTGACAGCTACAACTCCCTAGGCTACTTCCCCAGGGCCTCCTCCCAGCACCTTCTTTATCCTCACCACAGGACCTTCCTCCTGATGCCAGATAGCATTTGTACTCCTGAGACCTCCAGCAGCACACCCTCTCACACTCAGCTCCTTGCGCACCCCTCACTGACTGAAGTGAGGTCCTTTTTAAACCAGGTGCCTGATTAGCCTGCCTGACTTAATTGATTCTAGCAGCTTCTTAATTGGCTCCAGGTGTCCTAATTAGCCTGCCTGCCTTAACTGGTTTCAGCCAAGCTCCTGATTATTCTGGAACCGCCGCTGGTTACCTTACCCAGGGAAAAGGCACCTGCTTAATCTGGGGCTAATATATCTTCCTTCTATCACTCTCCTGTAGCCATCTGGCCCAACCCTGTCACATAATGAATTACCTTATTACTACCAGGTTTTTTTGGAGCTCTTTCAGCTTTCCTGGAATCCCTACAGCAGTACCTTTACACACTCTCCTGCCTCAGACTTCAACCTCCATTCTTTCAAGTTCAACAGCATACTAGACAATCCAGGGCTCTAGTCTCTATTAGCAACAGCCAATGACAGTCTGTCCTCACCAGTATGCCCTGCCTTATTATACCTCCCACCCTCTTCCTCCTCGCCTTAACGTTGTCTTCCAACTTTTTCCTCCTCACCATCATCCCCCTTCTCCATATTCCCTCACTTGTCACTCAATCTCAACTTTCACCTATTGAAGTAAAACAATAAGTACTGGATAGATATTTAGTAACTGTGCCCACTACATATATTAGTAACTACATAATCTTCTAAACTCCCTTTCCTTCCTTCTTGTGAACAAAGTATGGATGATGTGTTTCATCGCCTCTTACTTTTAGATTGCAAACTTCAGAAGAGGGAATGTGTCTTATTTGTGAAGCTCCTAGCATCCCTTTACGTTACTGGAAAATAATACTAAATACTAATAACTGGAACAAGTGAAAACTGACTTCCATGAATTTTTTGACCAGCTCTAATGTTTGTTGGATTTTCCTGTGAAAATGAAGTAAAGTTTATATAGTCTGGTAAAGTGCTGTCACTTCTAGATTTTTCAATTTTATCTTCAATTTAAGCATTGAACCCCTTACTGTATTTTTCAGTGCAGTTTGATGGAAAATATTTATCACTAACTTTTTTGCCATAGTACAGTTAAATATTAATTCAGTGATGTGAAAGTACTAGAATGTTTATATTGAGGCTTTCTTCCTGACTTCAAACCAGTGCTTGTTAAAGATTTATCTCCTTTTTTATTAATTAAGTTAATCAAAGAGCTAAAATTTGGGCTCACAAAAGCCTGGACTTCAGAAAAAGCAGCCTTACCTAACACTGAATGAATGAACTCAGATTTCATTCTCTTCTTTTTTTATCCCCCTGGTTTAAGCTCTCACTTCTCATTTCCCTTTGCCTCTTCTCTCTCCACTCTTATATATTTACCTAATATAACTATCACTTTTTTGTTTTTTTCATTTCCATACACTCAATTTTTAAATCAATACTGTATCTATCTATTGTAGAAAGTGTTGCCATCGATTGCTAGATGTAGGTTCCTGCATTTTCTAATGGAAGCAGCAAGAGTTTTTAAATTTAGAAATGTGTGTGGGTGTACAATCAATCATATGGTGATATCACTGCTATAAAAAATCATAATAAGATTTATCCACAGAAAATTCCATTACTCAGGCCAATCCCATGTTCAGAAAAGAATCAGAGTAGTAGCAAATGTCCAAACAGGTGCAGGCAGTGCACATACAGTATAAGATTTCCAGGTTTACATTCAGCCCTTTGTACACTCCGATTGCATACTACTGTATAGGATGCTTCCACTTGACTGTTGACTTAGGCCTGTTAGGTGAGGCCAGCTACGTCACTCGGGTGTGAAAAATCCACAGCCCTGAGCAACGTAGTTAAGCTGACCTAACCCTGGTGTAGACAGCGCTAGGTCAACAGAAGAAATAGCTACCGCCTCTTGAGGAGGTGGAATACCTACATCAACGGGTAGGTGTAGATACTACCTTCAGTACAGACACTATCTACACCAACAGGAGTGGTTCTCCCATTAGTATAAGTAATCCATCTTCCCAAGAGTCAGTAGCTAAGTCGATGGAAGAATTCTTTTGTCAACCTAGCAGCGTCTACACTAGGGGTTATGTCAGCTTAACTACATCGCTCAGGGATGTGGATTTTTCATATCCCTGAGTGACACAGCTGAGTCAACCTACCTTTTTCTTAGTATAGACCAGGCCTCAGCCCTTGTAAGCCGTGTGATTTTATTTAGGAACTGTAGACTTCAGCACCCTCTTTCCTAAGGCTGCATCAGCTGAAATTGACAGGTATAGAAGTAGTATTTGATTTACATTCAACCTCCATCAGATAAGTTGAGGCTAGGGTCCTTTCAGCCAGGAAGTAGCTACAGCTCTTTTAGAATGCATTACAACTAGAGCTGTGCGAATAACTGATTTTCAATTCACTGGCAGTTCTGAAAAAATAAAATAAAAAAATTCAGTTGGGGTCAAACAGAAACCAGAATTAATTGAAAGTTGGACAAAAAAATTGTTTTGGATCAAACAAAACGTTTTGTTTCAATTATTTTAAACTTTTTTAATAGAAGCAAAGGAAATGAAGGGTTAGATTCAGGAAACTGAGGTAGAGCCCTCTCTTATTCCCTGTGGAGAGGGCACTCACCTGAGATATGGAAAACCTAAGTCTGGATCCCTTCTCTGGAGCAAAGACTTGAATCCAAGACACCCCACTCCTAGGTTACTGCCTTGCCAAAATGGTTATATGCCATTTTGGTATGGGTCTCTGTCTCTCTTATTAAAGCCTTTCCACTTTGTATAAAATACTTGAATAGTCATTGGGCCAAAATGAGCCAATGACTCTACAGTCCAATGATTAGGGCATTCACCTAGGAGATGGGACACCTGGGTTCCAGTTCCTTCTCCAGAACAGGAAGTCAAACCGGGAATCTCCCGCATCCTAGGTGAGTGCCCTAACATGGGGCTATTGGGCATAAGGGGACACTGTCTCCTCCTTGGTTTTGTCAATGACACCTACTTCCCCTTGTGAATCTAGCCCCCCAAAAATCTAAACTTTTTGTTTTGGGAATGTAGAACTAATTTTTTTGGCATTTTTAAAATTCTTGTTTGTTTGTTTGTTTAAGCTAAAACCGTTCACTGAAATTGACATGAAGTCACAAAACGTTTTGGTCGATCTGAGTCTGCATTTTTCATTGAAAAAAAAAAAAAGTTATCAAAAAAATTTCACCCAGCTCTCACTACCACACTACTGGTAGCACATTTGTCAGCGGGTAAATTTGTGTCTCAGATGCAGCATTTCGTCTGTCCAGCTATGGAGAATTTAAGATTCTGTACATTGACAACGAAAAACGTTTGCACATCATGTGTATGAAAGAAATTAACACCACCATGGAAGTCAATTTTATGTCAGTTATTTCAGGTGTTTGGGCAAAAAAGGAGGAACATTGTGGAAAGAGGAAGTTACTTTTGATATTTATATCGGTGAAGCCTTCACGCTATTTTGTTATAACTGACAACAGCATAAATTTGTGATGTAGGATCCTTGTCAATCAGGGACTCTCCTGAGGCTACCAATTCATTTTACATATGATTGACTGACCAATATTTCAACGTTACCAGCTTGGGCCATATTCAAACAAAAGGCCTGGCTGTGAAAGGTTCTACACCCTGTTTGGGGCACAGAGTGGGTTCAGAATCAATGTACTGAATTTAGATGGTTTTTACATGTTCTTAAATAAATGGCAGCCAAGAATACAAATTTATATTATATCATAGTATGGTGTATTTGGAAATAGTAAAACATCCTCCCACCCCTATTACCATATTTCCACTATAAATGGAATTTTAAACAATAGCAGCCTTACTTTATTGCAACTCCATTATAATAAAACTATATTTCCCCAAAAGAACCTTATATTTTGTTTTGTTTTTTCTGGAATCAAACTTATTCGATATTACGTGATGGCTCTATTAGTCATGCAGTTTCTAAGTGAGCAGAAGCTGAAAGTTTTATATTAAAAATCTCAAGGAGTGGTTTGCCTAAATAAATCAGAAGCTTTGCCTCCTTAAACATCTGTTTTATTCTCCAAGATATTGATGAAAGTTGGCAGCAAATGCCCTTTTACAGACAACTGAACTTGCACAAAAGTCTGTGATCCACAATGTACACTGATAAACAAGGGTAAACAATGGGGACCTGCTCAGCTTCAGTATAGACATCTCAGAGCTGTCTAAAGCAGCTTATACTATACAAAGTTTAACTTATAGCTGATGGATGGTTTGACATATTAATTTTCAGATGAAGGGTAATTTTCAGACTTTAAGATACCTCAGGCTGAGTATGTGTAAGGGGGGAAAAAAACACTAATGTAATTAAACAGCAACATTATAAGCCAAATAACATAAACAGTAGAGTTAACAGCTGACAGTTTGACAGTTATTCTACCAAAGGACACCTCTCAAAGCTGTTAAAATCTGTAGGGTAAAACTGGGTGTCATCCATTTGATTAGTCTTTTGTCAGACATGCTGTAAATCCTTCCAGTGGCTTCAGGCATCAGATTCCTTCTAACTGTCCTAGCACCTCTGTTCTATTTTAATGCGTCCTTCCTGCTCCTACTATAGCATTTAACTTCACTCATTAGGACAAGCATGAAAAAAATGCCTGTTAATGTCTCTCAATTCCACACGCCCATGTTTTGATAGTCAAAACATGTTTTGCAATTTACTTTTTGTTCTATCACAGGTGGTGTATGTAGTTCACATTTGTTTTAGGTTAAACTAAATCGATTTATAAGGCCATGTCTACATTGGCAGAGTTATAGCACGGGGAGTTACCGCACCACTCAGAGAGCGTTAAAGGGAAACTGCTCTTGTGTGTTCACACTGTCAGCTGCCCGCACAATAACGTGTTCACACGTGTGGCACTTGCAGCGGTATTCAGAGCAGTGCACTCTGGGCAGCTATCCCACAGAGCCCCTCTTTCTCTTCTGCCGCTAAGAGCTGTGGGAAGGCAGAGGGGGTCATGGGGCACCCTGGGTCCTGTGCCAGTCCCCCATGATGCATTGCTTTGCATCCCAGCAATCCCTTCAGTCTGCATTTGAAGCCATCTTTCAACGGTTTGTGTACTGCATGTTCTGCCTCTTCGGGCTGCAGGAATGGATCCCGAACTGTTGACCAGTACGCTGCTCGCTCTGACCAACATGTCATGAGTAGCAATGGAGTTATTCCTTAAACTACGAAGGCAAGAGGAGTGCAACATTGATCTTGCCATGCATAGTAGCTACGACACAAGATTGCTTGTGGCATTCACGGAGGTGCTGACCACGGTGGAACGCTGCTTTTGGGTTCGGGAAACAAGCACTGAATGGTGGGATCACATCGTGATGCACATCTGGGATGATGAGCAATGGCTGTAGAACTTTCGGATGAGGAAAGCCACATTCATGGGACTGTGATGAGCTCGCCCCAACCCTGCGGCACAAGAATATGAGAATGAGAGAATGTTGGAGAAGCGCATGGCAATTGCACTGTGGAAGCTGGCTATTCCAAATTGCTACTGATCGGTCACTAACCAGTTTGGAGTGGGAAAGTTGACCGTTGGACTCATGTTGACGGAAGTCTGCAGGGTCATTAATTGTATCCTGCTCCAAAAGACCATGACTCTGGGCAACATGCATGACATTGTAGATGGCTTTGCACAAATGGCTTTCCCTAACTGTGGTGGGGCAATAGATGGCATGCATATTCCAATTCTGGCACCAGACCATCTATCCACCGAGTACATTAATCGCAAGGGGTATTTCTCAATGGTTCTCCAGGCGCTTGTCGATCACCGTGGGCGTTTCACAGACATTAACGCAGGCTGGTGCGGAAAGGTACATGACGCACACATCTTTTGGAATGTTGGCCTGTTCAGGAAGCTGCAAGCAGGTACTTTCTTCCTGGACGAGAAGATCACTGTACGGGAAGTCAAAATGCCCTCCTGAGAGACCTCGCCTACCCCTTAATGCCATGGCTTATGAAGCCATACAGAGGGCAACTTGACAGCAGCAAGGAGTGGTTCAACAACAGGCTGAGCAAATGCAGAATGACTGTTGAGTGTGCTTTTGGCCTTTTAAAAGCCTGCTGGTGCTGCCTCTATAGGAAGCTGGACCTGGCTGATGACAATATTCTTATGCTTACAGCCATGTGCTGTACGCTCCATAATATTTGTGAAGGGAATGGTGAAAGCTTCACTCGGGGCTGGATCACAGAGGCTCAGTGCCTGGAGGCTGAGTTTGAACAGCCAGAGACCACGGCTATTAGAGGGGTGCAGCGCGGGGCCATATGGATCAGGGATGCCTTGAGGCAACAATTTGAAGCGGAAACCCACTAATATTTATTGCTATGCTTGGGAGTGCAGTGCTTGTAATGCTAGAGGTGATTTGTGCAGATGATGCAATATGAAGGTTTAACATAATTGTCTGTTGCTTTGCAGGGCTCTATTTGCATTCAATTAATAGAATAAAGATTGCTTTGAAACCAACACAATTCTTTTATTAAAAAACAACTGAAGGAGTGAGTCAAACAAAAAAACCCCATAAGCACTCAGGGTGATGGTGGAAGGGAAGGTCCCAGCTGGAGGTGGGGTCCCGAGGCGGCTAAAGATTTGTGTATGTTGAGGGATCATATCCAACCTTCTCCTCTGGAGTACAATTCAGTGGGTACTGTACTTCAGCAGGGCCAAACTACAGAGGGATGGGTGTTGAGTGCAGTGGGTAATGGGAGTCCGCAGTGCTGGACTGCGAGGTGGGATGAGTGGAATGCCACAGATATACGCTGGAGCCAGGAGGTTGATAAGAGTGCGTTGGCAGTGTCTGGGGGAGGATGGGAAAGAGATTTGCAGCAGGGGAGAGTGGGCATGGAGCTGCTTGGTTTGAAGAGCTAGTATTGCCTGGAGCGTGTCTGCTTGGCGCTCCATAACCTTTAAGAGCCTCTCCATGGCTTCATTCTGGCGTGCCGCGTTCTCCTTTCAGTCCCTCTTCTCGCTGTCCCACCCCTCCTTCAATTCCTGTTTCTCGGCAGTGGAGTGCATCATAACATCACCCAGAAAGTCCTCCTTAGTAATTCTTGGCCGCTTTCTAATTCTGCACAGCCATTCAGCCGATAACAAAAAGGGAGGCTGGGCTCCCAAGGTCATCTCTGTGAAATTTAAATGCAACATTTTACAGAACGCTGTAAATTTTATTGTTTGCAACACACAGAACACTGATTCAGTGATTTAAAACACAGCCACTCTCACACCTATCACTAACTGGCTGACCTCAGGCAAGCACACGAGCCACAAGTCCCCCAAAATGGTGAGTAGCTGCAGGGGCAGGGTAAATCACTCTTCCCGGATCCTGCTGTACACTGGGCACGGGGCTCTTGGGGACAGCCAGCACGGTAGGGTGGGCCTGATAATCATTCCTGTCCCCACACTTTCCACAGGATGTGATCATTATGGAAGATATCTCGCTGCTGAAGGTGAGCAGGGAATCAAGGGAGAGTGTTCTTCAAGACTGCGGCTTCCGCCCTGGCCTTTATGCAGCTCGCCTGTGTGCAGCAATGGTCCCCTTCTCCCCCCGTGATGGCACAGTGGTGCAGGAAAGTTACTGTTAATGGGGCAAGAAACAGAGCAGCTCTGCCAAAGAACCTGCAGCAATGGATTGCCCAGTATCTCCAAGAGAGTTTCCTGGAGATCCCCATGAAGTGAGGGAATCAATCAACAGCCTGTTCCGCCACTCCAACTAGGCATGCGGTGGGAGACAAGCCTGCTTTCTGCAATCCTCCTTCCCCCAACAATTCGCTTCAGTGATTCTGAAAATCAAATCCACTTACCAGGGGCCTCCTCTCCTGTTTGTGCTTTGCCAACATTCAACAGCTGTGACTTTCTAGCCTCCTCCGGGGTAGAAAAGAGCTCCTGGCTGCATGCATCTCTGACCGAGTCATCCTCTGCCTCTGGGTCCCCCTCCACATCCTCATCCAAGATTTCCTCCTCCTGGCTCGGTCCACTTTCGACTGGCACGCGAGCCACTGAAGTATCCACAGTGGTCTTTGCAGTAGAAGTGGGGTTGCCACCAAATATCGCATCCAGCTCTTTGTAGAACCGGCAGCTTGCGGGCATAGCACCGCAGTTTGCCTCCTACGCCTTGTGGTAGGCTTTCCACAGCTCCTACACTTTGACCCTGCACTGCAACATGTCCCAGTCATGGCCCCTTTCTCTCATGCATCGTGAAATCTGTCCGTAGGTATCATAATTCCTATAGCTGGAGCGCAGCTGGGACTGGACAGCCTCCTCCCCCCAAATGCTGATGAGGTCCAGCAGCTCGGCATTGCTCCAAGCGGGGGATCGCCTGGTGCATGGAGCAGGCATGGCCACCTGCAAAGACACGCTGAGACTACTGCAAGCATCACCAAGCAAACAGGAAGGGGACTTTCAAAACTCCAAAGGAATTTACGGGGTGGGGATGACGGTTGGTCACCTGAGGGCAGGGCAGTAGAGTTCAAACCGATGACCAGAGAGGCGAAAACAGGCATTGTAGGACACCTCCTGGAGGTCAATAGCAGCGCTGTAATCGACCATGGTGTCTACACTGGCATTGCAGCATTGTAGCCCTGGGGCAGAAAGCTGTACGTCTCTCGCTGGGGTGGCTTTTTTACAGTGCTACAACTGCGCAGTTTCTGCGCACTAAGTGTCGTGGCAGTGTGTACACTTCGGGAGTTACTGTGCAGAAACTTGCACAGTGTAAACAAGGCCTAAATGTTAAGGCTGAAAGTTACATATCCTCCATCAAAACAGTTGTGAAAGGGGAAGTAGAAGAAATATGGCCTAAATCCCACACTCCCTTTTGAAAACTCTTAAAGGGACACTGTCAACAGGAGTTCTTTAATTTCCAAAAATAAATGTTCAGGGAGCTCCCTTTAAATCAGGGGTGGGCAAACTTTTTGGCCCGAGGGCCACATCGGGGTGTAAAACTGTATCGAGGGCTGGGAAGGCTGTGCCTCCCTAAAGAGCCTGGCCCCTGCCCCCTATCCGCCCCCTGACTGCCCCCCTCAGAACTTCCCACCCATCCAACCCCCGCCCCCTGCTCCTTGTCCCCTGACCACTCCCTCCCGGGACCCCCACCCCCTATGTAATCCCCCCCGCTCCGCATCCTGCGTGGGGGGGAGGGCAATGGGGGAAGAGCCGGGGGATAGCCTCCCGGGCCAGGAGCTCAGGGGCCAGGCAGGATGGTCCCGTGGGCTAGATGTGGCCTGCGGGCCGTAGTTTGCCCACCTCTGCTTTAAATAGTATGTTCTGACCTTTTCAAAACATGGAAATCTCATTTCCTGTTCCATACTGATGTTTATAGGAGTCTTTTAGGCAGAACCAGAAGCAACAGCAAATGTTCAGAAGCACACCTTCTTCTCCCTCTCCTTCATCTCTGCATACACGTACCTGCTTTTTTTCAGTTTCAGCTCTTCTGCTGTTGAACACCCTTTCATGGGGCCTGGCCAGAAGAGGCACATGAGCAATGCAAGACAAAATAGAGAAACTGCACTGACAGCACTTTATGTACAGTCAAAGCAAGAAAACAAACTGGGGGTGGAGGAGAAAATTTGTTAACTTTTTTTTAATAAAAATCTCAGATATTACAAGTAATACTACTACATGTAATTTCAAATGGAAACTTTGTTTTTTAAAATAAAACATCAGCTTGAAGTCAATCTCCAGTACCATATCAGAAGATAATGAGAGGAAATAAGAGATATTTCTTTTAACAGACTAAGGCCCTCAGCGGGGTTGCAGGAACGCACATGAATCTGCCCATATGGTGCTCACTGCAGGATTGGAGCCTAAACTTTGCAAATGGAGGAGAAAGGGTGGTGGAGGAGAATTGTGCAGGGGAATGGCCTGAATTTTAGTGTGGTGTGTAAGCTAACCATGAGCTAGAAATGATACTGGCATGTCTGGCATATTTAAAAAATCTGGAATGACCCATGCTCTGATACCTGTATTCAATTCTATATGCAGAAGCCAGAGGATGAGAGGCAGGAGAGGGAGCAAGAGCCAGGGACTTGAGGGTATACAGGAGTAGGGGAACTAGCATAAGAGCTGGGAGTAAGGGAGAGGGGGCCAGAGGTCTATAACCATGAGTGCACAGTCCCCTCTAGAACCTGGAACTGAACCCAGGAGTCTTGAATGTCTGCATTCCTTTGTCAGCAAACAGCTCTGAAACTCACTAGCAAAGTGTGTTGCACTCCCTCTTGTGCCTATCCACATACTCAACCTACTACTGCAACCAGTTACTCTGTTAAAACTATGCTGTGATCAAAAGGTCTGACCCCTGCTGAGACCCAAGTTGGGGGTCAATATGGTCCCACGTAATAGGATTTCTGATATTTCAATTTTGTTTTAAAAATTAGGGAACTACAGTAAAAAAAAAAAATCTATAGAAATATCAATAAGGTTGCAAAGTAAAACACTCAAGCTAGGAAAGGACTGACTTAAGGTTTCTTCTGCAACTTTAATTTAGCCACTTTGTGGATATGTATTATAGTAGTCTTTAATTACATGAAAAATATGTGATCAGTAATTAACATTTTTTATCCTACTGTATATGCATAACGTGGCAAAATGTAAGGTTGCACAGGCACCCTTAGTTCTGTTCTTTCCTAACTTGAGTGTGTGACTTTGCAACCTTTTCATGTAGCATAGTTTTTTGAATGTTTATATATAAAATACAGTTTTTCCTAGGGATGTCAGCCGTTAAAACAATGCTTTTGTTCTCAAGCTTGGGAAAAGACATTTTTTAATTGGTGACTCTCTCATTCACAATGATGAGGATTTTCATGTTGGACTAACACTTCTAGCAAAAAAGAACCATTTTCACTCAGTACCTGAGGCCCTTCCACACAGCTACTGGAGTGACTGCCAAATGAAACATAGTATTTTGATGCTATTTTTTGAGGCATCATTTATTACTGCCATCGAAGCTGTGCAATAACTTGGTACAGTAGATGGCACTTTTGTATCACAGAAGAATCATTCTGAACCTTAAAAGGACATAGGCAAATATGAGAATTTACAGAATTATTACAAATTTTGTTACCAATAATCTCTGATTACTTTTTTTTTAAATGAGAGGGGAACAAATATTTTCATTTTTTATTATGTATATTTGCCAACTCTTTGTGTATAACTTTAGTTTAACTTACTATCATGCACTGCTTTGCGGGAGCTCACATGCACGTTCAAGGCCCTAGACCTTGAAAGAGAGTTTTTTACCAGTAAAAGAGGCAGAGCTCCTGCTGTTTCTGAATTTTGGGCCCAGTGTCTCTTTCTGGAAGCAATGAGAACTGACTGGGGAGCCCCCTATCTGCCCAAACCCCTCAACTCTGATAGGACTACAGAATCTGTCCCTTTCCCCCTTACTCCCACCTTGTGCAGAAAGCTAAGGACTGCATTTTTCATTCTACAGACATTTGCACTGGGAGGCTGAGGGAACCCATTTCTTCACTGTTCAGAACATACTCCTCCTTGCTCCTCACTGGATTGGGGAACTATCTCAGACATCCATGCAGGAGAAAGGGAAGGGCAGCCCTTTTTCATCTTCAGTCTTTCTTCTCGGCTATCCTATTTCCTCTTCCAAAATCCTCCAGTCCCTCTACCCAACACCTAATAATCTTCAACCCCGAAGGTTTCAAATTTACATCTATGATGGTCCACCACTCTGCCTCCCATGATCTCACTTTGCTTTATGACCCCTTTGTCCCTCATGTTTTCCCTATTTTCTTTTGCTCTGCTTCTCCCAGGGCTCCTGGGTCAATCCAGACCTCTTCCATATCTCCACAATCCCCCGCCTTGCCCAATCTCCCTCGCCTACACCTTCTGTTACCCATCTATTCACAAAAATGATCACCTCCATCCCAAAGGCTTTGTCTCCCAAGTGCCCCTGTACCTGTTCATCCATGCTTTGCCCCTCCCTAAGGCTTCCTCCTCTCCAACTTACCCACTGTATCTGTCCCTCAAGGGGAAAGGAGAAGTAGTTGCGGCCTGCTGGCAGGCCCGCATCTGGGACTCCACTCTCAAATCTGCACAGCTCATTCTCTACTCAGGCAGGTTCCTAACTCTGCCCTATTGTGACACAGAGCTAGCTGGAAAGGGAAGAGGCGCTCAGGTAGGGAAAGAGTTGAGCTGGCTGTGAACAAGTGTTCACTTCTTAAACCCCCTGCCTGCCTACCAGGGGGAGGGAAAGGGAGGGAAGACAGAGGCAAGCCAAGAGACATCATTGCTGCTGCCTCAAGTCTACTGAGATGCTTAGTTTCAGAGTAGCAGCCGTGTTAGTCTGTATCCGCAAAAAGAACAGGAGTACTTGTGGCACCTTAGAGACTAACAAATTTATTTGAACATAAACTTTCGTGGGCTAAAACCAACTTCATCGGATGCATGCAGTGGAAAATACGGTAGGAAGATACATATATATATGTGTGTGTGTGTGTGTGTGTGTGTGTGTATATATATATAAACACAGAGAACATGAAACAATGGGTGTTATCATACACACTATAACAAGAGTGATCAGCTAAGGTGAGCTATTACAGGGGGGGGGGGGGACCTTTTGTAGTGATAATCAAGATGGGCCATTTCCAGCAGTTGACAAGAACATGTGAGGAACAGTGTGTGTGTGTGTGGGGGGGGAATTTTGTTTATTTCCCCCCCCTACTGTTCCTCACATTTTCTTATCAAGTGCTGGAAATGGCCCATCTTGATTATCACTACAAAAGGTTTTTTTTCTCTCCTGCTGGTAATAGCTCACCTTAACTGATCACTCTCGTTATAGTGTGTATGTTTCATGTTCCCATTGTTTCATGTTCTCTGTGTGTGATAGCTCAGTGGTTTGAGCATTGGCCTGCTAAACCCAGGTTGTGAGTTCAATCCTTGAGGGGGCCATTTGGGATCTGGGGCAAAAATTGGGGATTGGTCCTGCTTTGAGCAGGGGGTTGGACTAGATGACCTCCTGAGGTCCCTTCCAACTCTGATATTCTATGATATATATTTTTCACTGCATGCATCCAATGAAGTGGGTTTTAGCCCACGAAAGCTTATGCTCAAATAAATTTGTTAGTCTCTAAGGTGCCACAAGTACTTCTGTTCTTTTTGAGATGCTTAGCTAATCAATAGCCTGCATGCAGGGTGGTGGTGATGTTTTGTGAAGCACATATTGTAGTTATGGGTAAATGCAGGTAAACAGAGTTTACCCACTATTTATTTTGAGGAACATTGAGAGTTTGCATTGTTAGTCTACCCACTTCTTTTTTTACCACTACACCACTGGGGAGGCCTGCAACAGCCATTCTCCTCTGCTATTTCTCTTCCTTTCTCTGTCGTCAACTGAAATTTAGGAGGTGAGAGGACAGAGCCTCATTGCTGAGCAGTAGAACACAATAATTTCCCAGTTCTTGAGAAGGAACACTCTTCCCTCTACTGCTTAAGACCCCTACCTCTGTTTCCTAGTCATATTCATAGCTTCCAAGTTTTATGCAGATCCATGTAACATTTTATGTAAATTACCTCATGAAATAATTTGCACATAACTGTAAATTTCAGTTTAAGACCAATAAACCCTGCAGCGATCAGAGACTGGGGTAAGACATGGAGTTGCACAAAACTTGGCAGGTGGGTGGAGGGCTGGAGGCTAAAGGGTGTTGGGTGGGGGGAGGGGAGAAGGTGAAGGGAGAATTGTTAAGGGACAATGCCGGGACTACTAGCTTTGATTTTTGCTTCTCCTTTAGCTACCCTACAAAAGTGCTTTGGACCAGGACAGGAAAAGGCCTGTGATCCCAGGCAATCAAAAGAACTCAGGTAGGTTTAAAAGGGAACATTCGACCAAGGACAGCTGTTTAGGGGAAACAGATTGAGACGTGATACTCCACTAAGGGTGCCTGAAGAAGTTAGTCCTGCCTAGGATACAATCAGGGGATGGGAATGGGAATGGAAGCTTTTAGGTAAAATCAATAATCTACAAGTCTTAAAATCCTTTTTCCCCCTTTTAACTGCTTTGTTCCTACTATTAAAACAAACAATATTTTGGTTTTAAGAAGGCTGTCTCATTGTATACAACCAACTACAGCCTGCCTAAGGGAAGGACTGTGCAGGTACTCAAACACCGTCAGCCCCACAGGGCAAGCCTGGTTTATAGACCAGGCTTTGAGCTTCTGTACACTGTGGGGAATGCAGTCAAAGACCAGAAGTGCAGCTAGTCGCATAACCATGACACCAAGATTTTCAAAAGTGACTAATGATTTTTAGTATCCAACTGGGGACACCTTTTAAAGGAGCCAGGTTTTCAGAGGAGAGGTGATCGGCCCTTTCTAACAATTTGGACCTCTTAAGGTCTCAAGTTAAATACTCAGAATTACTAGGAAAATCAAAAGCTTCTGAAAATCTTGGCCTTTGGTATCTTCTGCTCTCCCCACAACCACTCACCTCTCAAAGCCCACCAAGGTCAACAAATTGAAAGAAACATGAAGTTTATAGACCAAACCATTTTAGAGATATAAGCCAAAATTTAAATTTCCAGACTAGATGAGATGTAGTATGTGAAATTTGAGGAGGATAAACTTTTTTCGGGGGAAGCTGTGTGGGAGAGAGAAGGGATTTAAAATCAGGCTTGTAATTGAAAGCTAGCCCAAACTATGCAGTGGTTACTGCCGATGAAGTGAGCTGTAGCTCACGAAAGCTTATGCTCAAATAAATTGGTTAGTCTCTAAGGTGCCACAAGTACTCCTTTTCTTTTTACTCCATAATAAGCTCACCTTATCTGTCTCTCCCAAAATATCAAAGAATAACAAATAATGTGGTTTTTAGAGAGAGCTTCTAACTAAAATTCTCAGTGACATATGAAAGTTTGCCAAACCTGTTTACGTAAGCCACAAAGATTTCATAAATGTTTACTATGAAAATAAGATTAATAAAATGACCAATAGAAAACTACGTGCAACCCAAGCTCCTCATAAATCTTGCCCTTTTCCTGGTCCCTAGCCTTCCCATATCCTGGCAGCACAATTTTAAGCCCCATCTCACCCTTTGTCTATTCGTTATCAAATGCTCAAGGTGCAACACCTCCTCCTTTTAGCGTTGATTCATTTCTTCTGTTGTGGAATCACCTTAATAACAGCCACCAGTTCCAATTACTTAAATAAAGCAATAATATTTGACACAGAAAATACAGAAAAGTAAATAGTATAGAACAAAAGAATACTAAGCTATCCTATATTACATTACCTTTTCTATAAGTGTTTTCTCCTTTCCTTGAGATCAGTAAGTAGTCTCCTTCATGATTGCTTTATTTGGGGTTTATCCGTTTCTTCCTGTCTGGCTTTAAGGAATGCAACATCTGGGAGAAGGAATTTTTGTGATCTGATTCAGTCCATACCCCATTAATGATGGCTAAACAAATTTTGGATTCTGCCCATTTTCAGCCATTTTTATACATATTTTTATGGCAAGAATCAGTAGCTAGCACTGTTACCTGTAGGTTTAATGTTTCTCTTATTGGACAAGTACTGTTCAGGCTTGAAGAAATGCTGCTACTATTAGTTTTGCAATGGTTTTTTGGGAGGAGCTGTTGCAAGCAGCAGGAAAGTTTGATCTATCTCCGTGTCTCTAACTAGTCAGTTTTGGGGTTAGAGTTTCTCCCTGGGTATTGATGAAAGAAGGGGTTGCTTGTGTGCTGCTTGACTGCCTTTGTGGTGTAAATTGGTCTTAGAGGAGGGCATATAAATCCTCTATTACTGTAATTTCTGATCACCTCAATCTTCGACGTATTGATTTCATACGGTGTAAATTAAAATAAGTTACCCCATTTAAAATACTTAGATTCTGCATTACTGATTTCTTCTATAAAGGGAAACCAACATGGAAGTCCCTGAAATCTGCTACTGCACATCACATTCCCTAACTCTGTGGAATTCATTCAGCATCATACTTCTTCAAGTAGAAGTAGCCTTAGCAGAACTCAATTTTTAAAATTTTGGTAAATAATGTAGGTTTAATTTTAAGCATTTTTTTTAAAAAAACCTAATTGAATTAAATGTTCACAGTTGTGGGAAGTTATGAGGGAGGACAATTATTTAATGACAATGAACAGTGAGATTTTAAAAGTTAGAGCTTTCTAACTGTTCAAACACAAACTGTCCATACCACCTGTTTAAAAACTACCAAGTGACTAGCCTTCAGTTAAACTCATGTCCTCAAGCAGCATTTTGCTTACTTTGCCTGTCCTACGTTTTAATGGGGGCAGATGAATGTATTTTTTGAACCCTGTGTGTGAAATTTAAATTCACTGACATTTGCCCACATTTACCATACAAATCCCGTCCTTCCAAGCCCGGCTAGGAGCCCCCAGCCCAGCCCCCAGGAGAGTGAGTCCCTTCCCCCTCGCAACTCCCCCTCCACAACACGGAGCATGGCTGACATGAGGGGGATTTGAGTCTAACTCTCCCTGACTCCTAAGGCATTAGAAACGAAGGTGGCTCCCCCACTCCACGGGCGGCGGGTCAGCAGCTCAAGCATCGTTGCGAGTTCAGTCCCGCTGGGCCCGTGCTGCTGAGGCAGAGGCGCTCGCGCTCTGGCGGGGGCGGAGGCAGGCCAGGCGCTGAGCTGCGCGCGGGCCTCTCTGGGGGCGTGGTCCCTGACGAGAGGAGGGGGGCTGCGCAGAATGGGACATGGACGCTCATGGTAACCAAGCAACTGGGGATGGGGCTCACTGTTTCTTTAAGGGCGAATCGAGTGCCTATCGCATGGATGCGGCTCTAAGCTCGGCGCCGCGCTCACAGGGGTGGATGGGGCCCTCGGCAAGGCAGGGGCTACTGCTGGGGTCGAATTCGGGGCTCGGCTAGTCGGGTCTGGAGCGCGGGGGTTTTGACTGCGCCGTGGGGCGGCCGCTGGCGCTGCAGGACAGGGGATCGCAGCGCCTGGAGCGGGCGCGCTGGGCCCCTGTCCCATGGCGTCTGTGCTGGTAAGGGAGTGGGCGGGCTTGGGGGAGACGCTGCCCGCCGAGCCCCGCTCCTGGGGCAGAGGAAAGGGAGGGACCCGGCAGCTCTGCTGTGCGCGCTGGGAGGGGTGGGCCCCCCGCTGACTGCGCTGAGGGAGCCCCGGGCAGCCGCCCGCCAGGCCCCGAACTGATGAGCGTGTCTCCAGCCGGGCACCGACCGGCGGAGCCGCCTGGGGTCCGCGCCTTCTGGCCCTGCCCCATGCGCTGCCCCTTCTCCACCGGGACCTGCTTGTCTCCGGCCGAGCTCTGGGTTCAAGTTGTCCCCGGGGCTTGCGAGCCAGCGCCGCGGCGTTAGAGCACGTAAGCCGGCCAGCCGCCGCTCCCAAGGGAGGTGACAAGCCCCGCTAGTGCCTCGTGTTTTCCTCTACTGCTGCTGTTACCGCTAAGGGCAGCTCTCAGCTGTCACGGTGATGGGCGTCTGGGCAGATCGGTGATGGACGCTCCTCGGTGAGCGAACTGGCCACCTGGAAGGGAGCCTGGAGCCCAAAGATAACGGGGGACAGCTTGTCACAGCTCGCTCTGCCACGGGAAAACCTCTGCCCTTGAAACAGGGAGAGCAAGGGGCGTCCAACAGCTGTTAAAGGGTTTTCGTTTGCGGTAACCAAACCAAAACACATTCAGAACGCCCGTTCACTTTGATTTGTCAGAGGAGAGTTACAGTCCCTTAAAGGGGAGCAGGAGGGTGGCCTTGCATATGATTTGCTATATCAGTCCTGTTTGTTGCACGGCGTTTTTTACTGCCATCCAGGGCCAGATTCCACATGGGCGGCGGGTTGTTGTTCCGGAACATCTGTGCTATAATAGGGACATTCTGTAGGGCCTGTCTTCTCGGGATTTTTCTCCATGTCAACATCTAGAGACCAGCACCTGTGCCTGGGCCTCTCTTGGCTGTCACCGCACTTCTCCGAGTAATGCAACCTTGAGCAGCGTTCTAGCTTTTAGGATGCTTTGCAGTACTCTCCTCCGCCACTATTATAATAATGAAAGTAAGTTTTATTCTGGGCCACCGCGCTGCTGCTTTCCCAGAATCTTTCAGTTGTATCTCAGAGAAGCTACCGCCTTTCAATATTAATCTCGGTGTGATCATAACATGGGGAGTTCCGGGTTAACAGAACAAAAATCAGGTGATGACACAAAACTCAGTTCTCAGATATTACAGGTTTCAGAGTAGCAGCTGTGTTAGTCTGTATCCGCAAAAAGAAGAGGAATACTTGTGGCACCTTAGAGACTAACCAATTTATTAACTTCTTCTCCAGGAGGATCCTATCTTAATTCGTCCCTTTAAAGGCCACAAAGCTGCAGTCACAGGCGTTGACTTCAGCCCGAGCACCACGGCACTTGGTGAGTTTGTTACCTCTGTAGCGCGTTAGAGTTGCAGGCTTATGCTGAACGCTTTGTGTAGGATCCAGACGCCCAGGTCCTGCAACGGGACTGTACTCAAGGAGGAGGGAGGATACAGTGCCGCTGGAGCGCACGGAGGGGGAGGAGCTAGAGGATGGCTACAGGTGGGTGGCCCCTACAGGTTGTCGCTTGGGCAGGAGGCGGTGTTTGCTCTCCGGAATGACTGAGGAAAGTTTCTCAGCGGCTTCCGGAGAAGCGTGCTCGTGTGGCTCCGAGTCTAGCTCCGGTCCCCGGCGGGTGGGGCCGGCGGAGGCGGGGCTGGCGCACAGGGCTGGGAGGGGGGGAGGCGTTTCTCTGTGTCGGACGGGCCAAGGGCTCCCTGCCCCTTTTTTAAGCGACAACTTTTTGAGCAAACCACGGGGCGGAGGGAGAGTGCCCGGGGGAGGGGTTTGTCCCGGGGACAGAGAGGAGGAAGTAAGGCACGAGAGAGCTGGGGCGGGGGCGCTCTGCACAGGAGGCGGGGAGCGGGCGGGCGCGCGGGGGAGGGAAGCAGCTTCGTTGTTTTTTTGCTGCTCCGCATCCCCGCTCCGGACGATATCCGGGAAGAAGAGGACCTGCCGCAACCCAGCCGACCCCTCCCCAGCAGCCTGGGCCCGGAACTGCTGCCCCCCCGCGGCTCCCGGCCGTGCCACGAAGGGGAAGAGCGCTGCAATAACTTACAGCTCTCCCTGCCCGTTTTAATCGCTTGCAATGAGGATCCATCTGGCCAGAAGATGGACTTGGCTTGGCAGAAGCTGCCTGTTGCTTGGCCTCTTGATGGTTGCCTACTTCGTAGTGGAGCTGTGTGTTTCTACCTTCCATGCCTCCTTCACCGGAGACAGCGTCACCAATGGGAGATGGGAGAGGCACTTTTCTGACAGACCAGAAAAAGCAGAGGATTTGGCTCGTCCAGTTTATGAAAAATCTCCTCCTGATTCTTCTGCGCTAGGAGAATGGGGTAAGGCCTCTCGTCCACAGTTGACACCTGAGGAAAAGAAACTAGAGGAAGAGCTGATTGAAAAATATGCAATTAATATTTATTTGAGTGACAAAATATCTCTGCATCGTCACATACAGGACAATCGAATGTATGAATGTAAAGCCAAATCTTACAACTATAGAAAACTTCCAACTACATCCGTTATAATTGCTTTCTATAATGAAGCTTGGTCAACCTTACTGCGGACAATTCACAGCGTTCTTGAAACATCTCCTGCAGTACTTCTAAAAGAGATTATACTAGTGGATGACTTGAGCGATAAAATATATCTGAAGGCTGAACTTGAAAAGTACATTAGTAACCTGAAAAGAGTTCGTTTGATAAGAACCAGCAAACGAGAAGGACTGGTTCGTGCACGCTTAATTGGAGCTACCTTTGCTACTGGTGATGTCCTCACATTCCTAGACTGTCATTGTGAGTGTAACTCTGGTTGGCTGGAACCACTTTTAGAGAGGATTGTTGAGAATGAGACTGTGATCATTTGTCCTGTTATAGATACCATTGATTGGAATACATTTGAATTCTACATGCAGACGGGGGAGCCCATGATTGGGGGATTTGACTGGCGATTGACATTTCAGTGGCATTCTGTACCTGAACACGAACGTCAAAGATGGAAATCTAAAACTGACCCCATTAGATCCCCAACTATGGCTGGTGGGCTATTTGCAGTTAGTAAGAAATATTTTGAGTATCTTGGTACATATGACACAGGGATGGATGTCTGGGGTGGGGAGAATTTAGAACTATCATTTAGGGTGTGGCAGTGTGGCGGCACGTTGGAGATCCATCCTTGTTCCCATGTAGGCCATGTGTTTCCAAAGCGGGCTCCATATGCGAGGCCAAATTTCCTTCAGAACACGGCACGTGCTGCTGAAGTGTGGATGGATGAGTATAAAGAACATTTTTACAATAGAAATCCTCCAGCAAGAAAAGAAAATTATGGTGATATTTCTGAAAGAAAACTACTAAGAGAGCGTTTGAAATGTAAGAGTTTTGACTGGTATTTGAAAAATATTTTTTCCAACTTACATGTACCAGAGGATCGTCCAGGCTGGCATGGAGCTATCCACAGTATGGGAATATCATCAGAATGTCTAGACTACAATTCACCTGAACATAATCCTACTGGGACTCATGTGTCTCTCTTTGGATGTCATGGTCAAGGAGGCAATCAGTTCTTTGAATATACATCGAGTAAAGAAATTAGGTTTAACTCTGTGACTGAACTGTGTGCTGAAGTCCCTGAACAAAAGGATTTCATTGGCATGAGGAACTGCCCAAAAGATAGATCCCCTATCCCAGAAAATATCATATGGCATTTTAAAGAGGATGGGACTATTTATCATTCTCATTCAGGAAAGTGCCTTAGTGCTTATCGTACTTCTGAGGGTCGGCCTGATGTGCAAATGAGGACTTGTAATGCTGCAGATAAAAATCAAATTTGGAAGTTTGAAAAATAAAATGGCCATTGATGATAGTTATTATCTGAAGAACTTCAGAGTAAATTATGGCTGGCTATGATTTGATACATGAATTTCCTCTGAGAGCCTTCCCTGTAGTAGTTTAGGAACTGAATCTCCTATGCTGAAGTGTACGAAAGTGGGTTGGCAAATCCTGGGAATTAATGTTTAAAAGTGCCTTTTTGTACTGACTTAAGGTTTTTATTTTTGTAGGGTCTTGATTCATTATTGCTCGCATTTCAGTTTATATTTTAGTTTTAGGAAAAACATGACCTGTTTTAGACCTGAAGAGTTCTTACATCAAGTGAAAGAAAATCTGTTACTTTAGATTAAGGTTAAGAATTTAAATCTAGAGAAGTTAAGGTTCTCACAGCAATGTTTACTTAGCTATATTGCAGATATGTATTATGACATAAATTCACAGAATAAATAATACAGTAGTACATGGCGGAGTTAACATTGGTGTTGGAAGTAGAACCTTAATCCTTAGTACGTTGTATAATCATTCAGGTGTTTACTTTATTGGGGATCTGCCAACTCCTAAGGGTTTTGAAGAGGTCATATTATTTTTAAAGGAATGAAAGTTTCTATTGCCTAACTACGTGGAAGACAGGAAACCTTAGGACTGGCCATGCTTCATTCCTTAATTCATATCCCCCTCCACATGTGAACACCTCTTCAGTCTTGCCCTAGTTCCTGAAAGCAATTTGATTCTTCAACACCTGTCCCACCCGCCCTAATGCTAGAGGTAGTGGAACTAGAAAGATGGGCTAGCAGTATCAGAATGTTGGCCAGGTGGAGGTTGGGGGGTGGGAAGGGGATGGTTAGGGGTGGGAGACTATTGAGTGTGTGTGGCCGGCGAACCCAAAATAGTGGGTAAGAACCTGGTGCATTTATCTGGACTGTGAGAGAGAAAAGGGTGGGTGTCATGTTGACATTTGTCTCTCATCTTTGAATTCTCAGAACTAGTATGCACATTCGGAGTGCTCTAAGCAGTAGCTAGCACTCAATTTCTGGACATTTGTTTATATTCTCAACACTACCATTATGTTTACATAATCTTTTGCATTCTTTCTTGTTTTTTTTTCTTCATATATGTAATATTTTATATACCAGTATGTTAGGAGGTAAAGTAAAGAGGTGCTTGTGTGGATAACAACATTAAGGCAGTGGTTCTCCACCTATTTACTGTTGTGGGCTGCATATGCAGCTCTCTATGTGTTATGTGGGCCACATTCACTCAATATGTATATGGCCTGTGTGGCCCTGAGGATGTCATATGGGCTGCAACTGTGTACTGATTGGACCTGCAGGCTGCAGGTTGAGAACCATTGCACTAAGGTGTTTGTTTAAATGTGTGACCATAGATAAGATGATCAAATAAAGTTTCTTAGGTGTGTGATCATTGGATTGCATATTCTAGAAAAAGTACAATGCCAGTACCAAGTGTTTTGGGGCCTCTACATGATTCTTCTAGGCACTGGCTTAAGCTTTGGCAAATCCAGGGGTTTTTTTTCGTTCTGTATTCGTCTTGTGCTGTCTATCAGTAGCCACCAGATACCAAATCTTGATCTTGGACTGACAGCTCTTACCTTCAGATAGAGAGCCACAAATTAATGACAGAAAGTGAGCATAAAAATCTGCGGAAGGTCTAGTGGGATATAGTAGGTGGTGTTGGTTCATTACTCCAGGGCTAGGCAGAAGGGAAAGGAGATGGCTGTTTGGAGGGAGAAAGTGGGGTCGTAAAAGGGCTAGGGACTTTCTAGAAATAATGAGGCAAGAAGGAAAAGGATGTGTGTTCAGAGGTATTTCTAAGAATTTGTGAAGGACTGGAGGGAGGAAGGGAAAGAAGCGACCAGCAAGCTGGGGCAAGAGTTGCTAGGATGGAAGGGTGACTAGATGAGGAAGGTTTCAGAGCAGCAGCCATGTTAGTCTGTATTCGCAAAAAGAAAAGGAGTACTTGTGGCACCTTAGTCTCTAAGATGCCACAAGTACTCCTTTTCTTTTTAGATGAGGAAGATTCTGGATTAGGGGTGTAGTGCAGGGCCATACTAAAAATGATTGCCACTATGTGGTGCTGGGCATTATAAGTCTCTGTAATTTAGTCATGTTAAAATAATTTGAAATCTGATTTGTATAAATTGATACAGAATAAGGGAATTGTCACATTATATTGATCAGCAAGGCAGTCCTTTGCACATTCCACCAAACCTGACGTGCCAAGGAATACCTCTGCATTCCTCTGTTGACCTACTACTTTGAGAGACTACAGCCCATGACGTGCTGAAAGAGCAAGCTTTATATGGTCATATGCATTTGTGAAAGCCTTACCATAAATAAATTTGTTTCAGCATGCACACTTCCAAACGAATTCAGGCTTGCATAGGCATCTACCTTGTATGGCATGCATACTTACTGTATTGAGGGAAATGAAGTACTGTGCATGCAGACTATGCAATTTTTATTCAATTCTAACATTTATTATTTTTTAAAAACCTAGCAAACAGTGTGTTCCTTTTGGAGGACTATTTTTTGAATTGGAAATTTAAAAATAACTTGTTGGGCTGTCTGAGCAGAAAATAAGAATGAACAAGTTTCTTAAATATTACACTTTTTTCAAGGCACTTATAACTGACAAACAATTCAAGAGAACTTTCTTATCCCATATTTCAGGTTTTTTAAACAGAAAAATAAGACTAAGAATGTAACACTTCTGCCCAATAGGACCAATTTTTATAATATTATAAAGATCTGATAATAGGAACTTGGAAATGGCAATCTCAACCATAATTGAAGCATTGCTACTGTAATCTTTTAATTCTATGTACAGATTTCTGGAAAATCTGATACTCTGCGAAACAAAGGTATAAATATATCTATTTTTAATTCTATCAGTTTTATGAGAATTTTGGGGAAAATAAAATTACTGTATGTGGATTTTAAACTACTGATTTTAAATGATAAAAGGAACTATGTAAATTTAACATTGATTAAATGTAAGCTTTTTGTTGTTGTTTTTGAAAAACAGTAATAAAAATGACAAATGAATGTTGGTTAGTTTTCTGGCTTTTGTTTTGTTTTTGATCTTTGCCACTTATATTAGTGCCCACTACATTTAGAATGAACTCCAGTATTTTTGGCATTTTATAAAGGTTAATAATAATAAACCTCTTTTGCTTAAAACCCAACGAAGATTCTGAATTTAAGCAGCCTCTCCATCCCTTTGGCAGAAATTTATTTTTCATCAAATAGAAACTCTTTAGAATTACTGTTTGTATATGTATTTGCCATTGTAACTAATGATGAGAGAATATTTGATAGAGGCGTAGTTGTGTTAATGTTCCCATTTGATTTAAATATTTAAGTCCATCTACACTGTAATTCCTATTTTACTGGGTGACCTGGTTACAGCAAGGTAGCCTCATGATATAGTTGAGCATTAAGTAGATGGGACCAAATCATGTGTTTTAACTGTCTAACAGTTCTACAAAAGGTCAAAGCTGTAGTACAGTTCAGTCCTACTAAATCTTGTTAACAATATCAGCACTGCTGTGGAGTTCGGGAGGACTGGGTTGGAGTACAGTAGGAGTTCCACTCTCGATGGAACCTTACTATCTTTGGTAGACACATGATCAATATGGCCAATTATTTTTATTCTGAATTTGGCAGTATTGAGGGGTGGGAGAAGAGCCTATATAAGAGCTTCCTCAGTTCTGCGGAAAAGGACCTAGGGGTGACAGTGGACGAGAAGCTGGATATGAGTCAACAGTGTGCCCTTGTTGCCAAGAAGGCCAATGGCATTTTGGGATGTATAAGTAGGGGCATAGCGAGCAGATCGAGGGATGTGATCGTTCCCCTCTATTCGACACTGGTGAGGCCTCATCTGGAGTACTGTGTCCAGTTTTGGGCCCCACACTACAAGAAGGATGTGGATAAATTGGAGAGAGTCCAGCGAAGGGCAACAAAAATGATTAGGGGTCTAGAGCACATGACTTATGAAGAGAGGCTGAGGGAGCTGGGATTGTTTAGTCTGCAGAAGAGAAGATTGAGGGGGGATTTGATAGCTGCTTTCAACTACCTGAAAGGGGGTTCCAAAGAGGATGGCTCCAGACTGTTCTCAATGGTAGCAGATGACAGAACGAGGAGTAATGGTCTCAAGTTGCAATGGGGGAGGTTTAGATTGGATATTAGGAAAAACTTTTTCACTAAGAGGGTGGTGAAACACTGGAATGCGTTACCTAGGGAGGTGGTAGAATCTCCTTCCTTAGAGGTTTTTAAGGTCAGGCTTGACAAAGCCCTGGCTGGGATGATTTAACTGGGAATTGGTCCTGCTTCGAGCAGGGGGTTGGACTAGATGACCTTCTGGGGTCCCTTCCAACCCTGATATTCTATGATTCTATATACTTCTAGAAGTAAGTCCAGATGTCTTTATTTACTGCCAAGGAAGTATCCTTGATTGAAGGCCATTTTACTAATAATTGCAGCCCAGAAATGTATAAACCTGGTGTTTGCATAACTATCATTCCATTGTTGGATGTGCAAGTCTTTGATTCATATGCAGAAAAGCAAAATATGTAAGGAAAATCTATTCTTAATTTTTATTCCTATTGCCTGTATCATTAGATACTTAAGTAAAACTGTGGTTGTAATGTTGTTTTCTGTACATAGACAAGAATCAACAATGTTATGACATGAGATTTGTGCACAGTCAAGTTTTTGCCCTCTTAAAACATCGTTATTGTTGTAGTGTAGGCGGGTACTTAATTAGAACCATGTTCAAACATGAAAGGTGTTCACATATCTCCTGTGGGCAGTGCATACGCCAGACCTGCTCATGTTATAAACTGTTTTTACAAAAGTAGTCTATGGACCAACTTATTGTGTTTAAAGGCTATAACATGGCAATGTATCATGCCTATATAAAGACCAGACGGCATTATACCACAAAAAGAAAAGGAGTACTTGTGGCACCTTAGAGACTAACAAATTTATTTGAGCATAAGCTTTTGTGAGCTACAGCTCACTTCATCGAATGCTCATGAAAGCTTATGCTCAAATAAATTTGTTAGTCTCTAAGGTGCCACTAGTACTCCTTTTCTTTTTGCGAATACAGACTAACACGGCTGTTACTCTGAAACCTGTCATTATACCACAGTACATTTTCCAGTGTTGATGCATCCAGTAATATGTTTTGTAATAATTAGGCTTCATCTACAAAGGCTTGGGATATCATATTTAGCCCCTCCCTGGGAAGAGCCATGTTTAAATAGGTATTTTAACATTTTATTTGAATTTTGTAGAACTTAATGCATTTATAATATCTTATTGAGGAAAAAGAAAACATGGTGCAAAAAGGGAAACAATAATTTTATTAAAAAAATTCTGTGAAATACTTTGCTTGGATAACTCAGAGAACCATCTTAAACTGGAATGAAGAAACAGAAGAAATTTAATTTAAAGGTAACTATTATTAAAGTGCATTTTGTTACATATAAAGAATAATTTAAATACAATTGCTGCTAATATGGTTTCAGCTCCACTGTTGAAGAAATAAGCTGTTGCTGTTAGCAACATTAACCATAGATGTATTTATAATATTTCTTTCCCACCATGCTGTGTTTACAAAAGACAAATAAGGAAAGAAATCCTAAAATATCTTAATTTATATTATTGTGCTAAGGTATTGCAGAGGTTTAAGATCGTGTGAAATCTTATGCAGAAGGTATACCACAGTTAGTCCCAATTCCTGGAAGCAGAAATATTCATGCTGTCTCAGGATCCGATTGAAATTAATGGGACTCAGTTCTCTTTCCATGATTGGGGCCTTAGTTAAGGATGGAATGAGAGCTTCGGCTCTGAATTACCTTTCTTGTAATTGTGCTCATGTCTGTCTCTTTGTCTCCTTTTTTTTTCCCCCCAGCTTGATATAGACAGATGCTTATTTGAGATTATTTTTAAAAAAATGAGTAAAGCAGTAAAAGGAAGGAGTTAGAATGTAATTTTAAAATATGTTAATGTCTGAAGCAAGAAAGTGAGCCAGTGCTATGTGATATGCCAGCTTGTGCTCCATGGGTTGCTGGTGGTTTGTGGATTATATTTATTTTAGGAAGTAGTGGCCTAATAAATAATCTGCCCTGTATTTTAAAGGTGGTGAACTGAAATTCTCTCTCCTGAAGCGAAAAAAGAAAAAAACACAAAATATTATTAGAAAGGGCCTACTATGAAATAACCAACTCTCAAAGTTAGAAAAAATTATCACATACCTACAAACCATACGCCCTCCAAAGTAGGGGGTCCAGGGATAACATCTTGCCTCAGAGACTACCCTTCCCCTTGGCTTCTGGGAAAAGCGGGGATTAGATCCATGGAGAGGACTGTGTAGACTCTACTGGCGGGCTCATCATTTTATGTACTACTCTTGCCTTGTGCTGTATATGTCTCTTTAAATTTAGAGCTCTCTTCCTCATCTCTTGCCTCCCAAATTACTACCCTCGCTGGTGCAGGTTGGGCAGAGAAGTATTAACTTCTTCACATCTTCTGCAATTGCAAGGGAGATCCTATTCTCCCATCCCCTCTCTTCCCACTTTCAGTGAGGAAGGAATTATTTGTTTCTTCTCTCCTTTCTTTTTCTTTTTTCCTTCCTTTCTGATCATGCCATCCCCCACCCGCTACACACCAGTCATTCCCATGCCTTCCCTGCCTTCATCTTTTCGAAGCACTGACATAGAACTTTACCAGACTGGTCATTTTCATTCAGCTGCTCAGAAACTTCTAGGTAAAGACTGAAAAACATTGTGCTTAAAAAGTTAAACACATCATTATACAGAATTATGTACAGTATATGATCAGCTGTTCTGACTGCAAAGGCACACAAATATGTTCCAGTGCTTGCTGTTATTGAACCAACACCTTCAGTTTCTCATTAAATTCACACTGACTCAAAGAATGTGCAAAATGTTCAAACTTAGATACCTAATTACTTTTTTGGACACCTATGCTCCAATTTAGGAGACTAAAACTGATATTAGGAGTGGAATTTTCAAGTAGAGCTTTAGCACAGGCCTACCTCTGTGGAGTTAGGCCAACACTTAGAGCTTTTTGAAAATCCCACAGTAGAGACGGAACTTTAGGCACCCATCTGTGAAAATTTGGCTCATGTCACCACTGTGACTTTAAATAGCTGCAGGTAGAAATGGCAGTATTTGTTACCCTGTTTCCAGATGTTTTAAATTTTGTTCAGCATTGTCAAACCTGTGTTATAATTATTGGAATATTTACAGTATTTTCATTTTCAAAGTGCTTTGCAAACTAATTTGCTCAATACACCTCAGAAATAATGTCCTTATTTTACAGATGAGAAAATTTATAGTGACTTGTCTGAAGTCACAGTGAACCAATGTTAGTGTCAACATTTCTGTTTAGGAGTTCCTGGCTCCCAGACTTTGTACTAGGGCCACTAGACCAAACCTGTCTCTCAAAACATTAAATAGATAATAAATTAAGTGGCATTGACAAAATCAGCAGTCATTGTTTTTGTAAGCATTTTGTGTCATTTGACTTCCATATTAAAAATTAACAGATTGTTAATGATAGTGGAATTTAAGGTACTGTCACCAGTTAAGTATGTAACTATAATACATGTGTATTTTAAATTTGAGCGGTTATCGGAGTTCTTATTATTTCAAGTGATCTAGTTGTTTGCTTTTAACAGAAAATAGCTTTCAAATTATTTCTTGCCAGCCTCATCTTCTTTGGATAGGTTTCTTATGATATGGAATTTGAGGCCACAGTCCAGAGCTTTCAGATTTGTGGGTCATGTGGAAGCTGTGACCAGTGTACAGTTTTCACCAGATGGACACCTCATGGCATCTGCTTCTCAGGATCGGACTGTTAGACTATGGATTCCCTGTATGTGAGTACAGTATAACTGAAGTATATTGGTTATATTTTATGATACTGCAATACCAATATCGGAGAAACTTCAGATCTGTAGATTATTGCCCCCTTTCCAAACATCAGGTGGACCTGAGGGATAATGGGAGTCTGGGGCAGCTGGAAGCAAGGTTCTTCATTCTCCTTGGTTTCTCCACTGTTCTATAAGAGTACAGAAATTAGGAAGCCTTAGCTCAAGGCAGGCAAGCATGAGTGGGTGGCAGGAGGAGGAAGGCCTAAATTCATGAGGCAGTGTTTTCTTTCAAACTCAAAGGATACATTTACTTAAATGGGAGTTGTATGGCTAAAATCCAGTGCAACAGTTTGCAATTTGGGGGTAAGTGATGAAAGAAGCCAAGAAGCCAGCAACTTTTATTCATTCAATCAAAATTTGTCTGTTCCTTTAGAGAAAAATGGTAGTGATTTTGAACAAAAAATATTTTAAAGACATTTTACAGTATTGAGGCTAGTGTTTACCTTCACTCTTAAGATTGTTAGATTATTACAGTATATTAAAATATTTTTATTTCATTAATTAAATCTTCTGAACTAAGTAACAAGGCAAATGCTGGAAAGGCAAAGTACTTTTATATTTTAGAGTTAGTCGTCTAGATAAATAAACTTCTAATAGATCAGAAAATTCGGTTTTTCAAAATATCTGTGTGGCTTTGTCTAAAGCCCGTAATCAGGATTTACCAAGAGAGATTGTTCTTGTGTATAGGTGTATTCAGGGAAGAATTAATTTTGATCTTTTAATCAGTGTCAGATTATTATTGAGTTTTATATCCTCTATAAGGTTAATATTATGGAAAATGTTAACGCATTTTTTCAGTCATGGAGAATCTTCAGCCCTGAAAGCGCATACTGCACCTGTCCGTAGTGTGAACTTCTCACATGATGGCCAGTTCCTAGTTACAGCGTCCAATGACAAATCAGTAAAAGTATGGAGTGTTCACCATCAGCGCCTTTTGCTTTCCTTATCCCAGCACACACACTGGGTTCGCTGTGCCAAGTGAGTGTTGTGGTGTTGTATTCTTTCATAGTGAGTTTGTAAACGAGAAACATTATATGCCAATTTCCTTGTTTAGAACTTTAAACAAGGCATTTTATTTTCCAGAGGCTGAACAAGCATGCAGAAAAATGTGTAAATGGTAGAAAGCTGTTAAATGTGAATCATGTATCATAAGAAGAAAAGGAGTACTTGTGGCACCTTAGAGACTAACCAATTTATTTGAGCATAAGCTTTCGTGAGCTACAGCTCACTTGCATCCGATGAAGTGAGCTGTAGCTCACGAAAGCTTATGCTCAAATAAATTGGTTAGTCTCTAAGGTGCCACAAGTACTCCTTTTCTTTTTGCGAATACAGACTAACACGGCTGTTACTCTGAAATGTATCATAAGGTATATTATTAAAATGATACAAGTTTAGTGCTATCGGTCCAGATTTTTAAAGGTGTTGCTGAGCTCAGCATACAATGCCTAACTGATTTAGAAGCCAAAATCCCATTGCCAGTAGCTGGAATTTGGGCTCCTAAGTGCTTAAATCCCCTTTGAAAATGAAATTTAGCCTTCTAAATTAGTTAGGCTTTGTACATCGAGCTCAGCATGCCTAAATACCTTTAAATATCTGGGCTGAAATATTTAAATATATCTAGTTGTTCATTTATCACTATACATGAAAAATATTGAAAAAAAATAGATATGGGAATTTTTTTGATGAAAAAGTAAGACTTACTGTATTTTATCCTGGTTTTCCTATATTCTGTATGTATTCAAAAAGAGAAGTAATGAGTACTGGAGAAACTAGACTAATAAGTTTGACTTTGACTAATCTCATTTTTTTTCTTATTTTTAAAAGCAATTTTTCATTAATCAATCTGGGAGAGTTTAGGGTAATTATTGAAGGATCATTGTTAGTTTAGAAAGACTTACCTAATGAAAATTCCCAAGCATGTGTATGTTTAATACTATTAAAATATTCATGGTAGAGAAAGCCTTAGTTTAAAATTTAAATGCAGAGTTCTAGGATGACCCTCTGTTTCCATTCGCTTGTAACTTTTCTGTCAATTTTTCCTTTAGAGCTGAAACTTTCATACTTGGATTCAGCCTACAGGTCATTCTTCCACCCAATTCAGCTGTGTGGGTGTTTAAAAAATATATTTTAGTTTTTAGATTTCAGGGGCAGAAAAGGTTTTTTTTTATAAATGGTATGGGAAGGGGTAATCTTTTCTGCCTAGTTTTGCAAACTTTGTTTCTCAGTAAGTATAACACCCGTAAACTGAGATTGTCCTAGAAAATACCTTTTACTATTTACTATTCAGTTATCTGTATTACTGAATATTTGATACTACTTCTTAAATAGAAACCTTTTTTATACTTTACAGATTTTCACCTGATGGAAGATTAATAGCATCTTGCAGTGAGGATAAAACTGTTAAAATCTGGGATGCAGCAAATAAAGTATGCATTGATAGCTTTACAGACTATAAAGGGTAAGTGCCATGCAACAGAAGAATGCAGAAGTTTATTTACTATGATATGAAGTTCATCTTTTGTGCTGTCTTAAATCAAATTTCACCAACATCTCTATGCAGTATTTGAAAATAGATGCAAACTTTTCTACCAGCAGATGGAAATCAAAGAAATGCAAAGATTTTTTTATTTTTAAGAAGCCAGTTGGCTGTCTAAATGTGCCCATCTGTTTTTCTGTCTCCAGGAGATGAGACCAAACCTGTCTTGAGAAGATGGCTGGGTTAGACTTCTGACTACTTTTATCTTTGAATTTTTCCCCAATACTTTCCTTTCTGTTAATTTAGAGTAGGATGTTTTGTTAGTGAAGAATTCTCAATTTTTCCCCTCATACTCATTAATATTCTGCAAGCTACAGTGTGTTCTGCCTTCTTTAGTTGTGGAAAGTACTTTGGTTTCATATTATCCCATATTCTTGTAAACATAAACGAGTCAGAGCTTTTGGGATGCATGGAACCTCCTTGAAGATAAGCCCAATATATGCACTTATTTAGTTTCACTAGTGCTATGCTATCTCTCTCCACCTTTTGTCTGAGCTGAAAAGCACTTCAATTTTACTATTTTTTAAAAAGGTTCCAGAGGTGATCCTAGCAGTTACAGGCTTGTAAGCCTAACTTCAGTACCACATAAATTGGTTGAAATTATAATAAAGAACAGAATTATCAGATACATAGGAGAACAAAATATGTTGGAAAGTCAACAAGGCTTTTGTAAAGGGAAAGCATGCCTAACCAATCTATTAAAATTCTTTGAGGGGGGTCAACAAGCATGTGGACAAGAGTGATCCAGTGGATATAGTGTACTTTAACATTCCGAAAGCCTTTGACAAGATCCCTCACCAAAAGCTCTTAAGTAAAGTAAGCAGTCATGGGATAAGAGGAAAGGTCCTCTCTTGGATCAGTAACTGATTAAAAGACAGGAGAAAAAAAGGGTAGGAATAAATGGTCAGTTTTCACAGTGGAAAGAGGTAAATAGCAGTGTCCCCCAGGGATCTGTACTGGGACCAGTGTTGTTCATCATATTCATAAATGATTTTGAAAACGGTGAACAGTCAGCTGGCTAAGTTTGCAGATGATACAAAATTAGTCAAGATACTTAAGTCCAAAGCTGACTGCGAAGAATTACAAAGGGATCTCACAAAACTGGATGACTGGGCAACAAAATGGCAGATGAAAATCAATGTTGATAAATGCAAAATAATGCACGTGGGAAAACATAATCCAAACTATACATGCAAAATGATGAGCTCTAAATTACGGTAGCTATTGCCACTCAAGAAAGAGATCGTGGAGTCATAGTGGATAGCGTTCTGAAAACTTCTGCTCAGTGTGCAGTGGAAGTTTAAAAAAAAAAAAAAAAGCTAACAATGTTAGGAACAATTAGGTAAGGGATAGATAATAAGATAGAAAATATCATAATAGCACTGTATAAATCTGTGGTATGCCTACACCTGGAACATTGCATGCAGTTCTGATTGTGCCATCTCAAAAAGGATATATTAGAATTGGAAAAAGCACAGAGAAAGGCAACAAAAATGATTGGGGGTATGGAACAGCTTCCATATGAGGAGAGACTAGGACTATTCATCTTAGAAAAGAGACAACTAACGGAGAATATGATAGAGGTCTATAAAATCATGAATGGTGTGGAGACAGTGAATAGGGGAGTGTTATTTATCCCTTCACATAACACAAGAACCAGGGGTCACTCAATGAAATTAATAGGAGGTTTAAACACATGGAAGTGCTTCTTCACACAATGTACAGTCAACCTGTGGAACTCATTGCCAGGGGATGTTGTGAAAGCCAAAAGTAGAACTAGGTTGAAAAAAGAATTGGATACATTCATGGAGGATAGGTCCATCAATGGTTCTCAGCCAAGGTGGTCAGGGACGCAACCACATGCTCTGGGTGTCCCAAACTTCTAACAGCCAGAAGTTGGGAGTAGATGATGGCATGGATCACTTGATGATTGATCTGTTCTGTTCATTCCCTCTGGAGCTTCTGGCACTGGCCACGGTTGGAAGACAGGATACTGGACTAGATAGATCATTCACCTGACCCAGTATGGCTATTCTTGTGTTCTTATTAATTCTCTTGAATTATAGATATTGCTGTTAAAAGAGCAATACTCATTAAATCTATTTTCATAATTTCCATCTAGGTTTGCAAACTATGTTGATTTCAATCCAAGTGGTACATGTGTAGTTTCTGCAGGTTCTAATCATACAGTGAAGCTCTGGGATATTCGAATGAACAAGTTACTGCAGCATTACCAAGGTAAAAGCTTACATAGCTCATGGTAACTAAACCTGTTTACTTAATTCTTTTATAATTATATTATATTATATTATAATTTATTTAAAATGGAAGCAATAAAATGTCTTGTAACTTTAAGAAATATTACCTTAACTATCCTTTATTTTAGTGTACACCTTGATTTCATTTTATTCTGCTGAGAATACTTTTCCTTTTCATTCTGCTAATTCTCCTCGAGAGAAGAAGGATGAAATTATGCACAAAATGGAATTATAAAGTGGCCGAACAAGGTTGATTTCATTCAGTTTAACAGTTGACTTGTGAGGTTTTCTTGGCAGGAAATCCTACTGCCTCTTGGATTTGAAGACAGATGCTGTTTTCTAGTTTTTAATGCCAAATCTTCTACCTGGCCATTGTGAAAGTGACATATGAGCTAGACTCCTCAATAACATAACAAACAGCTACAATAACTCCTCGCTTAATGTTGTAGTTATGTTTTTGAAAAATACTATTTTAAGTGAAACAATGGTAAGCGAATCCAATTTCCCCATAAGAATTAATGTAAATAGGCAGGGTTAGGTTCCAGGGAAATGTTTTTCACCAGGCAAAAGACGTTTATTTATATATATAATACATACATACATACATACACACACTATAAGTTTTAAACAAACAATTTAATACTGTACACAGCAATTATGATTGTAAAGCTTGGTTGAGGTGGTGGAGTCAGAAGGTGGAAGAGGATAGGATATTTCCCAGGGAATGCCTTGCTGCTAAATGATGAACTAGCACTCGACTGAGCCCTCAAGGGTTAACACATTGTTAATGTAGCCTCACACTCTACAAGGCAGCATAAATGGTGGGAGGAGACATAATAGATGCATGGCAGTGGCTGCAAACATTCCCTGCGGAAACACAATGTGATGATGAACCCATGCTATCCCACTGGAGTGTACCACTCCCTCCACTTTCCAAAGTGCAGGGGAGGTGCATCTCTGTGTGAGTCAGAGACATACACTCTGTGTGTGTGTGTGTGTGTGTGAGTGTGAGAGAGAGAGACACACACACACACTGTGTGTGTGTGTGCGAGAGATACGCAAGCATTGCCCCTTTAAGTATGCTGACTCCACTCTAAGTACACTGCCTTTTTAAGTAGATCAGCAAGTTGAGACACCACCTGCTGCCAGCAAGCTCCCTCCGTCCTGTGCCCTGTTGTGTCCGTCTTCCTCCTCCCCCGCTCTGTGGAGATGGGGTACAGGCAGTGTTTTCCCCAGGAATTGAAATTAGGGTGGGGTCAGGGCCAATGAAGGGTGAGACCATGAGGTTGAAGGTGGGCTGTATGGCACCATAGTAAAAACAGAAAAATGTTTCATGACCATTTTATTAGATTTAACTCATGTTTTAAAATTATCACACAAATTAAAGTTGGCTACTCAAGCCTTCTATGAAGCACTACATCTACATCTTTATTAGTTTCTTGTTATAATTTTGCACAACTCTGTTAATGAACTTCTTGAATGCAATGCGTTCATCTTTGGTGGCTTCTTTGTATGTCCAGAACTTTCATTCCTTTAATTGATATGCTCATTAGTTCATTCACATGATCAGGCAGAAGGCGACTTCTTTTAGAACACAAAATTCTATTCAATGATGAAAAAGAATGCTCAACTGTAGCTGTTGTGACTGGGAGTAGCAAGAGATGAATTCCTACTTCTTTCATCCCAGGAAACCTAGCATAAAGATCTGGTCTAGCCACGAGTGACGATCAAATAGGAGTTGAAGTCAAATCTTCATTAATTCATCGTATGATATTCCACTCTGTGTTCAAATTCTCTATTCTGTCCTGAGCACATGGCTTTGCTGGTAGTGCCTCACTCCACTCAACTGTCGGTGTATTATAGGACAGAGATCTGTACAAGCTACGTAGAGGTTGAGTAGAATCTAGAAGTCGCTGTTGTAAACTATTATAAAAAGATTTTTAAGAATCAAGTCTATGTACTTTTTCAGATGTCTTAACAAACATTTCTTGGTCTCTTCACTTAAGGATTCAATATAAATGCCTTCATTAGTCAACTTCTGGACTGAAGTCTTTGCTTCTTCCAGTACTTTTTCAATGGATAGCTCTCTGATCCAAATGTATCTTCTATTGCTGGACACAGATCTACTACTGTTGTAGCAGATGCCTGGATGGCATTGTTTAATGACCCAAGTGGTTTCAACAGTAGACGTACAAGAGAGAGAATGGCAATAGTCTTTTCTGAATGTAGTTGCAAAAGTAATCCACCACCTCACTACTTAGATCCATCCCATCTTGGTAGATACTTTCCAAAGCCAGTAATCTTCTATATTTTCTAAGATATTCAGTCTTTTTGGACTCTTGCTGAAAAAAGAACATAATGAAGACATTAAATTTATAGTTTTCTAATGTCTTTTGAAGAGTCTGCAGCTCATACTAGCGCTAGTTGGAGTAGATGGCCTGTGCAGTGTGTATAGGAGAGATTAGGGTTACACTTTTCTCTGAGCAAAGCTTGTATTCCACCATGTCTTCCAGAGAAGTTTGCAGCTCCATCAAATGCACAAGCAGCCATGTGTTTGGGGTCCAATTGACAAGCATGTAACTCTTCTAAGATGTGGGTTGTTACAGATGCAGCCAATCTGTCTTCTATAATTTGAACATCTAGAAATGCATCTACTGGCCTACCATTGACATCAAGATAACATACACAATAACTTAATACTTGACGCCCATTTGCATCAGTGCATTCATCAGTCATTTATGGAAATTTTTTGAATGTGGTGAGAGAGCTCTTCACTTTTTCAACTGTTGAGTCTTTCACTGTTGCACCACATGCTGGTAGCCAGTCAGTTGAGTTTCTTGCAGAAAGATAGTGAGCATTTGCTGGTCTTGTTCATCCTGAAGTTGAACACTGATTCCGAACAAGTGACAATGCACTTAACATTGGCCTCCAGTTTGTAGTGTGTGGTATCTCTTGCTTAAATAGAAAGTATGATGCCACAGCCATGTTTGTTCGCATGAACTGTGTTGTGTCTCCAGCATTCTTAACAGCCTCATTTACTCTCACCGGTGTTGTCTTTGGTCACCGGTGTTGTCTTTGGCTCAGACTTCAGAGGTGCTTTCACATGAATTCACCTCCCAGGTGGGGGGCAAGAAGGCACCTTGCTCATTGCTCCAGCTGCTCACTGTTCGCTCTGGCCACTGTTGTTCGTTGTGCCACCGTTCACTCCATCACTCTGTTGCCAATGGCCCTGCGCTGTCTCCTTCTGCTGCCACCTGCCACTGTGACCTCTGTGAGTTGATATCTTGAGGTTCCACACAGCTCGCAGTGATTTCAGCTGAGCTCTCAGTGGAGGAACCTTGCTGCTAGTGCAGACTGGGCCGTCTCTCCCACTGTCCCACACTGTCCCACAGCAGGTCTAAGCACTTAGACCTGATTATCAGTGATTTCAGCTGTAGTCGTACTTAACAGAACAAAACACTATCTATGGAGCCTAATCAGCTCTATCTTTAAACAGTGGAGAGGGGCAGGTCAAAAAGTACTTGTGACTCAGGCAGACCAACAAGCAAAACACATGTTCCCACCCTCTTGATGCCCTCAATCAGCACAGGCTGAGTACAGTTCTATTGCCCTTTACTCCTACAATAAGAACAACAACATTTAATTACCCCCCCGCATTCAAGTGATTTGTAACCCAACCCCAGCCAAAATCTATCACTTGAGCAACACAGCTCTGTTTGCTGGATACCTAGGTAGATTAGGTGTGAATGTAAATACAGTCTGGTCCTAAAGCCTTTCCCCTCCAGCCACCACCTCATCACTAGCTGTTAGGGAGAGCTCATTTAGAATTTTGATTACAAATCATAATTTGAAATTATTAGGTTGACCAACATCCCTGAAATGAATGTACTGACACTGTCATAAAAAACAACAGCTGTATAAGGAAGCTAGTCTATGTTCACACTTTTCAAATCTATTATTTTTTTCAGATAAACTTATTTTATCATACACTTTATATGCTTTTAAAGTGTATATTAATGTTTCAATTTCAATTCATATGTCCAAACAATCACTAAATTGGCAACACTGCATGTAAGTAGTTCACAAAACTGGGGGGAGAGGGTGGGTGTTGGGAAAATTTGGGGGGGGGGGGTAGGGAAATCCCTGGGTACAGGAGCGGGGGGGAGGGAGACTCCCTGACATTAGCACCCCTTTTATCCACCCCACCCCCAGGAGCAGCTTCAAGGCAGGAGCAGCACACAGCAGTGGCAGGAGGGACACCTGAACTGCCCAGCAATTGATAGCCTGCTGTGCGGCTGCTGCACAGGGAACTTAGGGGAGCTGATATGGGGGCTGCAGGTCCACCCTGGTTCCAAGCCCCCACCAGCTAGCTGCAACGGGTTGCTCTTCCTGCAGGCAGTGGACAAAGCAGGCGGCTGCCAAATGACATTATAAGGGAGCATTGTGCAACTTTAAACGAGCATATTCTCTAATAGATCAGCGACGTGACAACGTTAAGTGAGGAGTTACTGTATAAGAAATGTTGCTTAATAACAGCTAACTCTGAGAAAGTGTGGTCCAGTGGTTAGAACATGAAACTGGGAGTTAGAGCATGGGACTTCTGTCTTTTAATGCTAATTATGCCGCTAAGTAGTTCTCCGGTCTTGGACAAGTTACTTATCCTTTCAGTGTTTGGCTTTCCATATAGGTGTTTCAAGTAATAGTTAACATTTGAAAAGTGCTCTGGAAAATAGTTATGAAAAGATAAGTATTTTTTTTATTTAAATAAGGCAGAATGTGGGAGAAATAAACGGCATGAAAATTAGCATTCAAGTAGTTTTCATGTTACTTTGAAATAATATTCTGAATTTCAAGTTCTAGTCTATCATGAGAAGATAAAAATTTAGGAAAGGCTGGAGATATGGGGAGGAGACAGATTCATGATGGGGGAATACTATTCAGAATTTTTATTTAGAACTATTAGCTGAAAGCTCATCCTGTTGCATGGGTGTAATTCCTAAACTCGTGTGTCAAAAAGCTGATAAAAAGGGCTCTTGTTTCCATGTGTTGTTGCAGAGAGCAATGTTGCTGTTTGTATATGTTCCCCAAAGTTTGTACACAGAGCAGCCCCCTGGTTGGTGGGACAACCATCTCCTTGTTACCCCATGTAGCTGTTACTCCTGCTTTCTCTGATCAACTGTCACATTCCAACCACCACGGAACTTTGGACTCCAGCCTTCCATCTGGTTCTGACAGCCTACTGATGCTTGAACCTGGTGATATTCCAAATAAAAAAGAGCCATCGACCATGGTTCTAGCTGTTTCACTTCACAGTGTCTCACCAGACATGCTAGGCTTCAGAGTGACGCAGAGAGAGAGAGACAATCCTGGAAGATTTGTGTCGATTTGTGCAGGTGGCAAATGAGCAGTGTGCGCTGCTGTGAGGGGCTCTGTGTGTGTGTGTTGGTTGTGTTGTTCTGTAAGAGATTTTGAAAAACTGGCAGTTGGGCCAAGTAATCCACCTTCTGTGCAGTCTTCCTCATACAACCAATTAAAGTGTTGCATACAAATTATTTGTAAGGCAGTGGTTTTCAACCTAAGGTCCCCAGACCCTTTGGGGTCCGCCGTTAATATCTAAAATTTCCAAAGGGATCTACACTTCCATTCAAAAATTTTAAGGGGTCTGCAAATGAAAAAAGGTTGAAAACCACCTTTGTAGTGTAAGGATGGCAGTTGGTTGGGTTACCTCTGATGTCACAATGGTGTAGTGTTTATTGTATGCCAAGAGACCATGCCTTACTATAACTATATTGCACACTATAATTAGTAAAGTCAGAGTGGCTGAGAACTTAAAAATTGCATGGTAACAGACCGCAAAACTCCATGATAATTAAGCTGGTGATATTCTGAACAAAAACGGTCCTCAGTCATGTTTGTAGCTGTTATCAGTTTTGCAGTGACTCTGCAGACATTCTAGTCTACAGTGACAATCTGTTAATCTTATTAGGTAGGTGTTATTTTCCTTTGTCTTCCTACTTTTGATTTTCAGTACAGTATGTTACAGTATGAAAGTTTTAGGAAAACATACACATCTGTGATTAATAGCATAATTCAATATTTATAGAATATCAGTTTCCCATTAAGGCCTAGTCTACACTACAAACTTAGGTCAATGGAAGCCACCTTACATCTACCTAATAATGTATGCATCTAAACTACCAGGACCCTTCCTCTGACCTAACTCGCCTGTAACATCGATTTAATTACTCCACGTCCGTGAGAGGCGTAGTGCTTAATTTGATGTTGATGGGTCAACAGAGAGGCAGTGTAGACACAGCATTGTATAAGTTGACTGAATTGGCAGCCAGGAAGTGTCCCACAATGCTCTGCTGTCACCGCTCTGGAGATCATTTTCAACTCCGCTGCACAGCAGCCAGGTACACAAGAAACAGTCCCTCCCTTGTTAAAGCCCTGGGAACTTTTGAATTCCCATTTCCTGTTTGATCAGCGTGGAGAGCTCACCAACCCAGCTGATCATGGGGACTCAATGCCCCAAACACACTCTAGCCTGGAGTACACAGGAGATGGTGGGTCTTATTGGTCAGTGGAGAGAAGAGTCTGTGTGGGCACAGTGCCGATCCAGCCGAAGAAATATAGTCGTCTACGCAAAGATTGCGCGGGGCATGGGAGAGAAGGGCTACAGCAGGGACAGGCAGGAGTTCCACATGAAAATCAAAGAACTTGGGGGGCATATCAGAAGACAAGGGAGGCAAAGAGTTGTTCTGGTTCTGCATCACAGACATGCTGCTTCTACAATGAGCTGCATGAGATTCTCAGCGGCAACCCCATTACTACCCCCAAACACCACGTGGATACCTCCCAGGAGTCTGAGTCCCAGGCCACCTCCGGCAACAACAAGGAAGACATTCTGGACAAGGAAGAGGAGGAGAGTGGGAGACAGGAAAGCAGTGAATCCATTCTCCTTGAGAGCCAGGAGCTATTTTTAACCTTGGGGCCCAGCCAGTCACAGGACAACGTGGTGGCTGAGCATGATGCCAGGGAAGGCACCTCTGGTGACTATGCAATTCCAATCAAACTGTAGGATTTACATGCTCTTCTATTTTGTTTAATCTGAAGAAAAAGTGAGTTGCAGTGGGTATCTGCTTCACAGTGGCTGCTCCAGCTACACAGAAGGTGCCCTCCAGACAATACTGTGTGTGCACAGGGATGGCCCGGGAATCCTCAATGGAGATTTCTAGGAAACTTTCATGGAAGTACTCTGCAATCCTTTGCAGAAGGTTTCTGGGGAGGGCTGCCTTATTTCTTCTACCACGGTAGGACACTTTTGAATGGCACTCCAGTATTAAGTCTGCTGGCATTGCGATACACAGCATAGCAATGTAAGGACTCGGTCCATTTATAGACACTTGCAGTATCTGTTTCCTTCAGGAGATTGATATCACATAAGGTCACCTCGGGGAGACGGTGGAAGTTTTCATTACAAGTGCTCGTACCGCAAATATTAGAGCATGTGATCTACCACCCATGGTGACTTCCGGGTCCCTCAACCACATTTTCTTTAACATGCTGGTGGTTTTGTTGGCAGGGATCGGCACGGACCTTACATTCTGCAAGTCCAGGGTGACTATTACCAGCAGCATTAAGAGAAGTGAGGAGTGGGCTTCTGTGTTCTCTTGTGGCCACAAACCCCTGCCCCACCACCTTGGACAAAGACCGCAATTTGGGAGGCTTAACACAGGTCCCTGGTCTCAAAGCAACATCCATATTGCTAGGGGGCGTGGTCCACATGTGCTCCCGATGTGAGTTTCCCACAAGTTGCAGCACAAGGCCTGTGCCCGTGCCCATGCCCCTGAGCCGTACTCACCATGGGTGGAACAGCAAGTCAGTTCATTGAATAGCTAGGGATTCAGATTCTGTTCTGGCTTGCATTTGAGTGTAATAAGAGGAGTGATTTTTAAATAGCAACCTTGCACTAGATCCAGGGTATGCACTGACAATGGTTGCCTTGTGCTTTGTGTGCCTTATAGTGGAAAGCTTGCCCTTCAGCACATCCTCCACACTAGCAGAGAGGCTTTCACAGATTAGGAGGAGGCAAAAGAGAATACACTGTAGCGAAGCAAGACTCATCTGTGTGGCGCCTCCTGCTGGTTGCCCTGGGAATTAGCTCGATTCCAGCTCGGCGCGCCCTCTGCTGGCCAGTGGCTCACCTGCCTCAGGCATCCGTGTCCCTCCTGGATCCCGTTGCCCCTTACCCTGGGGTTCTGCACTAGCAGTACCCCCACTCTGTGGGTCTCCCCTCCCAGGGGAACCCCCAACCCTGTAAGGCCACCTTGCCTCAGTCATTATTGCCAGTCATTATCTAGCCCCTGTTCACTGGGGCAGACTGCAGTGTAATGGCCACTCATCATTGGCAAGCGGGGTTTGGAACCGCTGCCTTTCCCTACAGCACAGTACTTCTCTAGGCCTTCCTGTCAGGCTGCAGCCTGGGAGGCGGCCAGGCCTGAGCTCCCCAGCTCAGCCTGCCCCTTCCCCAGCACTGCTCTGTCCACGGTACTCTTTGCTCCTTCAGGCAGCTAGGTCCATCTCTCTCCAAAGCTAGAGAGAGACACTGACCCAGCTCCTGGCTCACAGCCCTTTGATAGGGCCAGCTGTCTCCTAATTGGGCATGGCCCCAGCTGTGGCTGCTTTCCCAATCAGCCTACCTTTTCTCCTTGTTTTTCCGGAGTGGGGTAACTGCCCCGCTACATATGCAGTGACATGTTCAGTGAGATAATGAATGCCTCTGGGACTCCTGACATGGTGCTAAGAGCCTGGAGTATTTCATTGTCTGAAAAACAGGACATGGAGGGCATCCCAGGAGCATGAGGGTGGCATGAATGTCCCTCAAACATTCCAGGAGGTAGGGTAGGGGGGAGTTCAGTATCCCTTCCAGTCAACTCTGGGAGAGGGTACAAAGAACAAACAGAGACTTTTGATGGGCAAGACTACTGTGCTTTCACAGACAAGTTGACTTGGTTTCTTCCCTCCCAATTTTATCACATTGTTTGCCCAAGGTTAAATTATATTCCTGGTCTTTGTTTCCTTGTGCTTGTGCAATAAAAATCAATGTTTCAAGAATGAAATGCTCTTTATTTATTCCAATCGTGGGGACTTGGGAGTGGGAGAGGGGTACAGAGAAACTGATGCAACTGATGGGATGGTATGAGAAGGCACAACACAGATAAGCAGTGCACATTACTGTGGCTCATTACTGAAGCAGGTTTTCAAACCCTCCTGGAGATGCAGTGCTCCTTGCTGGGCTCTTCTTCTTGCCCTGGTATCTGGGTGCTCAGAATTAGCTGTGAACCTATCTGTCTCCATGCCCCACCCTTGCGGAAACTTCTCTCCCTTTGCCTCACAGATATATTATGGAGTGCACAGGAGGCAGTGATAACAATAGGGATATTGCTTTCACTGAGGTCTAACCTAGTAAGAAGACTGTGTCAGCAACCCTTTAAATGGCCAAAGGCACATTCCACCACCAGTCTGCACTTGCTCTGCCTATTCTTGAACCATTCCTTACTGCTCCACGTGACCACTGTATGGCTTCATGAACCATAAGAGCAAGGGGTAAGCTGGGTCTTCCAGGATCAGTATTAGCATTTCAATGTCATCCATAGTTATTTTGTGATCTGGAAAGAAAGTTCCTGTTTGCATCTTTCTGAAGAGACTTGTGTTCCTATAGATGCACATGTCATGCACCTTTCCTGACCATCCCACGTTGATGTTGGTCACACGGCCCCTGTGATCCACCCACACTTGCAACACCATTGAAAAGTATCCCTAATGGTTTATATACTCTTTGGCTAAGTGGTCTGGTGCCAAGATAAGGATATGCATTCCGTCTATCGCCCCACCATGGCAAAGCCATCCACTATGTCCTGCACATTGCCCACAGTCATGACCCTTCTTAGCAGAAGTTGATTAATGGCGCTGCACACTTGGATCACAACAGCTCCCACAGAGGATTTAGCAACACTGAATTGATTCCCCACTGACCAGTAGCAGTCTGGCGTTGTAAGCTTCCACGGAGCGATCACCACTCGCTTCTTCACTGTCAGAGCATGTCTCGTTTTGGTGTTGCTGCATTTCAGGGCTGGGGAAAGCGCTGCACAAAATTCCTGGAAAGTGGCCTTCCGCATTTGAAAGTTCTGTAGCGATTGCGTATCATCTCATAGCCGCATAACAATGCGATCCCACCAGTCAGTTCTTGTTTCCCAGGACCAGAAACGGTGTTCCACTTATGTTCAGCTGCTGCGTGACTACCAGAAGCAACCAGGAATTGTTTCTTTCAATGGTTTTCAGCTGGGCTGCTTGAATGACATTGCAATGTTCCGTGCTGCAGCTCCTGTCTCAGCTCTGGAAATACTTCAGGATAAGGCACAAGGTGTTTGTAATGCTCGCAACAAGAGTGCACAGCTGAGCAGGGTCCCTACTTCTCGGGCTATTGCATACGCGTGGCAAAGCCAGGCTTTTGAAAAAAGATAGAAGAAAATATGGGTTGTTTGCCCCTGATATCAGAGGAGGGATGGAGGAAACTGCATCATGGGAGGCTGAAGCCATGTTCCCATTCCTCCCTGTGACAATGTTTTGGTCCCATGAGATGTTGCAAGCCCTTCCCAACCCCTCTGCAGCTAGTTACACTGTGGGCTAGTTACCCATGATGCACTACTCTGTGCATCAATGCAAGCGCTGCTAGTGAGGACACACTCCATGGAAACAACCGACTGACTTATTTACTGCGGTGGCTGGGTGTCAACTTACATTTAAGTTGACTTAACTTTGTAGTGTAGACATGCCCAAAATCTATTTTCAAATGTTTAGAAAACAGCTAAGATAGACATCTCCCTCTCTTCCTCCAAAAACAATTTTTCCTTAAAAATAATCATTTTGAACTTTTTATAGTGGCATGACTGCACAAAGACATTTTGGGGGGAGTGGAGTTTCGTATTAAACCACTTTTTTTCTGTTTTTGTAACTATTAAAAATAGCTGCTACCCATTTGTATATTGAAATTCTCCAAGCCCTTAGCTTGTAGCAAAGACTAATATTTTCCACCAAATAGCCACGTTTTAAAAATGATTAAAAAGAGCTGTAGTTAGTGTAATACTTTGTTTGTTTATTGGGGCAAGGAAAGGAAATTCTTAATCTGTTTGTTTTTTATGCCTGGGACACCATCCTTATGACCAAATAGGAGGATGGGCTCCATTCAGTGCCTGTTGCCACTCAGTAATGGGCAGGTCTTACAATGTGCTGATTGTCCAGATGCAGTTAGTTTAAAGTCACTAGGATCCAAGGAAAGTCAATAGGAGATGAACGTGCTCCGCACCTCACAAGATCCGGACCTGATTGACTAGGGCCCTGATCCAGTGAAGCACATGTTTAAGTATATGTTTAACTTTAAGCCTGTGCATAGTCCCACTGAAGTTAGCTCTGTGCTGAAGTATTTTGCTACATCAGGATGTGACAGTGTGATTGATGTGACTCAGTCCCTCTTCTCCAAGAACAGAAACTGACAATACAGAAAACAAAACATTCAATATTTATTAAATACGTCTTTTCTATATGTTTTAGTGACTCAATATTACTTTTTGTAAACATTTTTAGCTTTCAGAAGAAAGCCATTTGATTTAAAAAACTGCAACGTATTTCAACTTGGTCCCTTTGAAACTGTCCTTTAATTTTACAGCCTCTGAGAAGTTGCTATAATCTTAAGAATTCTTATTTATTTTATTTAAAAAAGCCACATGCTGTGAAAGTCAGCTTGACCATCTGAGTTTGGCCAATAAAAGATGGGACATTCAATGCTAAGGCTTGCTTTTCATCCTAAGCTCATGTTATTGGGTCTAGGTACCAGAAAACACACTCACTGGTACATGATCATAAGGAGTTTAGATTTAACAGTATGAAATTAATCACAGAGAATAGCCTTTGCTTTGAATTGCTTTATACTTTTTGGTTTGTCAAACTCTTTAATATCATGATTTTTAACATGCTATATTAGTGGTTCTCAAACTTTCGTATTGGTGACCCCTTTCACACAGCAAGCCTATGTGTGTGGACACTCCCCCCCTTTATAAATTAAAAACACTTTTTAAAATATATATTTAACACAATTATAGATGCTGGAGGGAAAGCAGGATTGGCAGTGGAGGCTGACAGCTCACAACCCCCCACGTAATAACCTTGTGATCCCCTGGGGGGTCACGACCCCTGGTTTGAGAACCTCTGTGCTATATGTTAGTGTCTGAATTCTTTGTCTCTTTATAAATTTAATACATGATGTCAACAAATCTCCTCCTACACCATAAATGCTTTTTTGTAATCAATGAATTGATTATAATTACTATAAACTGCAATTATACTTGGATATTTTTTCTTTGTTAAATTAATATCTTTATTAATTTATTTAAATTCATTCCCTATGCTAACTGGAAAGCAAACAAGTCTGCATCCTTTATTTCAATAAAAGCATTAATTACTTTAACATCTCACAATTTTTCTTCGTTTTATAATTTTTCTGTTGTATTAGCATGGAACTGAGTAACTGCTTTCTTTTACATTTGTTTTTCTTTTCTCTCAGTAATATTGGGAGTTGATTATTGTTTTGGGCACTAGGAAGCAACTACTATAGGAAACGTAGATTTTACTTCCAATAGTTAGTATCAATGTCTGAATTTTGTCTCTTATGAATTAGTTCACAGAGCAGGAGTTAATTGTGTATCATTCCATCCTTCTGGAAACTATATCATCACTGCCTCTACTGATGGTACCCTTAAAATTATGGATCTCTTGGAAGGAAGACTTATATATACGCTTCATGGACACAAGGTAGAGCAGTACTGTAGTAGTTCTTTTTTAACTGAAATGTGAGTAGATTTTATCATATTGATATGTTTAATAACTTCATTAGAGGAAAAATAATACACTTGCATGGTGCACTAATGATGGCAGTTATTTGCCAACGCATGACATTTTCAATGGAAAATGAAAGTCTTGTGGCTGGTCACAAGTTGACAGAAATTGCATAACCTTAAGTGACAGTCAATGTGCTTAATGCTGGGTAACTGTTTTCATACTGAATTAATATCTGAAATCAAGAGGGTTATGTTCAATAATTTTCATGTGAACAACTAATCATCTGCTAGATAAGTACATGTGCTGTATAAACCTTCTGTAGTTAATGGGGGAGTGTGGTAATCTTAACAGGAACCTCCTATCACCACTTTCCTTTTCTCTTCCTCCCTAATATGCAGCAAGCCCCACTTTCTGATTGAATTATTTATGATAAAAATATCAAATATATAGTAAAGTAAATATAAAGTAAAATTAGATATAGGAAAGATTGTGTTGTTTAGAATAATAAGTAATACGGCAATAATCATGACCTAATATTTTCCTGTGATTTGTAGTATTCATTTTTCACTCAGCTTTAATTTTGTAGAAATCATCATTGCAGTTGGACTATTTCTCATTAGTTGTTTGCAGTGTTGTTGTAGCCATGTTAGTCCCAGGATATTAGAGCGACAGTGTGGGTAAGGTAATATCTTTTAGTGAACCAATTTCTGTTGGAGAAAGAGACCAGTTTTCAAGCTGTACAGAGCTCTTCCTCTTCAGAAAGTTTGAAAGCTTGTCTCTTTCATGAACAGAAGGTGGTCCAGTAAAAATATTACTTCATCCACTTTGTCTATCTTATTCATTAGCATTAGAAAGTTGGAGTTCTGTTGAACAATAGATGGCTATCTGTATTTCAATGTAAAGAGAGACTGTAATAGAAAAAATTTTTAGCACATGACTGAACTTGCTTTTAATTTTACAGGGACCTGTGCTTTCTGTGGCCTTTTCCAGAGGTGGGGAAAAATTTGCATCAGGTGGAGCTGATGCACAGGTTTGTTTAAAAACTTCATGTTCTATATAAAACAATTATTTCAGTATTTATTATAGTGAGTGAATGAGTTAAATAGTGTTCTGAAACCATGAGAATTACAGTAGACTTATTTGATCCATTTTGCATGTTTTTAGTAATTGTTTCTAGGTAGGCTTATATAAAAGTTTAATTTGTGATATTATACTATTTTTGTTTTGTGCAATAAAATTACATTTTTTACATTCACCAGTTCTAACTGAGTATTACAGTAAAAAACTCCATTTGTATTTTATGAGTCCCATATCATAAGAAAGACACCACAAGTAATGATTCAAGTTCAGGGAAACAATGTGGATCATAATACAGTAATTCAAACAAATCTCTTCAATTCAGAAGTGCACAGCAGGAAAGCAATTTGCTGTTACTAGTGTGCTTTGGCTAAAGATGATTATTTTGATGATGATGCACATAGGATAGGATATATCCTATCTCCATAGATGCTCTGTTTGCTACATTACCCCTTCTAATTAGAGGAAGGTACCTAGTCTTAGTGCACAAATTAATGAGATATTAAAAAATCTGGGCTGAGATTGTTCTGCCAGTTTAAATTAGCAAACGCACTAGATTTCATGCAGAATATCAGTTTAATAATTCCAGGGAAAATACATTTTATTAAACCACCGAGTCACCTTATCCCGACTATGGGTGCAGTAGATTGTGCCACTGTGGGTAAATCTGGTCACTATGAAATTCTACCATGTCTGGTCTTAGAGCTGCTTCTCCAGGTCTTTACATGGTAAAAGAATAAAAGGGGCACAATTATGGAAGATAGAAATAATCTACCACTTGGATTAGAACTTTATAGTCTGTAAAAACTAAAAACTCGGGTGGTATTAGAAAGAAGACACCACTGTCTTACTCCTCAAGTGCAATCAGATGCAAAGTACCAGAGATGTTGCTTCATGTGGCACGTTTTCTAGAAATGAGTTAGGGGAACTCAAAGGAAATAAGAACAGCTGACATGACAATGAATCTGCAACAGCAATCAAAAGACTGGCAAATATTGGAGAGAAAAACCTCAAACTGAAGTAAGGATATTGTTGCTGGAGGATTTTGCTAGCAAAAAAGATTGAAACTTGAGATGTAGAAGATTTGCAAAAAGACGTGGTGGATAAATTTAAATTATGAAAATGAAGCTAGATGTAACAATTAAAATATTTGAGCATAAAAGGAGGAAATCTTACCAAACTCATGCAAATGCTTTTTTCACTTTACTATGTGCTAATTAAAGACTGCAGTTTGGAGGTGAAAAGAGTACACCAAATAATGGAATAGTGAAACTGCTATGGTAAGCTTAATAGTCCTCAAAAGGCAAAAAGTTCTTATGAGTTTACTTGTCAAGGAACACACCACTTTGTTTATCCACACTTCAAGAAGATAAATAGGGTACTTTGCAGCTCTTGGCGCTATTTTCACAACCTTGAGGGATAGAAACTTTAAATCTACAGTTTGAGCATTTATTCAATGACAAAAATACTCCATTATTTCAATGTAAGTAGAAATGGTTAAATATAATGTTAAAAAAAATTTAAAGTAGCCTATACCTTACATTTTGCTGCACATGAAAAGTGAGTCAGACTTCAGATCTGAAGTCTATTAGGAATTTTATTTGCATTAAGGAGCCAAAACAGTTAGCAAAAATTCTTAAAGGGATCATTGTAAAATTATAATTCATAAACTAACAGATTTACATGGAAATTCTGAGAAGCGTGTTTCTTACTAAAAAGAATAAGTGCTGTTCTCCAGAGGAGATAGTATTCTGTGAGGGGAATATAAATCCTCCACTGTAACAGCCAGGAAGGGGTGAATGGGCAGAACAGTTACTTCCAGAGCTATGACTAAGCTGACCACCAACAGCTGAGATAAATGGCTGTTCTTGGAGAGAAGAGCCTCCAGAATAAAAGAGAACAGGGAGGAGAACTCCGCGGAAAAAGAAATTTAAAGAGACTTCCCAAACAGTTGGAGAAGGCTCATGGTGCAAGGGGCTGCATGCAGCCAGAGAACTCAAGGGGAGAGTCCCCTGGGGCTCTCTGGCAGCATGCAGCCTCTTGCATCAGCCAGCATCAACCGGACAGCAGGAAGTAGCACAGAGAAACAGCAGGGAGTCTATAGAAGCACCCAGACAAGAGGGAAGGCCTAGGTTCTCCCACTGATCCTCCAAAGTTATCAAACCTACAGTGAGGCTTCCAAGTCAATAGACTTTTGGTTTATTGGAGTCTTTATTACCCTGGAAGGGATAGGACTATAGATGACCCGATCAGAGGGCTGAGTCGTGAAAAGGGGTGCAAGCCACCTCAGGCTTGGAGTGAGCAAGGATGGGGCACCAGAGACAAAGCGACTGCTAAGCTATGCTCAGCAATGGGAGGGCACACTGGCCAGCCAGTGACCCCTCTATAATTGTTAGAAGAGTTTAATTCCTGGTCTAAGTTGAAATCTCAACTCAACTTTATGGAACTGCTAAAGTGCTTCTCTAATAATCTCTACACTAAATGTATTCATTTTAGGGGATGTCTGAGGTAAGACTTTAATAAATAGCTACAGTTTGTTGCACAGATAATGGACATAAAGGACACAGATTTCCCTGTAGTAATGCCTTAGCTCTAGTTACAAATGTAGTAACATTTGGCATCTGTTGAAAAAGCTACTTTATGTAAAAACATTAGACCAAAAATGTTCTCCAGAATTTGTCATTATGAAGTGGATTTTGTCAGATTACATGGAATAGATAACTCAATCAGCTGTCACTTGCTTACATTTCCAGTCTATATGGAGGTTAAAATTGGAATTTGTTTTTGGATTTTTTTCCTACCTTCCTTCCAAAATGCTTAAGGAGCACAATTGAGTGCTGCTTTTGCACATCATCTTGAAATTCTACTTCCCTCTCTCTCCCCCCAGTATGTTTTCTTTATAGCTGTCTTCAAGCTATCATATGTTATAGTATTGGCATCTCGTTCTTAAAATTTTTTTAAGAATATTTAACTTTCACATAAATCACTGCATCATAGATATTTGCAGTTTTTAAGGGAGAACTTAATTTAATGCAAGAGAATCCTGCATAACACATGCTTTTTGATTTTGGGGGTATTGTTATTACATGGCATTTTTGTGAAGATTTTCCATAGTAATATACTCCATATCATGTTGGCTATTGCTTTCTAAAATGTATAAAGTCTTGCTGTCCAACCTATTTTACCCCCCCCCTTTTTTTATTTACCTTTCAAAGAGTTCTCTTCCTTTTCCCAATCATAATTCTATCTGGAGGTCATTTTCTTGGTGCCTGGTGTTTTTTGCTACAGTTTATATTAGTATATCTTGATCTTTAAAGTTTGGCACAACCATGGAACTTTTTTTTTTTTTTAAGAGGAAAAATGAGTGTAGCAGGCTATAGTTATTCACATGAACAGTGTTTACTAAATTCTCTCCAGTAAGAAGAGGAAATGGTATAGTTAAATTGAGTGGCCACCCACAGACATGAAAGGGGAACTGTAATGAGGTCTACAAACCCCGTACTGAATGCAGACAGAAGGGGGAGGAGAGTCCCTCCTGTTTACAAGCAAGCATCTTGATCACAACCCTTGCAGCTGCCAGACCTGCCAATGATGGAGGCACACACCCACAGCTGCAATCAATAAAGGAAATAGTGTCTGCTATAAAGATAAGAGGACAGAGAAAGAAGGGGAGGCAGAAAGGCTTGGGGTAGCAAAGTGGTGACAGCCTTGCACCAGACTGCCTACAAGAAAACAGCCAGGAGACTAGCAGAGAGACGCACCTAGGCTTTAAGGAATGTAAGGGTCCAAACACTGATCTCACTGACAGCAAGTTAAGGTGGGGAGGACAGTTAGGTGAAGCTGAGGCCCCTTGAGAGGCCACTCCAAGAGGCCATGATGGAACAATTTCACAGGGAATGTGTAACCTTCTAGGAGAAGAGTGGAAACCTAAAGTGTTAACTGTACAAAACATCTGAAACTCAAGCAGCAGCAGTATGGAAGAGGTGAGACTTGAAAAAAGGATCTTGTAATGCAGATTACCAGTCAAAAGTAACAACAACCACCTAGTTATTTGGGAATGAAGTAAAGATTGAATTGCCCCAAAACTACTTAATTCTTTAAGACTAAAGGGATGAGCACATTCTCTGTACCTTATCTGCCTCTGACAAGAGCATGTTCTGTGAAAGCCCCCAGTCATGGGAGTAGTCAACATTACTGAATTTCCATCAACCCTTTTTTTTCCTGCTATACATAGATATTGTAATTTCCTCCCCACAAACATTTTAAGTACCATTTCCCTAGTGTTCTGTAATGACTGCAACAAATAACTTTTGAGTAGCTAGTCAGGCAGCTATAAAATGAACATGTGAACAGGGCACTATGTTCATGTGTCTTCTCGATATCAATCTTTCTTAATTTGGAGAGAGGCTACATAATTGTCAACTTTTGTTCAAACTGGCATGTTGGAAATAAATTTCCCTAACAGATTTATCAAGGTTTGCCAGGATTTTTTCCACACAAACACTTCTTTTGTACTCCAGAGTCCATTTGGTGTTAGTTACATCCAAAATAACTATATACATACTTATACTCTGTATTCTACAACAATTCAGTTATAAGCATTGGCCAAAATACTTAGAACAGGATCAGGCCCTGGGTGATACCTTCCCATTATGGTGTGATTCCAGAGGGGTAAGGAAAAGCTCTCATGAACACATTCATTTCTAAAGAACCCTGCTTTTATATACTATAACAAGTGATGTCATTGCTGGTAAGTGGACTTTAGCTAAAGCCAAAAGGAAGGAATTTTTGGGCTGAACGCTGCACCTGGCACCTAATTGACCATGTTTTCTTCATCTGTTACTTGAGCCTAAACCTTAAATGAGATAACACTGTATTAAACATGCAATGACCCTTGAAATACCAAACAATCCTCCTTTCTTGTGATCTCATTCTTTTTGGTCAACTGACCTATCACTCATGCTAATATCTAAACCCCACTTGAAACAATGTCTCACTCAAGCCAAAAATAGTCCTGCATGGAGTCCTTCCACTAAAGAAATTAAAAGGAAACAGACATTTGATTTGTTACTGCATGATGTTTTAATTTAAAAAGCCTAGAATATGCAATTAACATGGCCCATGTTAAATAGATTAAAAACTAGGTCTCAAAATGTAACTGTAAATGGGGAATCTGAGCTGTGTTTCTAGTGGGGATTTGTAGGGATTGATTCTTGGCCCTAAGCTATTTAATTTTTATCAATGATTTGTAAGAAAACAAAATCCTACAAATAAAATTTACAGGTTACACAGCTTAGGCGAGTGGTAAATGATGAAGAGGACAGATCATGGACACAGGTGATCTGGATTGCTTGGAAAACTGGACACAAATCAAAAATGCATTTCAGTATGGCCAAATGTAAGGTCACATATAGAAACAAAAAATGGGGGCCTCTACCCTGAGAGAGAGTGAATCCGAAAAGGACTTAGAATCATGGTGGATAATCAGGTGAACCTGGGTTTCTAGTATGATGCTTTGGCCAAAAGGGCTTGCACAATTCTTGGATGCATGAATGAGGGGATATTGAATAGGAACAGAGCAGCTGTTTCCTTCATATTTGGCTTGGGTGGGACTGCTGATAAACTATTGTGACCAGTTCTGGAGTCCAAAATTCAAGAAGGATTTTGAAAAAATCTGAGGGCTTAGAGAAGAGCTATCTACTGACGGAAGGATTGGAAAAGCGTTTATAAGAAAAGACTTAAGGAGCTCAATCTGTTTGGTTTATCAAAAAGAAGTTTGAGTGACTTGACAATGTCAATAAGTATTTACACGGGGAATGAAATTTGATAATAGAGGGCTCTTCAGTATAGCACAGATCCATATTACAAGATTGAATGATTGGAAGTTGAAGCTAAAAAAAATTTCACTTTATTTTTAGTCTGAATTTTTCCTAACAATTTACCAATGATGGTGGAGGATTCTCCATCACTGTCAATTTTAAAAATCAAGATGAGCATATTTTAGAAAAAAAATCCTTAGTTCAAACAAGAATTAAGTCAGGGAGCTCCTACAGCATGTGTTTATACAATGGTCCCTTCTGGTATTAGGGGCGGGGGGGGAGCCTAAAGTAGGGAAACTGAGTCACAAGTCAACCTGGTTTAGGCTTAATCAATTTTTTCCCTTTATTATATAATTTCAAACAAAAATTGTCAGTGTCTGAACATATATTTATGCCAGACAATAACAGAAGATTGAATTGGTAAATGACACAAGTTACCACATTCTGGGGCACAGGGAAGTCCTTTCACCTTCCATGGTGGTCATTGCTTCCTCTGATCTCCTGGTCTGGTCCTTCAGTCCTGTACTTCAGTTTCTGGTTCAGTGTTTCTACAGTTTTGGCATTGTTCACTTAGGTCTTTTGTACCTTTCTACTTTCCAAGTTACTTCATTTTATCCAACTGGTCTTTAGCACATCACCTGTTTAGGTTTTATGTACCCATACATTATACACGAGTAAGCTTCCATTACCCAACTTCTGCATTTTTCCTGATTCAGAACAATATGATCCAGAACCTGCAAAAGTGTCACCCTGTTCCTGGATCTTCCCAGAAAAAGGGTTTATCTATCTTTACATGATTGTATATCTTACTTTCATCTTCCAACACATTTCTTTTGATATAAAATTGCTGAATTGTTAAAGATATATTTGCTGTCAAGATAAATATAGACAAAACCACACTCATGCCAGGCAAGGGCTTGAATTAAGTGTTATCTTATCTATAATTCATTATTCATAATTAAAAATTATGAAAACATAGCTATATCAGAACTCAATCTTATTTAACAATCCTTCATTTTCTAGTTCAGTATGTTACCCTGTTTTATCCTTTAATCTATTAGAATTGGGGTGGGGACTGGAGAAATGCTATAATTCATTAACATTTCTTTATCTTCTGCAAGCATAGAATTCATGATATTGAACTGTTATTTTAAATAGTGTTTTGCCTTTAAAATGGTATTGTAAGTTCTTTATGGAAATTGCATATAGCTATCGTATTGCAATTTAGAGAGCAGTAGATTTGCACCATTACTTTTTGAAAATCAAGTTCTTGTAGTTTTCGTTTTGAATAGTCATTTTCCTTAGAAAAAGTGTTCCATTTTAATAAGGTTGATGGTTGATTTACAGGTATTACTGTGGAAGACCAATTTTGATACATTTAACTACAAGGAAGTTCTTAGACATCATATTAGAAGAATACATACTGATGACCCACCTCACCTTCTTGATATTTATCCAAGATCACCTCATTCCCATGATGGGAAATCTCAGTCAATTGAAGTAAGTTCCAGGATTACACACAATAATATTTGCAGTTTTTCTATCTAACATTGGCTGTCAAAATACCATTTATACTGATATGAGGTCTGTGTGGCAACAGATAATGCAGTGCTAAGCAATCTCTTGTCATTATCAGTATCCACATTTTATTTTCTTTCAAAGAATATAGCATTTTTAGAAACAAAGACAATGTATTGAAATATCTTTTAGCCTTTCTAAAAGTTGATATCCTCATTTTCTACAATAAAATGAGACTTATGATTGTAATTCAGAAATTTCCTCATTAATGAAACCTAAAATAATGTATACTGTAAAGATTTAGAATTGTTTAAAGTAAATGATCAGGTATGGCTTGATCCTTTTTTTTCCTATCCCTGCAAATTTTTTGATCCTAGTGAGGAAGATTTGGGTCTAAATTTGGGATACAAGCTCTGTGTTCTTGTGAGCAAGTAAGTGCAGAATGCTATCCCTTAGCATTTCTCATTAGCACTAACTATACTTGAAAGGTTGTGGTATTTCACTTTGTTGGACCTCATGTTTATAATCAGGTAGAATCATAGAAGATTAGAGTTGGAAGAGACCTCAGGAAATCTAGTCCAACCCCCTGCTCAAAGTATGACCAACCCCAACTAAATCATCCCAGCTAGGGTGTAGTCAAGCCGGGCCTTAAAAACCTCTAAGGCTAGAGATTCCACCACCTACCTAGGTAACCCATTCCAGTGCTTCACCACCCTCCTAGTAAAATAGTTTTTCCTAATATTCAACCTAGACCTCCCCAGCTGCTTCTGCCATCTGCCACCACTGAGAACAGCCCAGTTCCATCCTCTTTGGAACCCCCCCTTCAAGTAGTTGAAGGCTGCTATCAAATCACCCCTCACTCTTCTTTTCCACAGGTAGTTTTTAATATGACAATCTACAGCTAGAAAAAGCAGTGGTCTCAACATGGTAGCACAAATAAAAAATGTGACAAACTCAGTCAGCAACAATACGTAGGTGACCAATAATGACTTTGGCAATTTGTTGTTGGTTCTGTGATTTATGTCCTATTCAGTCAGCAAAATTTTAAAAAAAAAAGTTAAGTCACCAATAAAAATGAAAGAGATACAGTAACTTCTCTCCAGCTGTCTCATATGATATAAATGGTCTTTGATGAATCATCAGAGTAGCAAACAATAATGCCAATGATAGCAGGAGGTTGCCTTAAAATTTTGAATGACCAGTTAATAGCTAAATCTTTGAGGTAGCATTTGTTAATAAAAGCATTTACCATCTCTGAAAGTTTCCAGACCCAGTGTACTCATTTTATATGTGAAATAAAGTGGTTTTTTTAAGAACATTCAGACTTGCAAACTAAGTTGAAGATTAGAAAGTCAAGCTGTCCCTTTGAGTATGCATAACCAGTAAGCCTTGCCTCCAAGTGAGGTGCATTATATAGCAGGTACAATTAATTGTGTAATTGAAACACCTCAGTTGGTTAGGCTGCTCACGCACTAGTAATAACACAAATTGACTTTCATATCCCATGTTCAGTTTGCATGGCTAAGAAAAAAGTTTTCTAAACTGAGTAAACTTGACCTGGAAGATACATCATCCCCTGTCTCATTATGCCATTTTAGAGTCACTTTTCAGATTATAACTGCACTCTTCTTTTGTTCATAATTCATTTTTTCCTCCCTGAAATAGCCCTGTCATCCTCTGCCCCACTCCCCTTCAACAAATAGGGGTATGTAGTTTATTTCAGCTGTAGGACAATCTGGTTATGATACGTAATCCTTCTAGTAACTCATGTCTCCGGTGCACAGGTAAATGGAGACAACAAACAAAATGCAGAGCTGCTTAGCTTTGACAAACAAATGATATCTTATGGGGAATGGCAGGTGGAGAAGTTTGTCCTTAACTAAATCTAAGGCTTATTTATATTTAAAATGAAGCCAGTGATGCTTGGCATTGTACCACATTAAGAGGCCCCAGGAGCTGCTTTTTGTATTCATTAGAATGTATACAAGCATTAAGGGCGAAACCACAAATACATTTTAAGTGGCAGTAATAAAAGAATGCATGACCTTTCAAGCCTTTACAGAGACAGAAATGCAGTCTAGCAATATTCAAGAAGGGTTGAATATATTACTACAAAATGAGTCAAGAAAGAATGAAAACTATTTAATTGCCTTAGGAAAAAAATATGAACACTAAGGCCTGGCCTACACCTAAAAGTTAGATGGATCTAACTACAGTGCTAAGAGCTGTGAAAAATTCCATGCCTTGTGTGATGTAGTTAGGTTGACCTAACCTCCACTGTAGATGGATCTAGGTTGATGGTAGAATTCTTCCACCTCTCTGAAACGAGGTATCCATGTCAATGGAATACCTATATGTACAGAAAACCCTCTCTGTCAATGTAGGAATGGTGTACACTACAGCAGCACCACTGCAGAGCCATAGCTGTGCCGGTGCAGTCACTCTAGTATAGATATACCCTAAGACTGAATGACTGTATATGTGGGAATGAAAGAATACTGAAATCGGACATGTTCATAAAAAAATAATTTGTTGCACAACTTATAAACCTCAGGGACTTCTATAAGTGGTTCATCTTGTGGTATTGAACCTCTTATAATGGAGGAACCTGAAGCTTCCAGGGAAGGTGTAAGTACATCCTAACTGCATCTTGATGATTGTGTAATGTTGTACACAATGATGGCACTAGTGAAGGTATCTTTCTGAATCTTCCAGGAGATCACTCCACTTTTTAAAGCTTAACTTGTAGCTAGTATAATACATGATCACAACTAGTAAGGAATTTATCCAGTCCTGCTTAAAATTCAGATCCATTATGTGTCGTAATGCACGGCACCAAATTCCATCTTTATAGCTTATAAAACTTTACGATTCGATAAATTATCATTTAGGAGTAGCCAGAGCTCCAAGTATTCTGCAGTTCTCAAATGTAAGTTTTCATTTCAAACAAAAAAACCCACACACACTCTGTAAGGCCTCTAAGGAAAATGTCTTCAATGTGATAAAAGACCCATGGCTGACCAGGGCAAGCTGGCTCAGCTGTGGGGCTATAACAGTACAGTGTAGATGTTCAGGCTTGGGCTGGAGTCTGGGCACTGAGATCCCGTGAAGGAGATGTGCCTCAGCCCAAGCTGCACAAGCCTGAGTCAGCTGACTCTGCCTCTGAGACTCAGTGGCACAGGTTTTTTAAGACAGTGTAGACATACCCATAGTTGCTGTTGTAGTCCTGAGAATGTCTATAGAGTGTAAATAGATCCAGTGTTGTCTTCCTGTGTTGACAAGAAGCCTGAAATAATAGCTCTGAATTGTCCCATTCATCTTAATCAAGACCTCCTGGTTGTGTAGCTGCAGATATTGGCATTTTTCAGATATGCCATATGTAGCGATGCAGGACTCACCGCCGCAGCGCCTCCTGCTGGTTGTCCAGGGAATTAGCTCTTCCAGCCTGGAGCACCCTTTGCAGGCCAGTGTCCAGCTTGCCTCAGGCCCCCATGTCCCTCTCAGACCCCAGTGCCCCTTTATCTTGGGGTGCTGCCCCCTCACAGTACACACTCTGTCTGGGTCTCCCCATCCAGGGGAACCCCCAACCTTCTATCACCACCTCACCTCAGCCTATGGCTACTGCCAGTCACCATCTAGCCCCTGCACACTGAGGCAGACTGCAGCATACAAGCCATTCATCATTGGCAAAGGGGGGTTTGTACCTGCTGCCTTTGCCTAACCCCTGAGCTGCAGCCTCTGCAACCCCAGTACCTGGTTTGGTCTTTGACAAGGCCTGTAGCACTGCCAGGCAGGAGCTCTCCTGCTCCTCTCACCTTTCCCCAGCCCTGCTCAGTTGCCTGCACCCTCAGCTCCCAGGCAGCTAAGTCCTTCTCCCTCTGAAGCTGGAGGAAGAGTCCTGCCTGAACACCTAGCTAGCAGCCCTTTTATAGGGCCAGCTGTGGCCTGATTGGGGCGTGGCCCAGCTGTGGCTACCTCCCCAATCAGCCTAGCATATTGGTTCCCTTGGGCAGCCCTTTCACAGGGCTGTTTTAACCCCTTCAGGGCCGAAGCGGGTGACCACCCCACTACACATAAAATTTACCATTTTGGTTGATGCAAGCATCTGATATTTTATTTTCTGTCTCCATGACCTGGCACCTGGTTATAGCTCTGTCTTGCTACCCATCTTCCCCACAAGGGGGAATTAATTGGATTACAGGTGACACTCCCTCCATGTTCATAAACTAAACAATTTAAGAATCTCTCATAATAGATCAGACTATAGGTCCATGGAGCCAGGAAGTTAGGGAGCCAGAGTTGGAGTCCAGTTGACAGCCTGTGAGCAGAGAAAATCAGATATATAGTTTGAGCTACCTAGAGAACAACACAGAAGTCAAGGCCTAGAGAAGTGAGTTGTTGAAGCCAGCTGCAAGCTACTTTCTTCCTTGGCATAAATGGGGACAAGAAGGTTCTGAGCCAGGCCAGCTAATAGATGGCTCTGCAGAAGCTGAGGCCCACAAATTGGAGCTGCGTTACCGTACTCGAAAATAAGCATTGACTTATTTTGCATCTGAATATCGTAAATCCCTAAATTGCCATTGAATGTTTTTCAAGGCATAATTGGATGAGAAACAAGAGTGTTTGGACTACAGAATAATTTAACATTACTGTAGAATTTAGGCATTCTTGCCATGGAATTTGGTGGAATGGAATACAATTATGCTATGGAATACATAAGGGCACTGGGAGTAACCAAATAAACAGCTATAGGTGCCTAGTAATTAACATCATAATTATCTAGTTGTTAATCTAGAGTTGTAGTGGGAAACACTGAACGAAAAGACTAGATTAAAATCTGCACAATACAAAACTGGCTTAGATTTACAGTTAAACTTTTAACGGGAAAAACATGTTCTGAACATAAGGGACTTCTTGTCTTTCATGCCATATGTTTTTTAATGGATTTTCTGTGAAAACATAAGTTGTGTATTATTTATCGGGAGATAGCAAGACTTGCTTTAGGTTTAATTATTCAGGGGTCCAGTTGTAGTGTAATATGCTAAGTTATGTGCACCACTCTGGAAGAGACGAAGTTGTGTTTTTTGAGCTTTCTGTATTTCTGCTTTAATTGAATCCTCAGTATGTAGTCGAGGTTTTTAAATTGATGGAAGGTTGAGCTAGTACATCATTTTTAAAAGATGTTCAAACTTGAATGTAATATTCTATTATATTTAAGTGTATTGTGTTTGTATTATGAGTTTGAATATGTTTTGCTTATCCAGTTGTACATTTAAATTTTTTGCATAATTTTAAATCAGCATTTTCCTTAGATGAACAGACTACTAATCCACACTAGGTGGCAGTAAAAATCAGAGAATATTTTCTTGGTTTGTTTTACCTTGAGGACTTCAACCCAGCACAAAATCAGATTTTCAGATTAAAGCAGGGGTCGGCAACCTTTCAGAAGTGGCACCTTAGAGACTAACCAATTTATTTGAGCATAAGCTTTCGTGAGCTACAGCTCACTTCATCGGAGCTGTAGCTCATGAAAGCTTATGCTCAAATAAATTGGTTAGTCTCTAAGGTGCCACAAGTACTCCTTTTCTTTTTGCGAATACAGACTAACACGGCTGTTACTCTGAAACTTTTCAGAAGTGGTGTGCCGAGTATTCATTTATTCACTCTAATTTAAGGTTTCGCATGCCAGTAATACATTTTAACGTTTTTAGAAGGTCTCTTTCTGTAGGTCTATAATATATAACTAAACTATTGTTGTATGTAAAGTAAATAACGTTTTTAAAATGTTTAAGAAACTTCATTTAAAATTAAATTAAAATGCAGAGCTTATCAGTTTAGTGTGATCCTTGCCCTTATTTTTCCTTGCTGAGTTTTCAAATGTCTGGCACGTATTTGGATACTTTAAGCTGCACACAGGCTTCTGAGTGATCAGTTGTTAACCGGTTCTGAGAAGGACAGAGGACAGATTTCATGTATGAAAATACCTGTTCACACAGGTATGTGGATCCAAATGCTGAAAGCATTGCAAATGCAATTTTCTTCAAACAGTTAAATTTCACTGGTAGGGACATCCAGCAGGTCAGAATAGAAGCCCCCATGATCTCTCTCGGTAGCTTCAAGTGCACTCCGCAGATCTCCAAATTTTAATGCCCACAATTCTGAGCTTTTTAACTGAATGAGCTGCATTTTGAAATCTTCAACACCAATCCAATGAAATACAGACAAATCCAAGTCGTCTTCATTGAACTTTTTGGGTTTAATTAGAAAAGAAAGCATTGGGCCAAGTCTCTGGAAATCTTGAAATCTGTCAGAAAATTCTGATTCCAGCTCTTGCATGTACATTCTAATCTCAACGTCAAATGCAGTGCGCTGTTCCACGTGGTGTGATAGTGATGTAAACAGCAAATCAGGACTTAAAAATATTCCAGTACAGTGGCACTGGAACTATTTTTAAGGTGGGGTGCTGAGCTGCGCCCCCTCTTGCCCCGTCTGCACCCCTCACTGCCCCAGGATGGGGCCAGCTGCAGAGCCCCGGGCCAGCGGCTGGGACCCCGGGCCAGCAGCAGAGCCCCCCGGACCAGTGGCCGGGACCCAGGGCCAGCAGCAGGCTGAGCGGGGCAGCGGATGGAATCGCAGCTGGCAGGCGGCCGGCGGCCAGTACCCAAGGCCAGCAGCAGAGCCCCCGGGACCCGTGGCCAGGACCCGGGCAGTGTGAGTGCCACTGAAAATCAGCTTGCATGCCGCCTTTGGCATGTGTGCCATAGGTTGCCTACCCCTGGATTAAACACACTATAAAGCTATAGTGTGTAACAATATTTTTGTGTTTAATCTCTTCAAACCAGTTCATGGAGGTCAGTAGAATAACAGTTATTTGGTTAGGAGTAGGAGACAGCAGACATTGATTCTAGTAATTTTTTTCTGCCATACTTTTTCCCTGTAATCTTCAGCAAATGACCTAATCTCTGTGTACCTCATTTTCTTTAGCTATTATCCTCTACTTTAAGACCAAGTTCCCTTTAATAATTAATACTCAAAAAGTGCTGAGAATGGAAATTTGAATGGAAATTTCTGTCAAAGGTTAATATTCCTTTAGAAATTATTAGAGTCGATTAATGAACATGCTTAATATTGTAACCTAATTGACTAGGTACTGTTTTAATTAAGGAAGATTCTCTAGTCAATCTCCCTCTCAATGGAGAATTATTTGATACACTGTACTTTCTAGGGTTTTGGCCAATCTCACTCTTTTTTTTTATTTTATTTATTTTTTTTTTTAAAGTTAAATTAAATTTCCACCAATACCCTTGGGGAGACTGTTCTACAGTCTAGTTCATCTTAATGTCAGGAAACATTTTGAGAGATTTGTCTTAAATATTCTCTCTTAGCCTCATTCCATTGCTTCAGATTATGCTTATATGTATTACACTAAATAATTATCCTCCGTATTTATACCCTTGAAATATTTGTAGACTGTTTCATGTCCTGCCCTCCTTACTTTCTTGCTTTATCTATACATATTTAGTTCTCTATCTTTTTTTTATCTTGTAGGCAGGCTCAGCAGCCCTTATTTTTGTTGTTGTTCTCTGAATTCTCTCCACCTTGTCACTGTCTCTCTGATGTGCCCAGAAAGCATATTACAGACTCACATAGAGAGAGACTCTTACCTTCCTGCTCCAGGATGAGATTGCTATTGTATGAACAGTCCTCAGTCACCCTGCCTTCTTTAGTCAGATCACGTTATCTATTGGCTTTCCAATATCAGTTCTAGGTCTCTTTCAGGATGACCACTTCCATGTTCCCTTTTAAGTAGAACTGGGTGGAAAATGGATTTTTCAGTGTGCTGGCACTCGTGAAAAAATCATGGGAAAAAACTGTATTGTGTTCAACCAAAACCAATTTTTTTTGAAAATTTTCTGCACATTGGGGAAGTAAAAAAAATGTCAAGTTGGGTTAAAACAAAATATTTTGGTTCATTTTGCTCCGATGTTTTTTGTTTCAATTTCAGACATTTTCAGAAAAGCCAAAGGGAGGGGAGGAAGACCAGCCATTTAACTTTTAGCCCTTCTGTTAGGGTACTTTCCTGGGATATGGGAGACCCAGCTTTAATTTCCCCCTCCGCCTGATGTGGAGAAGGGATTTGAACTTGGCAAGATAATGCTCTAGCCACTGGGTTATGGAATATTCTGTTGTGGGTCTTTCTCAGTCTGTCCTGTTGAAGCTGTTCCATTGTGTGTAAATAAAGTCATTAGAGCAGGGACATGAACTTGGGCTTTTCACATCCTAGGTGAGTGTCCTAACCACCAGGGTCTAGAATAATTCTTGCACTTTCCATGGGCACATATATAGTGTAATACATATAAGCATAATCTGAAGCAATGGAAGCAATAGTCATTCATGTCTAGAGTTGCCTCTTGTTTATAGTTATCAAGCCAGGTTTTGTCCACTGCATTAATTTCTTATTTAAGCCAATTTTAATTAAGTTTTCATGAGACAGCAATAAATGTTTTATTAAAACCCAAATATATTACATACACTATGCTTCTATTGTTAACTGATTTTCTGATTTTATAAAAAAAAAATGCAATCAGGTTTGTCTGGCAGAACTTATTCTTTATTAGCCTATGCTGCCTATTGCTTGTGATTCACCTTACTCTATAAATGGCTAAGGGATTTTTTATTTTACTGAATTTCCTTGCTTTACATACTGTACAGCACAGCTGTATATTCTGTTCTGTAACTATCTTTGGTAAAAAGCCACATGAAGGAAAACACCAAATACTTGATTTTAGTGGCTTGCATGGATGAAAACAAGTATCTTCACATATTACTGGAAATTACAGTTGTAGAGAGGAACAGGAAATTATGCCTACATTTTTCATTCTTATTGGTATCTACAGCTTGCTCTAAACAAAGTTGCACCAGTTTAATTCAAGGTGCAATGTTCCATCTATTTAGTTAAACTGGTGCAACTTTGTGCACGGACACACTGGACACGCCAGATTAAATCTGTTTTACATGAGTTTAGCTTGCCTCTCAATATGAGCTAAACTAATGTAAACCAGATTTAAGTCAATGTAGAATGGTCATACACAAACTTGCAGCAGTTTAAATCAGTACTACATCTTTTCTTTAGTTAAACTAGTGTAACCTGTGTGTAGACAAGTTCTAGATATCTTTACCGAAAAAAGTTTAGAAATAAATCTGTGGATGGTTAATTCAATATTTTTGGTTATTACATAAGCGTAATAGGTTAGCTGTAGTCTAACCAAATTAAAATAAGATAATTTTAAAATGCCACTTGAGCACAAATGCTAATTTCTTTTTTTTTTTTTACAAAAGTGCAAATTATGCTCTGTATACAGATTCATTTTCTTTGCTTAATATTGTTGCATTTGCCTTGAAATGGGAAATAGTTTGGTTTCACTATAACTTCTGTAAAATAGCTTTGTGTCCTCTGCTGAAATGTTAGTTTTGAACTAATGACAGCAATACTCCTCAGTGAATCACAGCAAGTACCCCTAATGTTTGTAAAGCCATTGGAAAATGGAAAAAGGTGGTGAAATGTGCTTCTTATTGTATTTTATTTGCTTTAAGATTATATTGAATAGTGTGCCCTTGGAATTGAAATTAAACTATGGATGTGGTTTGTCATGTATGTTGTTGTAATGATCCTTGAGAGAAAGTAGTAAAGGTGCTACAAGCAATAGTGAGAAGAGAGATTGGTTGAACAGTTACAGTTGGGGACCAAATTTTGATCTCATGTACACTGGGGTAAATTCAGCGCAACTCCTAGAGTAATTCCCTCAATATTTTAAGTGTATTTTGTAAGTTTTTTTGATTAAGTTAATATGTTCAACTCAATTGTGTTGAACAATAAGGCTTGCATTATGATATGCCACAGCTGTACACTGCATAAGATACTTTCTTTTTACAGGTACCCTATTCCGCACACTGGGCATGCACTTCATTTACTATTCCTTAGCTCTATGACACACTCTTCTACTTTTTATCCAGTCCAAATATTTGGACTGGAAGAACATATTTGGACCAAACATATTTGAACTGAAGAACATATCAGAGCGTTTGATGCTCAGATAACAAGGTGATGGAAATGGTATAAAAACATGCATAGCACTTCACATAAACAAGATAGATTCCCTAACCAGAAAAATGTAGTGTAAGGTCCTGATCTGCATGCTGCTTCATGTAAGCAGGCCCCTTGCTCCTATGTGCAGCCTCACTAACTTCGCCGGGCCTCCTCATGGGTGTTAAGATCCATCAACATGAAGTATTCAGAGTAGCGGCTGTGTTAGTCTGTATTCGCAAAAAGAAAAGTCTGTATGGTAACACCCATTGTTTCATGTTCTCTATGTATATAAATCTCCCCACTGTATTTTCCACTGAATGCATCTGATGAAGTGAGCTGTAGCTCATGAAAGCTTATGCTCAAATAAATTTGTTAGTCTCTAAGGTGCCACAAGTACTCCTTTTCTTTCAACATGAAGTAGTTTGTGTGACTGGGGCCAAAATAAACAAAAGGGTAGGAAGAGGAGAAAACAAAGGGAAAGGATGGAGAAAGAATAGGAGAGCACTGAGAACACAAAGATTATATAGTTACATGGGATGTATGTTTTGGTGGTGGTTTAGATTTCATTAAAGCTGTGGTTTATAGGCAAGCTTATATAAATTGGATTTTAAGAAGGGATTTTAAGGAAGACGGGACTGTAACACACAAGAGAAGCCGATATCTGGTTTTATAGTAATTTTGATGTTGACGCTCATGAGTCATTGATGCATAGGGGATAAGTTTCCAAAGTCTTCAGCCTATTTTGGAATAGTATATGACCTACATGACATAGCAGGAGTACAGGGCTCAGCATTCAGTGGCTCCAGTTGTTCCTCTCCAGCAGAGGTCTGTGTCATGATGGGTATTGCTCTTTCTCTCCAAAGGCTGCACATGATGATCCATATTATCTCTTCTTTTCAATATCTACATGAAATCAGTGCAAAAGATAGTGAGATGCCATGTACTCAGATGTCAGCAGTATGCTGATGACACTCAACTCAGCTGCCCCCTTCACCCAGAAACTCTCCCAGACAGTAACCTCTCTCAGCACCACCTGGTGCTGGTAATAAACTTAGACGATAGTCCCCAGGACAGCATGGAGAAAAAGGGTTCTGTACCATCTGGGCTCAGCTTTCAGCTGTTGCCTCATCTGCTATAGAGCTCTGACTCTCAGGGCTTTTCCCCTGTGGGCAGAGGTGAAAGTCAGCCGGTACGCCCCAGTACGGCATACCGACAAGAGCCGATGCACCGTACTGGGGCAGCCCGGCTTCCCCAGGGGGCAATTTAAAGGGTCTGGGGCTCCCAGCAGTGGCTGGAGCCCCAGGCCCTTTAAATTGCCTCTAGACGCTGCTGCTGGAGCCCTGGGGTAGCGGCTGCAGGGCTCCGGCAGCTATTTAAAGGGCCTGGGACTTCCCTGCTTCTACCACCTGGGCCCTTTAAATAGCCACTGGAGCCCCGCCGCTGCTACTCCAGGGCTCCGGCGGCTATTTAAAGGACCGGGGCGGTACAAGCAGGGGAGCCGCGGGCCCTCTAAATAGCCCCCAGAGCCCTGGGGTAGCGGGGGCTCCGGGGCTATTTAAGGGGCCAGGGCTCCAGCTGCCTCTGCCGCCCCGGTCCTTTTAGTAGCCGCTGGAGCCCTGCCTCTTCCCCAGGGCTCCAGCGGCTATTTAAAGGGCCAAGGCGGTAGAAGAGGGGAGCTCTGGGCCCTTTAAATAGCCCCAGGAGCCCTGGGCTGCTCCTGCTACCCCGGTGTGGGCGGAGCACTTACCTTACAGGGTTGGCTGGGGCTGGCTCTGACCCCCTCAACCCCGCCCCTTCCGGGGGCCAGAGCTGGCCCCAGAGTACCGGTAAGTCACTCGACTTACTTTCACCTCTGCCTGTGGGAGTCTTACCTCATCCTCTTCCAGGCTGTCTGCCTGGGAGTTATTCTTCTCCAGGGCCTGCCAGAGGCGCCATTTGCCCTTCTGCAGCTCCTCTCTCCAGACTGAGCTTTCTCAGCTCTCCACAGGCATCCCTTGCCCCCTTCCCAACTGGGTCTAATAATTAAACAAGGCCATCTGATCCTTAGCCAGTCAGGTCAGCTGGGACAGTAGCTGATCTGTCACAGGCAAGGCTGCTTCCAACGCCCCTTAAGGGGCCTGCCAGCCTGTGACAAATTTCCCCCAAGTAGAGTTTTTACTCAAAAACAAAATCACTCTGTGAAGTCCACAATGAACTATTATGTGTATTTTACATAAGATGCTCAGATACTATGGTAATCGGCAGTAATATAAAACCTTATGATAGATGTGAGAAGGATTTTCCTTCTGTGTTTTCATGAGGTTTTTATATTCCATTTACATTAATATTTCTCTTAGTTCTCCCATTTTAGATAAAGGAGATTTTCAGAACCAAGACGAAAGGTACAAATCAAGCACTTCTAACTTCTGTTCCAAATTTATAGAACCAAACAATATCAAATAATTTTAGTACCTGGACAGCACAGACTTCGGATATTTTGTGGTGTGTAGCTATGTAATGCATTTCAGGCAGAATGCAGCCCTTCATAGTCAATCACTTTCATATAGTAGCTCACCATGAATCAGTTTTTGCATGTTTTTCAGACATCGTGACTTCTATTCAGACACTTAACCTACCACAGAAACCACTGTTGCCTCATAACCTGAAAAACAAACATGATTTGCAAATAAGAATTAGAGTTCTTTTGAAAGTAGGGCTTAGGCTCCTAAATTACTTCGATGCTTTTGGAAATTGAACTTGTAGTCTAGCTATGTGCAATCATATTTCCAGAGAGGAAAAAGATGAAATCATAGCAGAAATTTTACAAGGAATCTTCAAAAGAATAGGCTGCAAAAACTACATACTGCCCTTTTAGTTTGGGCTTCAGATCACATGAAAAAATATATAGAGGCCACATTTGGAAACTTGGAAAAAAGCTTCCTGGAATGCATTTCTTCAGAGGTCATTAGTGATTCTATTGGAGATCAGCAGCTGGCTTAAATTTGGGGTAACATTAGTGTTAACTGACCCAATTAAATCAATTTTATAGTAGCTATTTTCATATTTCTATTATAAAATTTAACTTCTTGATTCCTAGCTCCTGTGCTAAGAATAGGATAAGAACCTCTGAGTCAATTACTTTTTTGGGGTGTTTGAGGTTTATAACAAAAGTACGGACTATAGACCTATTTGATATGATCTATATTAATATAATTGGTTTCTTTAATGTGTGGTTACCAATACATTATGATTATGGTTACAGGAAAGGCTTCAAAGAAAGCAGTTTCTTTTATGAATATATTACCCTTACCTGTAGCTGTGTTGATAGGGATGCCCTCATTTAACATATGGTCTTTGTGGGCTCAGTCTTGTTTCCATTTTCTCTTGATATAGAAATACTAACATCAAAATTTGTTTTTGACAGATAGATCCTAGCTTCGATGTGACAGATACACAAACGCTTGACCCACCTGTCATAGATATTAGTTCCTCCATGTATTTCAGTTCTCCGGTAAGTTTCCTGGGGCGGGGGGCTTGTTCGGAAGGACAAAGCGTAGTTTAAATCAGTAGGTTAGTGGCAATGTGGACTTTCTCTAAATTGATAAAATGTAGTCAGAGTCCAGTAAATAGTTTTACTATTCAGAGAGTCTTAACTTCTTAGCCACCATGTTCAAATCTCCTTCCACAATTCAGAGTGTTAACCAGAAGATGGTGCAAGAGTGAAGTTTTCACTTTGCTTAAGAGATTTAATCTTTTATTGTACTGAAGAGAATCTCATAATTAGTTGTTGAAAAATCACATGATATTTGTTTCTGTGTAAATATTTAATTTATGAAATATTTGATTTTGCAAACTTAAGTTGCAGACAAATAGACATGTACTGGAAAACAAAGAACAGTCTTTTTCTTGATAAAGAGTGCCAATAATGATATGATTTGATTTTTCTCCTTTTATGGTGTCAGCTAGCACACATCATTCTAAGAAGGAATGATAGGATTAGCTCCTTTTAGCTTTCACTTTAATGTAACAGTGGTGTGTGGGAGGAAAGAAAGGCAATATTTAAATGGTGCTTTCGTAGGAGGAGAAAAATGCTCACTCGGTGTTGGATAATAAAGGATGTACTGTTCTAGAGTTAGGTTAAAATGAGAAATCTTTTTCTAGGATGAGAATGTTTCCTCCTTCCCTCTCCCTCCCAATGAATTATTAGCTCTGAAATTGTTCCACTGAATTTAATTATTAGATGACAGGATTTGTAAAGAGTCTGCTGTCTAAGGCAATGGTAATCATCATAAGTAGCTGGCTAGAGTGGATGGATGATTTTATGCTTAAAGCACCGGACTGTGCAACAAGACTGTGTTTTGCTCCGTCTTTCCTCAGATTTTTTGTGACCATGAATGTCACCTGATCTCTCTGTCCCCATCTATAAAATGGTGGTAGTAACCCCTACATACAGGTGTGTGGTAAGAGTTATTTAATGTTTTAAAAGTGATTTGAGATCGTTGGATGAAATGCTCTATAGAGGTTGTAGTGCTGTTTAACCGTCTTTCCTCCCCAGCCAAACTGAAATCCTCACCTAACATTTGGCAAGGGCTTTTGTAATTCAAATGCTTTGATCTCATTAGCAATTTTGCTGTTGTGTTTTCAGCGTCACCGAGAAAATTTAGCTTTTTAACCTAGCTGGGGTCAAAATAATCCACTCACTTTACTGGGTATTTATTTTATAACTCTTGTAAGTAGTGGAGAGAAAATACCAAAAAAAGACCACCATAGTAGCATTTAACTTCAGAAAGATTAACCATACAAAAATAAGGAAGCTATTTAAGTGAAAATTAAAAGTTACAGTCACAAGAGTGAAACAGCAAAAAAAATTAAGTGCATCAGAAGTAGGAAGCCTGCCAAACAATCAGTGGGACCACTGTGATCATTACATTTCATTCTCTACTCTTTCAGTTCATCCATCTTCCTAGCTCAGGGGTGGCCAACCTGTGGCTCTGGAGCCACATGCAACTCTTCAGAAGTTAATATGCAGCTCCTTGTATAGGTGCTGACTCTGGGGCTGGAGCTACAGGTGCCAACTTTCCACTGCTCAACCCCATGCCCCGCTCCCACTCCGCCCCTTCCTGCCCCCTCCCCTGAGCCTGCTGCACCCTTGCTCCTCCCCCCTTCATCCCAGAGCCTCCTTTACACTGAGAAACCGCTGATCACAGTGGGCAGGAGGCACAGGGAGGGAGGGGGCTGGAGGCACAGGGAGGGAGGGCTGCCAGCAGGCAGGAAGTATTGGGGGTGGCGGGGGAGGGAGCTGATGGGGGCTGCTGATGTATTACTGTGGCTCTTTTTTTGCCATGTACATTGGTAAATTCTGGCTCCTTCTCAGACTCAGGTTGGCCACCCCGTCCTAGCTGAACAACTCTACTTGTCCAACCTAATTACATTCCACATTCTCAATTCCAGCTGCCTTTTTGCCACCTGTGACTCATTCCTCAAATCCTCCCCTTTTCTCTCCTCACAGGACCTCACTGATTTTTCTTCCAAGAGAAAATTGACAAAATACAATGTGACCTTCCCTTTTCTCTATCTCCTCCTACAACTCTTTCCTACTTCTTCTCTACTGTCACCCCTTCACTTGCCTTAGTCACTCCATCTCATCCCAGCTCTTGATCTCACTTGTGCCCACTCTCATCCTCTCCCATACTCTTCTCCTTAACATCTTTCTTTTCTCAGGCTCTTACCCTCACAATACAAGCATGCTTTAGTCTCTCCCAACTTAACAAAAAAACAAAACAAAACAAAAAAAAAAACCCCAAACCACCTCTCTCCAACTGTCCCTTCTTCTTTTCATCGGTAAGCTCACTGAACACACTATGTGAAGTTCCTCTCCTGCAATTCCATCCTAGACCCTCTCCAATCCAGCTTGTGCCCCTTTCACTCCACTGAAGACACTCTCACCAAAGTCTCCAATGGTCTCTTAGCCAGATCTCAGAACCAATATTCCATCCTCATCCTCCTTGGCCAATCAACCACCTTCAACACCATTGACCATACTCTTCTTGAAATCTTGGCCTCCCTTGGCTTCTGTAATTGCGTCCTCTCCTGGTTTTCTTCTTCTACTTCTCTATTTGCTCCTTCAGCATATCCTTTGGAGGAGCTTTCCCATCCCCCTCCTGACTGTCTGTGAGCATTCCGTCTTTGGTGTCCTTCACTTCTCCTTCGGCACCTTAACACATGATAATCTCATCCACAAACACAAATTCAAGTATCATCTCAATGCTGATGACTCACAAATCTACCTCTCTGCTCCAGACTTGTCTCCTTCTGTCTAAACTAAAATCTTGGCCTGTCTGTGTGACATCTCCTGGGCTGGTCTAGACATCAGCTGAAGCTCAACACGGCTAAAACAAAGTTCCTAATCTCCCCCCCACACTCCATCTCCTACCCACAACCTCCTTTCTTGATCGCTGTGGACAACGCCACAATCTTGCCTGTCACTCAGATCTGTTACCTGGGTGTCATATTCAACTTGGACCCGTCAGTAGTCCTTACATCTAGGCTATATCTAAATCTTGCCAGTTCTTTCTGCACAGCATATTCATTCACACAGCTATAACTGTCATCCAGACTTCATCATAGAATATCAGGTTTGGAAGGGACCTCAGGAGGTCATCTAGTCCAACCCCCTGCTCAAAGCAGGGCCAATCCCCAATTTTTGCCCCAGATCCCTAAATGGTCCCCTCAAGGATTGAACTCATAACCCTGGGTTTAGTAGGCCAATGCTCAAACCACTGAGCTATCCCTCCCCACAAATCATCTCATGTCTCAATTATTGCAACATCCTTTTTTTCTATGGCCGTGGCAAATACAGTCTTGCCCCACTCAGCTCTGTCCAGAATTCTGCTTCAAAGATCATTTAGCCAGCCTGTTGTTTTGACCATATCACTCCCCTATTTGCCGCCCTCCACTGGCTCCCCTTTTTATCATGTCAAACATAAGCTGCTTGTCTTCACTTTTAAGTCTCTCATTCACTATTGAGATGTTGACTCCCACATCCAACCAGCCCATGATACTAGCCTCCATCTCCCACTTGTTCATTTTTCATAAACCTTCATGCTTTCTTTTATGCCGCCCCTCACATTTTGGGCAGCTCCACAAAGCAACCTTATTATTCTCCTTCAAAGCCATCCTTGAAATTCTCCTTTGCTGTGATGCTTCCAAGTAACGTGACAATGGTCAGGCTGCTGCTGTGTTGAAACTACTGCCTATCATGCTGAGCAATATTGTCTCATCGTTCACTTGTACTTCCCCATCTCTGTATCCATCTGTTATTTCCTGTCTTATACGTAGACTGTAAATTCTTTGAGGAGTAATTGTTTGTTTATTCTGTGTTTGTACAGCATCTAGCACAATGATTCGTGACTAGGGCTCCTTGGTGCCATGGTAATATTAATAACAAAAAACTTTAAGGAGAAGATAGGGTATTCCCACTTCTACATTGTGGTTTGCGAGGTTGCCTGGAGGGCAAAATCTACACACTCCTAAGATCTCTAGAAAAGGAGCTCAACTTCCCCCAGCCTTGAGTGCATTAAGCCCTTGGAAAGCCACAGAAGGCTTCTTTCCCCAAAATCCTTATAAATTTTAGGAGATTAGTTGGGGGAGCTCTCACTAAACTTTCCCCTGGCGAGCCTAGTCCTTTGCTGCTTTGAGGGCGTTCTGTATCCCTTGCCTTAGGACCCTTGTATAAGGGCCCTGTAAATCATAGGAAACTCAATAAGGCCCCAATCTTCCAGGAAGGATGTTTCTATCTATTTTTTTGGTGAGGGTATTGCTACAAAGTGTCAAAAAATGTTAATTTTTAAAATTTTGAACTACCACCTTTTTAGGTATTCTAATTTATGAATTCCCCTGTCCAATTCACCTTTCTACTTGGTGGGAAAATTCTACCTTGAACCAAGATACATCCTACCATCTTTGAGTGATATGACTTTTTGTGTATTTTAGATGAAGGGACAGAATGAGACTTCTAATGAGAAAAGTCTCTATAACCTTAATTATGGAGTGTCTTGCTGCCTTATTATAATTATGAAAGCATTGGGAGTTATTGAATTACATGTTGAAATAGGTCTTGGGCACTATGGACTATTGATTATTAGTTCTGTTGTGTGTTTCAGTAGAATGAGGACGGAAACCAATACCTAGATGTGTCTGTGTGTTAGCTTTTCTTTGTTTTTTGTTGTTGTTCATACAAGAATAATAGGATAACTGGAATTTGCACCATTGTTAGCAAGAAGAGACTGCCAGTTCTGAATATTTCCCCCCGGCAACCAATAAATACTACAAACTGGGCGGGTCTGGGGGGGTGGGCAGGGAACATTCAGAGGGACACGGCGGGGCCCAGGCTAGCCTCCACATGGGGCGGGAAGGAAGCACCCCCTTGTCCCAGCCGCAGCTCCGGCCCCAGCTCCAGCGCTCCCGGCCCCAACCGCAGCCCGACTCCCAGTCCCGACTGCGGCTCTGCTCCCAGCCCCAGTTCCCAATCACAGTTCTGAAGGGCAGGGCGGGGCCCAGACAAGTTCCGTTATAGATGGGGGTGGAGGGTCCCAGAAAAAGTCTGGGGACCACTGAAATATTACTTTATGGACAAAATATATATAGGAAGAGAGAGTTCACTTGTGAAGATAAAGAGAATATTTCAGTAAATGTTGTGGCACCGGGGTATCCTAGTTACTAGACAACATTGCAAAACCAGTTCAGAGCCACCTCCTAACCACTTACGTAAGCAGAGATTTAGAAAAACCTACTTGAAAGAACGCAATTTATAAAGATGTAAAAGTGAAAAACTAAATTTTGTACTATCTTCAAAATCAAGGTGGAAAAAGTAATTCACTTATTGTCACCCTCAAATAATGCCAATAATTTGTAATTAATTGTAATTTGTAATTAATTAACTGCTAAATGTATAATGAATAGTAAATGTACCTCATTAAAAACACATTGATCTTTCGAATAACAACATTCTTTATTGGCAAGATATAGAATCACAGATTACAGTTCTTTAATGTGTGAGAATCTCAGACTGTTTAGCTTGTTTTTGTTATAAAGGTGGCTTTTTCTCTTTCATATTATTGAAGCCCCATTCAAAACACTACTTGCCTTCTCCCTCCCCCACCCCTACTGTACAGCTTAGTATTGTCTTTGTGTTCCTGAGTTACGAAAAAGTAAAAGTTGGAAAGGACTTTTGTTTTTCCTGTAGGACTGTTTCTTTCTGCCCCACCCTTTGATTTTTGCTTTTATGTTGAGGGTGTATTTATTCAATTAAGTGTGCAAACCAATGCACGGTTAACCTCGGGTCCCATGATAAACCCGGGGTAAGTTGATGTCTCGCTAGCTGTTCTGACAGCAGCAGGAAATCACTGTGAAGGCTCTCTAGTGTTCCATCTGTTGACCTTGCTCATATAAACCGGATTTGAAGGAAGCAGAGCAGTGTGAAGTCTGAACCAGCCATGCTGCCTGTAATACACATTTGCTGTCCTCTCCTCCATTCATAGTTATCAAAGGCATGATGTATTTGTTATTCGTACACAATATCGACTCTACAGTTAAAACTGTGTGCTAAATATTTTAAGGGGGGGGATAAGAATTGTTCCGTTTTTCTTGGTGAGGAGTAGATTAATTTGAAGGTTTGAAGGGATCAAACTTTTTTTTTTTTTTTTTTTGAAACAGTGTAACATTTTAAAGAAGGGATTAGGAACAAAAGTTAATGCTCAGAAATTATTATTCAGAAAGGTGAAATATTGCTATCTAGTCCATGCCCCTTTAGTAGTAGGTGTCTGGATTTCTCAGTGCTAAACGCAGAAAAGATTTTGTTTTATTTATTTTCACAGACATTAACATAGACTCCCCTTCCTCGCCCACAGCCCCTCCCGAGAAAGGTACCTATCCAGAACTCTAGCAGTTTTTTTGACACACAATTGAAATTACATTCTGGGATGTGACTACTACCAGTATAGATGAATTGTCATCCCCAGCTCTTTCCCTACCTTACTGGAAGAAGCTGCCATTGATACCTCTCTTCCTGGGGCACCAGCTTTCTTCCCTGGCTTCATGCAGCATCAGAATTACATGGAACAGAGGAGAACAAAGAAAATTTCCTCTAAGAAAAAGTGAAGGAAGAAGGGACCCTTCTGTTCCTCTCTCTACAGTTTTGAACAGGGATCCATACTGTTCATCAACCGTCCCCTCTGCCCTGGCCTGTACAATACTCTAAATTCGTGTGCTCTTAAACTTCCCTGGGTCAGTGTATGCTACAATACTGTCTTTCTCTCTTTGGCCTCTCTTGCACATTTCCTGGGCACAAGCTCTCTCTGTTACTCCTTCAAGAAAATGGGATCCTGAAGCCCAGCTGCTCTAGGCCCCAGGACCAGTGCTGACCCACCCAGCCTCCCCAGTAGCTTAAGCACACTCATTCCCTCAGCTCCAACTGTGTGGGTACACTAGGTTTATCGTTTAACTCTTCAGGAGCATGTGATAGATGAAGCAAACAGACACAGATAGGCCTTGCAAAGGTTTCCAAGCACACTTATTCTTTTTATTTAGATAGCATAGAAGACTTACAGATCCAGAAAAATATAATAAAACCCTATACACACTTTCCTGCCTCAGTTTCCTCATCATTCTGGAGCATTTCCTTTGCTTATGTCAGAGTTCTCTGAGGAGTTCTGAATCCTTCTCCTCCAAATCATGGAGTCTCTCCTTCTCCAAGTCAGCTTCCTTTTACCCTGCCTCGTTCCAGAGTTAAACAGCCCTGGCACTCCCTGTGCCCTCCTCCCAGAATAGCATGCCCCTCTCTTTCTTTCTCTTGAGTTTATAAATCTTACCACTAACACCTGGCTCCTTTTGTTCTGCTGCTGGGAAAATTCTACTGCTCCAAATCCTACCCCCTCTGCAGACAAACTAGGTTGTTAGTCTCTAAGGTGCCACAAGTCCTCCTTTTCTTTTTGCGGATACAGACTAACACGGCTGCCACTCTGAAACCTGTAGGTTGAGCTAGTTTCAACTGGAATATAGTCATTAGCCTTAACAACTGTCCGTTGTCCCGGTCTTGGAAATGCATAATACAGCCCCATGGCTGACTGCACATACAGTGAGACATGAAATTGTTGTATCATTAGATAATTTCATCAATCAGAATTCATAAATTGTACATAGACCGAATCCCCAAATTGTCACAGGTTTTGATTCTCTGGTTCTGACCCCATCACAATTACTTGACATGTGTAGTGTACCTGACTTTAAGAGGCATGCTAGTGCAATTGGTAATGGATCTAAAAATTAGCTATACACAAGAGAGAAGTAATACATATGTAATAAGGGAGGAATGTGATCTTAATGGCCTTTCTTTGCACTGTTTATAATGATGATATTCTAACAGGACATATAACTACTAGTATACTAAGAAAGAATTGGGAATGTATGTTGCACTGCTGCATAATTAAGTAATACATGTCAGGGTGTTCATTAATAGTGCTTTGAGTGAATTGAAGACTGAACTTGACTTAATATCCTAGATAGTTGAAGAGGAAGATTTCCTGTGCTATTTTTAAGTATGTAGCCTATGCCAAATAATTACATTGGTTCAGTTACAGTATTAGTTAATAAGTAAAGTAATTAATCATGTTTATAACAGTAGTGCTTAAGGGCCAACGAAGACCAAGGCCCTATTTTGTGAGGCACTGTACAAATGCAGAGTAGTAGATTTGTACCAGATGTAGTCAAGCTCCCCTGGCTGGACACTTGCAAAACGGCTGCTGTGGGATCCAAACTCTGCATTCCATGTACCACTAGTGTTCTGGGGCTGAGCACAGTTTAGGCACTGTCCCCGGCTTTGGGCCCCTAGGTGGGCACACCAGGTGCGTGCAAACCTTTTGTCTGACACCCCCCCCCCCTTGGCAATGGACACCCTGCGATCCCATTATCCAAAGGTAAGCCATTAGAAGAATAGCAGCCAAAGCAGGGATCTCTGGACAGTCAGGGCTTGTCCACGTGGAGATATAGTATGCCTCCTGCACCAGGATGTGAATGTACAGTGCTCAGGGCCGACTCTACAGGTTTTGCCGCCCCAAGCAGTGAAAAAAAACTGCCACTGCGGACGGCAAAAGGGAGAAGCTGCTGCCATCTTGCCGCGGCGGCTGGCGGGACAGAGGAGCTTCTGCCAAATTGCTGCCGCCGCAGAAACACTGCCTCACCTTTTTAGCTGCCACCCCAAGCACCTGGAGCCGGCCCTGACAGTGCTATTGCCACACACTAAGTCGCCGTGTGGTCCCAGCTACCACACGCTAACTGTGCTGTTCAAACAGCAGCAGGTCAAACCTCATGATAGAATTTGTGTGTGTGGTAGTAGGGTCCACACAGTGATTTAGTGTGTGGCAGGGTAGAGCATTGCAGATTTACATCCCAGCTTGCCACACCCTAACTGACCATGTAGACAAGCCCTCAGAAAACTGTTTTACAGTTCTGACTGGACTTTCTTTGCCCTGTGTTGATTGGCAATTTGCTCCACTCCTCTCCTTCCTATTTCCCCCTTCCTCACAATTTCTTCACCTCAGCTTCACTCTGTACCTGCACCTCTTACCCTCTTCTCCCCTGTCTCTCTTCCTCCCATCTCTTTCCGTTTGTTTCCATTTAGCCAATCCCCTCCTAAGTAATCCCACCCAATGGGTGGAAAGAATCATGGAACTGACATGATGTTTGCCACCATCATCTTGTTCACTCTGCTTGTGTGTTATACTCAGTGGCGCATTAGCCACTGGGCCAACGGGGCCGGGGGCCCTGGGCAATTAGGGAGGGGGGCCATGGAAAAATGCCCCCCCAACTTTCTCTGCCCACCCGGCACTCCTGCCAGGGAGCCAGGCCCCGACCCCATGCCCCGACAGGAGCGCTGGGGAGGGGTGGGGCAAGCCCCCGGCCCTTGACCCCATTTATCCAACAGGAACACTGGGGAGGGGCAGGTGGGACTGCAGGCAGAAGGGGTGGGGACGGGCTCCCACTTGCTCTGGCCCAGGGCCCTACAAAATCTGCCTCTAGTTATACCCTTTCCCAATCCTGTGTCTGTCTTGTCTATTTAGATTGTAAGCTCTTTAAGATAGGGTTGGCAATGGGGCCTCATTCTTGGCTGGTCCTTAGGCAATACTATAAAAAACATGATTAGTAATGAAATTCTTAATATTTTGTTTCATGTTGTAAAACTAACTGGTTATTTTCTAGTAGTTGTGTAGGTGAGTTAGAGCTGGCAAAAAAAAATTTATAAATGTTTTTTTAATGTGGCAGCAAAACACAGTGTTAAGTGAAATGGTTAAAGAAAGTTTATCAAGTCAGCCTATTCTTTTTTGTAGTTCCTTTAGTAAATCAGCACATTTCTGGGAACTGGCGGTGTAAAAGTTCCAGGTATTATTTCTGTCCCATAACTTCCTGAGATACTGTACTTGTAAGCTGTCATAGGAATGTTTTCCCTGGGCTGGGAATCTAAGCTGTTTATCCAAGTTCTCACAGCTGATTCTGAGACACGTAGAAAATGTCCGACAGCTATCAACCCACACATCCAATAACAACTGGTTCCTTCCTCTTCCTGTGGAAGAGTAACATCCTCTGAGAAGAACTGTACCCTGAGGAATGCAAAAACCAGCAGCTAGTCTTTCACACAGGAAATAACTACTAAAGCACTTCCAGAAAAGCGTTTCTTTCACTTGGACTGTCAGCTTATAATGATCTTTCTGCTGACCTAGAATATGATTTATTACTGGTCTAAATGCCATTTGTGAGTCTTAGTTCAATGGAAAATAATGAAGCTTGTGTTCACCAGTTCCGTAAATCTTTAAAACCCCTCTTGTTTTGGATATAGTGGCACAAGTCAATGTAGTTGAATATTTTATTATTCAGTTAATTTAACTGAATTTAAAAATGATGAAAATGTTTGGTGGTGGTTGTGTTTGTAGTGTGTGTAATTTGTGTTTTCCCCTTCCCTTAAAAGTTAATGGGTTATATTTTTTGTCTGAAGTTGTATGCTAAGGCTTTGGCACAAACTGACACAAAGCTAGGGAACAAGACATTGAGGCTGGAACAGTGCCCTTGACTTACCCTGTTATTCCTAACCATTGCATGAGTCTGAGGTTAGTACAGGATGCTGACAACCATGTGTGCTGCAAAATTTGAATGAAATGCTTGTTTAACAAAACAAAAAATAAAAATATTTAAGATTCAAAATGAGTAATAAAGCACTTGTGAATAAATAAAGTGTATTTCTCTTTGCAACTGATTTAAAAGCTGTTCCTCCTTTGCTTATCTGACAACTCTCAAGTCAAGGCCGTAGAATTCTGTTTATCCTGTTACTGACTACACTGCTAACATCTCATTCAATCAAGGAATGCAGCCACCTGCTCCACTTTAAATGATGGAAGTGACTTATGTCCATGTCAGCTCCATTACAGTGGCTCTCCCTGCTGCTGTCATGGCACCCCCTATGTGGTCAATAACTAGCAATAAGAGCAGCATTGGCGTGCCTATTGTGTTTCTATGCATGAGGAAAAAGTACTTATTAATAGTTAAGAGCAGAAGGGACCACTGTGATTTTCCAGGCTGACCACCTGCATATCTCAGGCCAGGGAATTTCACCTAGTAATTTCTGCATGAAGCTAACATCTGCTTGAGCTAGAGCATATGTTTTTAAGAAAGATCTCCAATCTTGACTTAGATTTCAAGTGATGGAGAATCCCTTGTTATGCTTTTATCTGTTACTATAAGAAAACGTCTCCTGTTTTAGGTGTTTATGAATCCAGACCACGTGAGCTCTTTTAACCTTCTCTTCAATAAACTAAACAAAACAGTGTTTTAAGACTCTCAGGGTATGTCTACACTACGAAATTAGGTCGAATTTATAGAAGTTGTTTTTTTAGAAATCGGTTTTATATATTCGAGTGTGTGTGTCCCCACAGAAAATGCTCTAAGTGCATTCAGTGCATTAACTCGGCGGAGTGCTTCCACAGTACCGAGGCTAGAGTCGACTTCCGGAGTGTTGCACTGTGGGTAGCTATCCCACAGTTCCTTCAGTCTCCGCTGCCCATTGGAATTCTGGGTTGAGATCCCAATGCCTGATGGGGCTAAAACATTGTTGCGGGTGGTTCTGGGTACATATCGTCAGGCCCCCATTCCCTCCCTCCCTCCGTGAAAGCAAGGGCAGACAATCGTTTCACGCCTTTTTTCCTGAGTTACCTGTGCAGACGCCATACCACGGCAAGCATGGAGCCCACTCAGGTAACCGTCACCGTATGTCTCTTGGGTGCTGCTGGCAGACGTGGTACTGCATTGCTACACAGAAGCAGCAACCCATTGCCTTGTGGCAACAGACGGTGCAATAGGACTGGTAGCCGTTATCGTCATGTCCAAGGTGCTCCTGGTCACCTGTGTGAGGTCGATCAGGAGCGCCTGGGCAGACATGGGCGCAGGGACTAAATTTGGAGTGACTTGATCAAGTCATTCTCTTTAGTCCTGCAGTCAGTCCTATTGAACCATCTTATGGTGAGCAGGCAGGTGATACGGATTGCTAGCAGTCCTATTGCATCATCTTCTGCCGGGCAGGCAAGGGATGAGGATGGCTAGCAGTCCTATTGTACCATCGTCTGCCGAGCAGCCATGAGATGTGGATGGCATGCAGTCCTTCTGCACCGTCTGCTGCCAGCCAAAGATGTAAAAGATAGATGGAGTGTATCAAAACAAGAAATAGACCAGATTTGTTTTGTACTCATTTGCAAACCCCTCCCCCCCCGCCCCTGTCTAGGGGACTCATTCCTCTAGGTCACACTGCAATCATTCACAGAGAAGGTGCAGCGAGGTAAATCTAGCCAATCAGAGGCCAGACTAACCTCCTTGTTCCAATAAGAACAATAACTTAGGTGCACCATTTCTTATTCGAACCCTCCGTGAAGTCCTGCCTGAAATACTCCTTGATGTAAACCCACCCCCTTTGTTGATTTTAGCTCCCTGTAAGCCAACTCTGTAAGCCGTGTCATCAGTCACCCCTCCCTGCGTCAGAGCAACAGCAAACAATCGTGCATCTGAGTTGAGAGTGCTGTCCAGAGCAGTCACAATGGAGCACTCTGGGATAGCTCCCGGAGGCCAATACCGTCGAATTGTGTCCACAGTACCCCAAATTCGACCCGGCAAGGCCGATTTAAGCGCTAATCCACTTGTCAGGGGTGGAGTAAGGAAATCGATTTTAAGAGCCCTTTAAGTCGAAATAAAGGGCTTCATCGTGTGGACAGGTGCAGGTTTACATCGATTTAACGCTGCTAAATTCTACCTAAAGTCCTAGTGTAGACCAGGGCTCACTATAAGTTTTCCAGATCTTGAATCATTCTTGTAGCTCTCTTTCTGAACCTCTGTCGGTTTTTCCACATCCTTTTTGAAGTGTGGACACCAGAACTGGACAAAGTAATCAGACAATGGTCTTACCAATGCAGTAATACATATGTAATACCAACTTCCTCCTCCTACTTGATATTCCCCTACTTATTATACAACCAATGATTACATTTGCACTCTCAGCTGTTATATCACACTGCAAACTCTTGTTCAGTTGGTTATATATCATAACACCTTAGTTATTTTTAGTGTCACTGCTTTCCAAGGTAGACCCACTCCCACATCCTGCCAGTTTGATCTAGGTTACTTGTTCCTAGACCATGTGTCCTTGTATTTGGCTATATTAAAATTCATGGTGTTTGAATGAGCCGTGGTTACCAAGTGACCCAGATTACTCTGTAGAGTTGACCTGTCTTTATTATTTACTATTCCACCAATCTCTGTGATCTGCAAACTTTTTCAAAAATTATTTTATGTTTTCTTCTCGATTATTGATAAAGATATTGACTACTAGTGGGTCAATAACAGATTCTATTGGAATTACTAGAAAACACCACCATTTGTTGATGATTATCCATTTACTTTTGGAGATTCATCAACTAAACAATTTTTAACCTATTTAATGTGCTACACTGACTTTCTATAGTGCTAATTTTAATCAGAATATTGTGCAGTATGAAATCAAATGTATTACAGAAGTCTAAGTATATTTTGTCAACACGTTTCCTTTTTTTCAACCAAGATTACAGTCTAATCGAAAAAGGATATTAAGTTTGTTTGACAAGATCTATTTTTCATTAAAGCTCCCTGATTGGCATTAATTATGCTACCATTCTTCACTGATTGCATCCCATACTAGCTGTTCACTGATTTTTTTGCCTGACATCACTGTCAAGCTATCCTACCTAAAGTTACACAGGTCATTCTGTTCGCCCATTTATAAATATTGATGCACTAGCTTTGGAGAAATTCCAGAGGACTGGAAACAGTGTTCCAAGGTATATTAAAAAATTAACAGTGGTTCACAGGTTCAATTTCTATTAAGATTTTGGGGTGCAAGTTATCTAGTTCCCCAGAATTAAAAATGTTTAAACATAGATGCTGTTTAACACACTCCTTAGTTATTGTTGGAATAGAAATTATTTCTTTACCACTGTAAGATATGAATATACATCCATCTTTCAAAATAAAGAACAAAAATACTTATTAAACACACACTTTTTGTGCATCATTATTAACAATCTTAACACTGCCGTACTATAAATCTACTGTTTTGTTTTGTTTTTGTTCTTGGTGTATTTAAGAAAAATCCTTATTGTCCTTTGCCCTAATAGCCATAGACCTGTTCCTTGATACCTTTAGCTTCCCATATCAAATGTCTACATTTTATAGCTTCTGATTTACAGCTCATGCTCAAATAAATTGGTTAGTCTCTAAGGTGCCACAAGTCCTCCTTTTCTTTTTGCGAATACAGACTAACACGGCTGTTACTCTGAAACTTCCCCTTTGTTTATATTTATAACATATTATTGCTTTACAATACCTATGAAGACACTAGACTCCCAGCCAGCAGTGTGGCACTTTGAGCTGTTGATCTGAGATTATAGTGCCAACTGCTGAGCACTGAAGGTTTTCTTTTTATTATCATTTTAACAATGCTTTTAAAAACATTGTATTCTGTAACATACTGTATGGGTTTATCTGATCCCATCTCCTGACCAGTAGAGAGTGTTTTATCTCCAGACTCTGATTGGAGAGGGCGTGTGTATCTCTCCATGCCCCCAAAGAGAGGAGGAGAAGCTTGGAATTACACTGTCCTTCCTGACAGGAGTTAAGCAGCCAATTACCAAACCTGTGTGGGGTACTGTGAAAGCAGGAGGGAGAGCACCCATCACCCTGCTACTCTGTCGTTAGATGCAGGCTTTGTGTTTTAGTGATATCAACAACTGTTGCAGGAGATGCAAAAACAAAAAGCAAACACCCACACCACTCTTGGGGCTTGTCTGCACTGCAAAATTAACACAACTGTTACTCCTAACTTCAATCCTGTCTACACACACAACCCCTTAACGCAGGACCTGTGGTGCTATTAATTTGATTTGGTCAGTCCAAAAGGGGGTATAGGCTAAAACTTAAGTGAGCACAGCTTGTCAGCTACTAACACAAGCATTCTAATGTAGACGCAGGTTAGAGCCACTCACGTGCTGCAAGCCCTCTAATGCCATCCCACAATTTCCACAATGGGAGTGGGCAGGTGGAGAGAAGGCATGAAGAAATCTTGTTTACAGTGCCCAAAAAGACAGACCAGTTTCCCCATAGTCCACTGGGAAAGAATTCAAAAGCAGCTTAGCTTACTGCAGTGCTAAGAGCCAGAGGATCTGCACCACAAACAAGTGAATACCATCTCAGTGTGGACACAATAATGTGAGTGTTGTTTCAGAGTGTGGTTGCTCTCTCTTGAGGTAGACTAACTCAAGAGCAGTAGATAACTCAAGTTAATTCTTGAGTGAAGATTTACATTCAAGGCATGTCTACGCTGTGTTAAAACATCCACAGCACTGAATCTCACAGCCTGGGCCAATTGACTTGAGCTTGCAAGACTTGGGCTGCAGAGCTTTGAAATTGCAGTGTAGGCATTCAAGCTTAGGCGTTAGAGTCTGTGCTCCAGCCCAGGCCCAAATGTCTGCAACTGCAATTTCATAGCCTCAGAGCCCAAGTCTTGCAAGCTTGAGACAGCTTATGGGAGCCAGCCGTGGCCATGCTGCCAGTCTTTTGATGCACCATAAAGGCCTGAACTTAGAAGGAAAAAAGCTGTCAATTTCCCTTCAATCTAAATAAAGATGTTAAAAGTAGTCTGTTCGTGTTCTGGGATCTCAAACAGAGGGGAGTTGTATTTGATGGTAATGGAGGTGAGATGGAAGTGCTTGCAGGGAGAATCAGAAATGAACTGGTTATGGGAATGGGCAGGTTGAATGATTCAATGGCCATTGTAGTCTCCCCTGGGTGTTTCTATTCTGGCATTTAGCTGTGATGGTTGCATCCTTTGACTGGCCACCTTCAGGTGGCTGTGAGGGTGGAACAGTGCTGACATTTACAGGGGTTATGGGATGGTGTTTTTGGTTATGAGGACTTTGGCTGCTCAGTTAACTTGGGAGTGGACCGGTGGAGATAAGGCATGAAGAAATCTTGTTTACAGTTTAAACCAGAACCTAGATGCTTATTTTCAGCTCCGGATATTTCACCGCTAGGTAAGTCTCAACTTATATCAGGCACCTACAGTTCTAAACTTTTAAATAAATCATAGTACATTTGCAATTACAGCAATTAAATAGGTAGTCAAATCTTGTATTTCAGTATGTAAACTGATTATCTATGGGGATCAGAAAGTAGTTCTCTCTCCCTGTACAAAATTAGAAAAGTGCAATTTATAATTTTCACATTCTCTTGAAGCAACAGGTTTTGGCTGCTGTTAGAGGCTGAATATCAGGCTAGATGGGCTGATCCAGTATAGCAGGCTCTCTTCCCACATTGCTAAGTAAAAACAAAACATTTTTCATGATGTCACTGTAGCGTTTGGTGATTTTTTTTAAGTAAACATCTGATGCCATGCAATACGTGTATGATAATTAAAAATTGATAGCCTGATTAAATATTCAAATTGGTCCTGTTTGTAAATCTGGTCAGCATTCAACAAATGAAAAGTAGTAATAAATGGGGAGTAGTATAATGTTCCTGTTAATGCATGTCTTTCCTCTACCACAGTTGATCGTAATGTCTCTCTTAGTTATTCCCCTAGTATGTGATGTATAATGTACTATTAATATAATTACTTTAGTAAAGCAATTAAATGGCATCTTTAATTGCTCCTTGACATGTTGATCTCATATAGAGCTTTAAAATGTCTTTTAAATATAATTGAGCCCCTAATCCTGCATTCTAATCAGCACAGGTAGACCCTTGTGCCTGTGTAGAGACCGTTCATATTTATGGTACTGCCACATGGGTGGGCCCTTATGCTTGCACAAACGAATGGCAGGATCTGGACCAATGTTTGTACCAACAATATCTTGTGTGTAAACAAGCTGTGCATTTAATCTGATCTCTGTAGATGGTCTCTGCATATGTCTCATTGTTTTAAAAGGGGTTAGTGCATTTTACTTTGTCTAATGTAGGGAAGCATGTAGATTGGATATAGCATTACAGTCTGCACCTGCCTTAAAAATAGTTAAAATCAGCAGCCCAGACTTAAAATTCTTGTGTCTTTCATGTTGCAGTTGCTGCTTTCTGCATTAATTCAAAAACAATGCACTCCAAGGTTAATGTGCTTTTCTTGTGAATAATATCCTTGCACTTACATAGTTAGTTTCATCAGAGGCTCTTGTACTGATAAAAAGGTGGGTAAGCATTATCCTATTTTACAGATGCCTTATCCTACAACTCATTGAAATCTGTGGCAAAATTCCCATTAGAAATAGAACCCAAGTTTCAGGACTCCATTTATCCTGTTCTAACCATGAGAGCACAATTTTCTAGACCAAATCTCCAGTTGTTTATTATTGTATAGCAATACAAGAAACTCATATTGTGGTACCTCATATTTGAGCTTTGTACATACTTCGACTTTCTATCCTAGTCTTGGTATGTACCTGTATTTGTGTTTCAGGTGCTAATGTAACTTAATCACATTAAAAGGAAGTTCATTTAAACTGGAAAAAATGATTTATGTTAGATCTGAAATTTTGTGTCAGGGCTTTGACATGGCATTTTTAGGGGGATACACCAATTTGTGCAGATCTAGCTAATAAAAATTGACACCGAGTAATATAAGTCTTGACAGTTCCTATCTGGAGGTCACTGATGTGAATATAACATTGCATGCCACTGTATTGTGGAGCAACAGAAGAGTGAACAAGGTTTGAGCAATGTTTGTGAATATAGTAGTGGATAAACTTCACATTGTTTTTTATTTTGAGCACAAAGGGAATGCTAATCTCTACCAATACTGTATTTTTCTGTGTAGTTGTGTGTTTACCTAAACCCTAACCTCCAAATGTTGTTAATTGTCCAGTGATATATTTATTATTTTTAAATCTGCTATTTGGTGATGCTGCCATTTTGTGTAAAAGATCTGCAGCAATGTTTGGGGAGTGAATTTGCCTGGGTAAGTAGTATGAATAAAACACATCTATAATATTGCATTCGATATAGTATCTTAGTACTCAATGTTCCTATTTTCTTTATACTTAAGCTTTTATACACACACACTTTGCACAGTACATAGTGTTATGCCATTTACATTATGGGGTAATAAGGTTTAAATTTTTCATTTAACTACAATATTGCCACACAGTTAAAATTATGCACACCATTAAATTGATATGCTACATTTACATGCATTTAATGATGTGGAATGTACACTGAATATATAGTGTATTTCTAAATACTAATCAATCCACAGTGAATCTGTTCTTTACTCTTTTTTTTTTTTTTTTTTTAAGTTGTGGCACTAAATTACCACATAATTACCATGTTGGTGAATGATAGAATGGGAGTGTCTGTGTTGGTTATAATAATTTTTTTTATAAATCTGCAGCATCCCTGCTATGCCTATTTGTAGCATCCCATTTATATCTATTATGTGGAATATTACCACATACGGGAATGGAAACTCCACACGTTTCAACACGTGAACTTTCCTTTTTATGCTTACATTGCAGTTGAAGCCTATGTTTCAATTCACTAAAATTGTGGCGTTCTGGGGATCTGCTAGGACCACTATCCTGTTCTATCAACTGAATTCTTGCCTTTCTGCAGCTATATGACAGCATGGCTCCTGCAGGAGCCCTGGGGCAGGACTTCCTCTAACTTTGTCGCCATGTTGCAGGGAGAAGGGGAACCTTGTGCATGATTTTTTTCCCTTTGGGTTTGGAGGGAGGAGATCACACTGCAGCCAGTCCGACCATCTCACAACATCAGTGGCAGGTTTGAATCCCTCTGGAGTTTCCATACTTGGCTTCTACAAGATCTCAGAAAAGGGGCACCATTTAATGGACCCATTTCTTCCCTAACCCATCCCACCCGTTTCCTTGGCCCACATCTGCATATTTTGGTTTTCCTCCAGTGCCACTTATGGAGAAAAGCACAAAACCTTAAACATTTTAGCAGTATACATTTGTACTTATTTTGAGGGTAGTTCTCCAGTATTATTCTTTAGTTTAACAGAACTAATTAAGGTTACGTTCACTAAATAGCTGTGACCATTGTGTCTTTTACTTAGACCATAATCCCTATTAACTAACTTTTTTCCCTCTTAGGCCAAAAACATGCACACTCTGACTTCTTTTTAATTCACAAAATTGAAAAGAATTATTCTCAATTTACCAAGAAAAATATGTGAATGTCAGATGTTGGCAGTTAGAAAATAAACCAGCCCACTCAGTGATACATTTTCGTACATAGAAAGGTGTGGGGTACAAACAGCATTTTATAATTACTTCTAGATGGGCAATAAAATTCCATATTTTTATAGTTGCTTATATGATTATATGTGCAAGATAATTTGAATATTAAAACTAACTTGAATATTAAAAGTAACAGATGGTTTCTAACGCTTATTCTCTAATATTATTTCCCTAATGTTGGCACATCAGCGAGGCAAAAACTTCCTAAACATACCAATAGTGGCATTAGTTAGTATGTAAATTTGATCTTCAAACTCCAGTAGCCAACAAGTTCCCTGGACAATTGCTCACATTTGTTGTCTTGTCACAGTTGTGACTTGAATTGCATCCTGGTGCTCTTTCATGGGCTACTGGAACCTTGACCCTTCTCCTGATACCTAGGTATCTGTTTCAATTTGGGGTTTTGTTTTTTCTTGAAGTTGCAACAATAGCAGCCCAAAAAGCTCTAGTCAGCTATAAAACATAGTTCTTTACAGCAACCTTGAAAAATTACATCCAAAGTATTACCAGTGAATTCTCTGGTCTTACTGCAACCAAACAGAACTTGTCTCTCTATACCTACCAAGCTTGTGTACCACAATGTTTAACACTTTAATTGTTGCTGGACAATGTACATGTTTTGATTAAACTTCTAATAGAATACTAATGACAATAAATGAGATGTCAAAAATATACCAGGTATGTCAGACCACCTTACAGAGACGTTTCTTGAACATTTAGGATGAGATTCTCCAAAACTTTCAGCAATGGCTTAATTCTTCTTCCACTGGCTACAGTAGAAGCAAGGTTAGGCCATTGCTGAGCACTTCTGAAAATCCCATCCTTGTGTTCTACTAGGCTGCACTGAGTATTACATTTATCCATACAAATTAGAGAACATGTCCCAAATGGTCTATGCATTACTAAAACTCCCCAATGAAATGGATTAACATGACCTTTTTCCTCTTACTCCAATTATTGAATAAAAAAAATAAGAAAAATAGCATATACATATAGTTTTCCAAAATAAATTTTCAAACATGTTTTCACTTCAAATGTTTTCTCGGACAAGTATCGTTAGAGCACTTTTTATCCTTTTGAAACCTTACTTCATCTGCCATTTTAAATGTAATGTAATGTTTATTAATAAAACTTGAGTCAGGTCACTGAAGTGCTGTCACCATTACATAGTACTATTTCTCATTTTCCTGGCTTGCAGTCAGGGGTTTAGATGGCAAGCTGTGAAATACTATTTTTCTGGCACTAGCATCTGGCTCTTTGGCTGACTCCTCAATCAGTTGTGCTGGCAGCATTGGAGTTGTCTCTGGGTCTCTTATGTGGCTGTGTTGCAGATGGGTTTCTTGTGCTTCTAACTCCATGACATGTTCTTGAAAATGATTTGACTTGGAGGGATTTGCTTTTCTCCACAGAAGTCAAGCTACATATCTTGTGGTGTTGTAGATAGCTTCCTGTTGATAAATTCTCCCTTCCCCATCTTAAGGGGAGAGTAAACTCGAAACTGATAGCTCTTTTACAATCTCAGATCTGCCAATGAAGCATGTTTGGGGGGCGGGGGAAATCTCTCTCTCAATGGAAAGTTAGGAACTGGGATGCCAGGTTCCCTCCTGACAGCAGCTAAAAATGAATTCTAGAAAGATAATATCAGTGAATTTATTTTTATATATAGTTATCTGTTGTATGGCATGGTACCAGAGTATCTGAACACCTCACAAACGTTCATTAATTTATCCTCACAAAACTCTTGTGTTGGGAGAGAATTATCTTTGTTATACACATGAGGAACTAATGTACTAGTGACTCTTGTTTGCTGCCTGCTCATGCAGGGATCCAAGGAGCCATCTTATTCCCCCTGCAATTGCTACCCATATCACAAGTAGCAGCATTCTTCCTCCTATACTGAAGAATGAGCAGGCATAGGTGAATCTTAGCTCCCTGCCTTCCTTCCACGCCCATGTACTGGCCAATGCAGTGTAAATTGTGACTCCAAGTCACTCCTGGTCTGCTCCTGAGCTAGTGCAACTATGCCCTACCCCTTACTCAGGGCAGACTGTAAAACTACAATCTAGCATAGTGCAATTGTAGATAGTCACATTCACATGGGAAGTGTCTAGTATATCAGGAAGAGAACAGTTCTGAATCCCAGTCCAGTGCCTTACCCAAAATACCATTTTGTGTGTGTGTGTGCATGGGCACACGCACATCTACATGATCAGAAACACCAAATCTACAGAAGCCACATTGTAGGAAGTCTTCCTAAATGTAGTTGTGGCTCTAATTGGGCTTTGTGTTCTAGAAGAGGTTGTTGTTTGGGGGTTTTTTTGTAAGAGAAAATAGTTAAATTAATAGGAATCTGAAAAGTGCGGTTTGTTTTAGAGACCTTCTGATGGAGGCAACTATGTGCCCTCATTCAGTACCCAGCTACTCAATATGGGAAGATTCTGTCTAAACCCCTCCAAGAGGGCGCTGCCAGACGTAGCAGCTTCTCTGTGCCAAAGGGAGTGGGATAGAAGACACCATTCCTCATTTCCAGTGCTGTGTAAGCACCTGAAGAAGTCTGGTGATTTAGCTTCATCTAGCCATAAGAAATCTGGGGTTTTCACTTCGTGCAGCCACAGTCTCTTCTCCTTCAAGGGCTAGATCCTTGTCAGACTCCCATAAGGAGAAATCAATTCCAAGGTTGGCATTATTGGTCAGGTGATCCCCTTTACTGCATTCTGCCATAAACCGTACCAAGTTGTCAATTCTGCCAAGTCAAGGGATACCATCAAAAACGACTCAATTTCTTGCTTTGTCTATGGCATTGAATTCTGTTCCCCCTGCTGTTTTATCAGTACCACCTATGGCCAAGGTGTATGTGGTGGCATGGGATCTGTTATATTTGTTAGTACCGGATTTGCTATTCGTGCAGGATGACTCTGTCACAGTTTCAAGATAACAGCACCTGTATTCCTCCTCCATAATCCACCAAGGACACCTATTTAAAGGTTTCCGGCTCCCAGCTGTTACCTCTTGGGCAAAGACCCGTATCTCTCTTCCTCCTGACCAGAGATTTCTAAGTTGTACAGCTCCCAGGATTTACACTGTGATATCTCCAGCTAGCCAGACTGCCTAAAAGGCCACTGTTTGTGCTTTGCTTTCTCCTTGAAGTCTAGAAACAGTGTAACTGCAAGTTATCACACAGCTCTTTCTAAGCAAGCGTATTTATTAAGGTGAAAGCATTACAGAAAAAGTATACTAAAAACAATAAAAAACATACACATGAGCTAAAAGGCTTACCAGAGGTCACCCCAACTGCAACCTCAGGCCCTAGTAGGTGTCAGTTCTTCAAAATCCACAGCTGAGTTTTCCCCATGGTTGCAAGTTCACAACTGTCTCAGATTCAGAACCAGAATTCAGATTGGGCAGTTCAGCTGTTTCTTCATACAGCTCGGGCCTTTGATTTTGTCTCAGGGATCACATAATCAGCAGACAATGACTCACTCCTCAGGACATAGCTTCGGAAGGCTGGTGTTTAGCGTAGCCAGAGCTGGGGGATTTGCATTAACCTCTCCCCAGGTATTCCCCAGGGAATCCACTTCACATAATTATCCCAAAAATCCATTCTTTTCTGACACATTTTCCATATAGTCCTCTGAACTCCCAGGCCTCAGATCACTTTTCTCCTCTAAAGAGGTTACATACAATCCTAGTCCACAATAATACATAAATTTTGCATTTATTACAATGGATCCCAAAGATACATAAACTTAATTCAATAATGTTTTTCAATGATATTGTAGGAAATTGGCCCTTCTGGAAGTTATGGGGAGTTCCCCCAGATTTGAGGTCCTCTTCTTGTTTGCACTGGACAACGAGATTGTCCTGCAAGTGCCATCCAAAGTCCTACCATCCTTGATACTTATGTGACACTAGACCACCTTCTAGGTGCTGTTTCCCAACTGGAACTATCCTTGATACCAATGATGGGCCAGCTTCACCAACAAGATGCTATTCTCCAGCTTGGTACTGCCTCTGGTACCCGTCAGCTACATGAGGGTTTGTCTACAGCTATTCTTCTTCCTTCTTCAGAGGTTCTTACACTAACAAACCAGCCTGATACACTAATATACTCCCTGATGAGTCTACTGTCTTTGAGTCATCATCTCCTGTCACCGATGACTACAACATTTACCAGGAGCCTTTGAAGAGGATTGGGGAATTCTCTGGGGATTCAGGGTGTGTTGGTTCAAAACGGCCACCATTCATGCCCCTGCTAGTGTGGCTTTGGGGCTCACCAAAATCCTTTGACAGACTCCCTCTTCTTTAGCACACATGGCCAAAAGAACAGAGAAGAGGTATCAAGCTCCATCACAGGGGCATGAATATTTTGACTTGCATGTTATCCTAGTGTCTTTAGTGGTGACAGCTATAAACAAAAAAATTGAGGCAAAGCCAGATAAAATTGATTCCCAAGGACAAAGAGGCTAAAAAATTTGATTTGTTTGGGTGAAAGCCAGTTTACAATTTAGAATGGCAAACCACCACCAAGTTTGTTCTTGGACAAAATGGATGAGGCGTAGCTATGACCTAGCTAACACAGCATTAGCTCACTCCACAAGGACTTAGGCGGCTTCAGTACCTTTCTTAACTTATATTCCCATTTCTGACATTTGCATTGTTGCCCCTTGGTCTTTGGTTTGTATATTTACCACTCATTATACCATCTCCCAGGCCTCCAAAGACCATGCTAATTTGGGAGAGTAGTGTTGCAGTCCTTGTTTAGATAGACTCTGATACCTTCCTCCATCAGGAACTGCTTGTGATTCACTCAAGTGGAATGGACATGTGTAATGACTTAAGGAAGGCAGAATAGTTATAAACCTGTTCCATAACTGCTGTTCTTCCAGACGTGTTGCACACATCCATTCTACAACCCCCTTCCTTCTCCTCTTCATCTGAGTTATCATGCATATGGTCTTCCAATTTGCGAAGAAAGTGAGAGTGGTTGGGGCAGCCTGCCCTTTATGCTCCTAGCAGACAGCACAAGCACGTGGAGGGTGCATGCTCTTCCCCAAAGGGTACTGCTATGGGAAAAAATGCTCCAGTTCCAGTGCATTGGCATGCAGACAATTCAAGTGGACTGGCCATGTACAACACATCTCGAAGAACAGTTACAGAAGAGGTTTGAAACTGTTTTTTCTTGTTCTTAGCCCAAATGTGAACTTGCTTATAGAGCCTGATAAAATTCTCGTAAGCCATCAGTCATAATGTTTTCTAAGCAAGTAAAAAAAGGAGTTTTTTCTCACTTATTTTTTCTCACACACTTTTTGTACTCTGACAAATGACAAAAGGCTTCTTTTTGGAATGTCAGTCTTTCTATGGACTTCAGCCTCAGTGATGAGTCATACTTTTTTCTGATAATCAATGCTTTGTTGTTCTGTGTCATTGCAGCTGCTATAGCACTATGAGTTTGTGTGTGTATGTATATAGATAGATAGATATTTGATAAGCAACACAAGTAGTGCTGCCTGTACTTAAAGTTATAAAACCCTGTTAAGATTCTTATTGACCCTGTTTTTTATTTGCGTATAACTAGAGCTGAATGAAGTTTTTCCACCAAAACTTTTTTTTGATGAAAAATGCATATTTGGTGACACTGAAACATGTAGCAAATTCCTGTTGATTTTGCTAAATTATTTTGGCTAGAAGAAAAACCAACCTTAAATCTGAAAAAACTGAAATGTTTTGTTTTGACATTTTTGAAATGAAATGTTTTGATTTTTGATTCAAACAACTTCATTTCAAAATTTTCTCTTTAATTTTATTTTAAAAATGATCAAACAAAAAATGCTTGAAATCAAAACAAAACATTTTGTTGCAGGTGGAAGAAAATGTTTTGACCAGAAATTAATTTACTCTTTGATTTGCCCACAGAAAATGGAAAAATTTCATTTTTGGTTCAACCGAAAGCTAACCTTTATTTTATTTTATATTTTATTGCCAGTATATAGAAAAATCCATTATTCACCCAGCAGTACTTATAATTTTGCCAAACTTAAACCATTTTAAACTAGAGGCAGAGTGTTGTTTTTTAGGTTTCAGCTTAAACAGCTCTGCCATTTCTGAGAATACAATTAGGGGAAAATGTGTTTTGCCCAGGTTTTAAAAAATGCTGAGAGCCATTTCACTGAGAAACTGTAATGCCTCTATCCTTGAAATTTAGCCAGAGATTTCCCTTGGTGTCAGGATGTGCCTTTTGCCGTCCCTTTGAAAATTTCCTGAATGTGCCCGAACTATAAGCCTCTGGAAAACAGTGTTTGCATGTTCTCAGTAGAGACTTGTTAGATTTTGGCTGCTAAATTTTCTGAAGACTCCATCTGCAGTGAACTCACAGCTCCTATCTGTGACTAGACTGGTCCTGTAGAGCAACTGAGCAATGTGGGGCTGAGCAGGGTTTTGCCAACGGTTGCTTCTCCTGAAGCCACTCTGACATAGGAACTGAGAGTCAGGAGAGCACAGAGGAGACAACAGTCTCATTCACTATACAACTCCGATTGATCTCCAGAGCAGCTCCATCCTGTGTACTGAATGAAGCAGCAGACCCATAGGAAAAAATTATATGTGGTAATATAAATGAAGAGTGTCTCATGCACACACACAAAGTGGCTGAATTAAGGTTTCACAGACAGCCTTGATTCTGGCATTTTCTAACTTTTGAGTCATTAACTTTGCCACCTTATTGTTCTTTTAATGCTGCTTTTGTATATATAATAATATAATGAACTGCTCAAGCAGATACAATTATATACAATTATAAGAATATAATTCTTTTTCTGTGAACTTTCACTTTCCAAACTGTAGGAACCAAGGAAACAGGTAGAATCCCGAGGGTGAAAGTGTTCATTAGCATGCTAGCAAACTGCTCCAAGGAAGTTGTGTCCTCAAACACACAAGAGGCGTGGAGTATACTTTGAAGTGCTCCAAGGTACTGAAGTTAAATCATGTGAACTACTGGATTTGTTTTTGTACAGAACATTTGTGTATCCAATTTAAAGGAATCACTACTTAAATAGGTTCTAAGACATCTTTGAAAACTGGTGAAAGAATGGAAATGCAGCTGCAAACCCAAACAATTTAAAGGAAGGGAAGACAATTGCATATTTGGAGAAAATATGAATCCAATAAGTTGGAAATATCACTATACTTATGTACGGTTACTTGGCCTAAGGATAAGTTAATATATAACATGTTAATGAACACTAACACCTGGACTCGGCCATGTTTATGCTAGAAAAAAGCATCATGTTTTAAAAGTGTTAACTAATATATTAAACACAATTTTGCTCTTAGTGTAGACCAGGAAAGTTGTTCTTAAAAAAAACGTGCTAGGTGCTAGCTCATGGTTACGTACCTCATTTTAAAACACAATGCTTTTTCTTAGTGTGGACATAATCTTAAAGATACACCAGGGAGAAGTGGAGCTAGAGAGAGAGACACTGGCTAGAGACCAAAGGCTCTTCTTCTTTCAGGGAAATATTGGAACTCAGTTTATTGGGCTACAAAAGAGAAGACACACATGAGTAATATATAGTCTACAGAAAACATCCAAACTTCTGTTTCTAAGCTTGGGGTCTTGCTAGCTAGACTTTTGAAGTATTTTTCATCTAGCTGTTTTATGTGCTATATAATGTGTTTGATTTTTTCTCTTTTCTTTCTACCCTAAAACAAGTAAACTACTTTTATTTAAGATAACTGGAACTACTTGTGTTTTAGTTGTGTAGACTAATAGCTAGGGAACAACTGCTGTCAGGCACCCCAGAGAGGAAGAAACTGATCTGTGAATATCCTGCTCAGTTGGTGGTACAGGGAAGCTGAAGGATGACGGGATGAGTCACACTTGCTATGTTTTTAGAAAATGTCCTTAGAAATAATAAAATGTAAAGGGAAAGCTGTGTATTGAATATGCATGATAATGGCTCAATTTGTGAAATTTAGACAAAGCTTGGTCTTGGGCAGGGGAGCAGCACCAGGAGGCATTTTGCCTTAGGGAGGTAGAATAGAAAAGGAGTACTTGTGGCACCTTAGAGACTAACCAATTTATTTGAGCATAAGCTTTCGTGAACTACAGCTCACTTCATCGGATGCATACTCTGGAAAATACAGAAAATGTTCTTATACATACAAACCATGAAAAAATGGGTATTTACCACTACAAAAGATTTTCTCTCCCCCCACCCCACTCTCCTGCTGGTAATAGCTTATCTAAAGTGATCACTCTCCTTACAATGTGTATGATAATCAAGTTGGGCCATTTCCAGCACAAATCCAGGTTTTCTTCCCACCCCCCCCCTTTTTCCCACACACAAACCCACTCTCCTGTTGGTAATAGCTTATCTAAAGTGATCACTCTCCTTACAATGTGTATGATAATCAAGGTGGGCCATTTCCAGCACAAATCCAGGGTTTAACAAGAACGTCTGAGGAAAGGGGGGGGGTAGGTTCCTGGGTTAGTGGTTCTGTTGTGTGGTATGTGGTTGCTCGTGAGTATTCGCTTCAGGTTGGGGGGCTGTCTGTAGGCAAGGACTGGCCTGTCTCCCAAGATTTGTGAGAGAGACAGGCCAGTCCTTGCCTACAGACAGCCCCCCAACCTGAAGCGAATACTCACCAGCAACCACATACCACACAACACAACCACTAACCCAGGAACCTATCCTTGCAACAAAGCCCGTTGCCAACTGTGCCCACATATCTATTCAGGGGACACCATCACAGGGCCTAATCACATCAGCCACACTATCAGAGGCTCGTTCACCTGCACATCTACCAATGTGATATATGCCATCATGTGCCAGCAATGCCCCTCTGCCATGTACATTGGTCAAACTGGACAGTCTCTACGTAAAAGAATAAATGGACACAAATCAGATGTAAAGAATTATAACATTCATAAACCAGTCGGAGAACACTTCAATCTCTCTGGTCACGCGATTACAGACATGAAAGTTGCGATATTACAACAGAAAAACTTCAAAACCAGACTCCAGGGAGAGATTGTTGAATTGGAATTCATTTGCAAATTGGATACAATTAACTTAGGCTTGAATAGAGACTGGGAGTGGCTAAGTCATTATGCAAGGTAAACTATTTCCCCTTGTTTTCTCTCCCCCCCCCCCCAGTTCCTCAGACGTTCTTGTTAAACCCTGGATTTGTGCTGGAAATGGCCCACCTTGATTATCATACACATTGTAAGGAGAGTGATCACTTTAGATAAGCTATTACCAACAGGAGAGTGGGTTTGTGGGGGGGGTGGGTGGGAAGAAAATCTGGATTTGTGCTGGAAATGGCCCAACTTGATTATCATACACATTGTAATGAGAGTGATCACTTTAGATACGCTGTTACCAGCAGGAGAGTGGGGTGGGGGGAGAGAAAACCTTTTGTAGTGGTAAACACCCATTTTTTCATGGTTTGTATGTGCAAGAACATCTTCTGTATTTTCCACAGTATGCATCCAATGAAGTGAGCTGTAGCTCACGAAAGCTTATGCTCAAATAAATTGGTTAGTCTCTAAGGTGCCACAAGTACTCCTTTTCTTTTTGCGAATACAGACTAACACGGCTGTTACTCTGAAACCGGAGGTAGAATAGCTACTTTAGAATAGCTACTTGGAGTGGCTGTACAGTGGCTTTGCACTAATGTGCAAATGGCCCTTTGAGGGGTGCAACATAGTCTTCTCCGATGCAGCTGGCCAGCTCTGCTGTTGTGTTTATAAGGAGCACAGGGATTGGAGCTGTGGTTCCACCTCTTCTCCACCCCATTTGGAGCACCATATCCCTCCACAGATGGCAGAGCAGGAGGAGCTCTTACACACCCTGAAGTACATGGGATGCAATTCTGCTTGGCTCCCTTATGCATGCAGTGCAAAGTGATGGGTAGGTTCTTCATGTCCTCCTCTTCTCCTACCCCCTGCTCACCCACATAAGGGCAAGGCCGAAACTGACCTTCAATGATTTTCTCCTACCTTTTTTCCCCGCTGAGGTTTGGTGCTCCAGATATATACATATTTCATTTGCTCCTCCCTCCAAGTACAATGCACACTAGTTAAGACAGGTTTTTCCCAGCTACCTGAAATCAAAAGGTTATGAGCTTAACTCCAAGAGTTAATTTTTTTAAAATTAATGTCTATGTGATTTGGCTTTGGAACATAAAGCTGAATGAATTGTATCCGGCCTGTCTTCCCTAGTGCTAGCTAGTTATCAAAGTGGGGCCCTTCATTAATTGACATTTTATGTAGAGGTTTGTCTCCTCATAGGGAATCATTGGCTCAACAGCCACTGTTTCCTTGCAAAAACAATGAGGAGTCTTTGTGGCACCTTAGAGACTAACAAATTTATTTGGGCATAAGCTTTCGTGGGCTAGAACCCACTTCATCAGATACTCTGCATCTGATGAAGTGGGTTCCACGAAAGCTTATGCCCAAATAAATTTGTTAGTCTCTAAGGTGCCACAAAGACTCCTCGTTGTTTTTGCTGATACAGACTAACACGGCTACCACTCTGAAACCTTTCATAATGACAGGTTTCAGAGTAGCAGCCGTGTTAGTCTGTATTCGCAAAAAGAAAAGGAGTACTTGTGGCACCTTAGAGACTAACAAATTTATTTGAGCATAAGCTTTTGTGAGCTACAGCTCACTTCATCGGATGCATTCAGTGGAAAATACAGTGGGGAGATTTATATACACAGAGAACATGAAAAAATGGGTGTTACCATACACACTGTAATGAGATTGATCAGGTAAGGTGAGCTATTACCAGCAGGAGAGCGGGTGGGGGGGAAACTTTTGTAGTGATAATCAAGGTGGGCCATTTCCAGCAGTTGACAAGAACGTCTGAGGAGCAGTTTGGGGGGGGGGGATAAACATGGGGAAATAGTTTTACTTTGTGTAATGACCCATCCACTCCCAGTCTGTATTCATAGCTGTAGCTCACGAAAGCTTATGCTCAAATAAATTTGTTAGTCTCTAAGGTGCCACAAGTACTCCTTTTCTTTTCACTCTGAAACCTGTTTCCTTGCAGAGTCTAGTTAGGTGTATGTGGCAGTTTATCTAAGGTTTATTTTTAGCTTATCCCTTTCTAATATCCAAAACAGGACAAAATACCACTCCCAGTACTGGAAATCAGGATGTGGTGCCAAGTAGATATAATTTTCTGATTCAAATATTTTTCTTATGTTGCCAGTTACTGGAAAAAGAACATTCTTTTTCTCATACAGCTAAGAGAAAGTTCTGTAAGCTGAGTCTGCTCTATCAAAGCACTTTTTAGCACAGAGTTCAATACATAGACAAAGCCAACTCATCATATAAAGCTTTGCTGTTAATTCTGCCTATAAGATGTTTCCTTGAATGTGTACATATATAGTCTGAAGTAATTCGCTGTAAATTAAAATTGGCTAGTTTATTTTGATTGTGAATAGTGGGAATATTTCAGTGGTTTCATGTTATCCGTCCTCAGTTTTAAGAGCTTCCTGCTGCATCTATTTACAGATAAATTGAGGACCAGCCTTTACTACATTCCTTTACCTTTTTTACCATCGTGTGCACATTGTTATTTTTAGTCCCTGAGGTCTGCATATGTATTTTTGTAATTTATTAAAGTATTTCAATATGCTTCTTCCTGAATTGTTATATTTAGAATTGACTGTCTGATAGGGAGTTTCCCACCTTTGGAAATGGAACCTCTAATAGTTTCAGTCTCCCGTGTGGTGGTTGCATTTTTTGTTTGATTTTTTGTTTTTTTTCACCAATGTTGCTTTGCTGGTGGAAGAAAACTGAACCTTAGCCAATTTGTTTTTTCTCTAAACACTTAAGTAAATGGTCAAATCTGATTAAAATGGTGGGGGGGGTTTCTGTTACTAATTCCAATTATACTTTGTTTACATAGCACTTGTATACTTGCAGTAACTTTATCAAAATTTAGTTGTAGGATAAATCAAGAAAATAAGAATATTAGGGAAATGGAGTCAAATAACAAAAGAAACTAACTAGGTACCTGATCCTGCGATGGGATTTGCATGTGTAAATCTATATTCATCCAGGGAATCCCATTGATACGAAGCATGTGAGTCCATGCATGTGGATCCTTTTGCAGGACTGGGTCCTGAATATACAGGGAAAACTGTGATTCAGGCTATAAACAAAGTGCTGTCAGTTGAACAAAGTGAACAAGCTGTGGGGGGGGAAAGAAACTCTATCTCTGACAGCTACAGAAATTGTGGGTATTAGTGGTAACTATAGGAGGTTTTAAAAAAACAAAACTTCAGACATAAGTGATTTGTTTTTAGGTTGACTTTGATCCCTAAAGTATATCATATAGTTTTGTGTGTGTGTGTACAGAAATCAGGACTACAGAAGTTTTTGTCATTTGCAAGCAAAACTGCATTTCTTTCGATCTGGGAAATAAATTATATATACTTGATTACCTACACCTACACTGTACTAGTGTATCCATTACAACCTAGATCTCATGCTCTCCACAGTGAGCGGAACATAAACATTGCCACAAGGCCCCTGGTTTCTCCAGCAGTCTATTGCAGCAAAATTTTTAAAATGGATGGTTTTACTGAGTTAAATATGAAAATACCTTTTGCATATTTTGATGTTAAATGGAATTTGTTTTACTCTCCCCCTAAAATTTTGATTTTTCAATATGCTGTCAGGTCTTGTCTTGTATTGTACAAAACTCCATTGTAAAGTTGTCACTGTGAAGCTGGAGATTTTAATAGCTGGGTACAGGGAAAACTTGGGGACTTGGTATCTGGAAAGTTGAGGTGCAGTTTGGGGTTATGGGATAAGTACAACTTGATGTTTCTGTCTGTCAAATACTTAACAATGCTAACATTTTGTCCTCACTTGCCTTCGGAGTAAATACCCTGTGGTCTTAGGAAGAGAACAGTGTTTACACTTGGTTAACATTTGGAAGGTTTCATGATCATGGGGACTATAAATATAATTTTTGTAATGAAAGTTTGAAGCTAGAGCAAAATTCTGTGGCATTTGATGGATTCTGCAGTAACCTGCAGGCATGGAATCGCACAATATACAGTGCACTGATTATAGGCAAGTGTATTGTGTCTTCTCAGTGGATAAGTATTGAGTATAGTCACAATCGTGGAGAAATTAGCAATAGAAAACTGTTATTTTTAATACTTGTTTGAAATAATACAATGTCCTGGGCACTTTCCAGACATATAAGAAGGGTCAATCCCCGTGCCATGCAACTACATCTATTAAAAATACTCCTGGGTCTACTTATTGCTATGAACATGGCTCAGAGAAGCTTGCTATTTGATGCTGTCACAGCTTTGCTAAATTTAACACAGCTGTAATTCTGGCAAAATAAATAAATAAATAAAACTGATTTATCGGTGCACAGCTGCAGATGCGACAAGGACTTAAGTTTGTTTTGCATAGCTACTTTTTAATATTACCAAGCCACCAGTTTGTCTTGTTCTCCAGTGACCCAGTCACCTCTAAAAGTTCAGTCCGCTTAAGGCTGAATTTGTTAGTTGAATGAATAATAAAGTGCTCAGCCATGTTAGGTGAAACTATCTGCTTTACTGAGGAAAATAGTTTAATCCTTTTCAGTTTGTTGGCTGTGAATGTGGGTTCCAATACTGCCACTCAGAGTTGGGCTCTAAATTAACACACGTACTACTTTCAGTGCTCATTGCCTCACTGGAGTGAAAGAGACCAAATGTTTACTCTCTGTGTGGGTAATATGAGATATACCTACACTTCAGAGTTCTTTTGATTCTTATGACTTATTTAATTCAGGTGCTCTCTTAAGATTTGGAGGTGACTAAGATGGATAAGAGACCATGCAAGACTCTGCGTGTAATTTTTTGGGCTGAATTTCTGTATTATGGTCTGGTACCAAGAGAGTTTTGCTTAGACTAGGAATATCTAGCTAGATTTTGGGCAAACTATTTAGCCCACCTCTGTTTTATTGATATGACTGCAAACTCTAATAACTGATTTGATTACACAAACTAAATACTGTATTTGAACTGCCTCACCAACCAGTGAAATGCAGCAGTCTCTAAATTGGAACACGGAGAAGGAAGTGAGAATGAAACTACAGAGAAGTTTAGGTCAGTAGAACATACTTGATATGGATTCTGATTAGGATACTTGGGTCACCCTCATACTTGATACAAGTGCTATAGGGTCTTTAATGACCACAAGACCATACCACCGTGGGACAACATCATTTTAAATTATTTATCATTTTAAATAGGAATGCATCTGTCACATTCTCTAGATATGCATATGTAATCACTAAAGCCAAATAAATTAAAACTTAACAATATTGACTCAACTATAGAAAAATCGACTAATTCTTCAGTAACATAAACTCAAACGTCTCTTAAGCCATGTTGTCAAGCAGAAGCCTGGGTAAATAGATACAGCTTGCATCACTTCTTTGAAGATTAACAAATGCTCTGGCTTTGTCCAGCGAATGAGGAAAGCAAGTTCTGGAAAAAAGGACCCTCCTCAAAGGCTGCTCTGTCTCCAGCTTCAGACATACAAATCTAGCAACTGCCAGTGAGAGCCATGTAGCTGGTCTCAAATGTCTGGACAGAACATAAAGTAAGACACAGTCTAAGAGCCAAATTGACCATGCTGAAGGATTGTTATAACATAGTGACGCTTTGACCATACTGTTAACACAGCATGGTTTGTCTCTATTGAGTGAACTAAACCACATAGGTTTCAGAATAGGAGCCGTGTTAGTCTGTGTCCGCAAAAAGAAAAGGAGTACTTGTGGCACCTTAGAGACTAACAAATTTATTTGAGCATAAGCTTTCGTGAGCTACAGCTCACTTCATCAGATGTTCATAATATGTTACCAAAAACTTTAGAGGGCAACTTGTGGGATGCTGTGGCTTATGATTCACTCCCCCATTTTAAACTGCCGTTGTAAATGAGCTGTAAGATAGCTAGTGCCTAAACCATACTGGGCTTTAAAGATTAAAATCAGGACCTTGAATGACACACAAAACTAAAAAGAAGCCAGTGCAATCTGTGCAGTGCAGATGTAATATGTTCCAAGTGAGAAACACAGTTAAATGGGGATACACATTTCGCACTATAGCAGCTGATAATCTTTTAAGCTTGCCCCACGGAGAGCACGTTGCAGTAATCCATTTTGGAGGTGACAAAAGTCATGGATAACACTGACAAGATCTGCATTTGAAATGAAAGGTCACAGCTTCCTGGCCAAGCAGGCACCTTTAATGTAGCTGCCACTACTACATGATGATCCAGAAGCAACTGAGAATCTAACAAAAGACCCCAAATATGAACCTAGTTAGCAAAAAATATTGTCCTAACCTTACCTCCCTTCCCCCAGCTGCACTTCATCTAGCTAGCTCTAACCTAAGTCCCACAATACCATCCATTCTTTTGTATTCAGCTTATGGACAATTTTTAATAAACTGAAGTGTTATATTGTGACTTAACATTATCTTGGGAACTCCAGGATTGCCATTTATGTGACTGGGTAGGATAGTCGAGATCGTGTAATAATGTGAGGGAGGGAGTTTTGTAAACTGCCAAATACAAAAATAACATTGAAATTCTTGCTCATTATAAGCCCATTTTATTGATGGGTTGTTCATTGTATGTGGGAGATGGAAGGCTAGATTGTGGTGCTTTTGTTCTTTGATCTATTTGGGCTTGTCTTGTTTGTGACACATTGTTTTTAGTTATTTTAATGTTAACAAGCAGGTAGACCATATGCTCATAACTGAAAGGATGATTATTAAATAACAGGCCTTGCCAACTTTGGGATTCATTAGAAAGCTGGTAAGTTCTACCTTCTACCATTACTTACCACTGGTAAATTCTACCATTGGTAAGTTCTACCTTCAATTCCATCCTTGTTATAAGACGATTAGGATATTCCACAGGAAGCTATTGAATATGCTTTCTATATATGAAGATTTACAGAAGATTAAAGGCAGATGTTTTGCAGTTTGTGTGGGTTGGGTTTGTGTTTTTCCCATTCGTTCTCCAAAAGCATTTTTTTTTAAAAGTTTATTTTTCAGTAAACAAGAACGTGATCCGATCAACTATACATATGAATACATCCATCTTAATCAATTATTATGATATATGAGGGGAAGAGAGTCTTTGCAATATTTATTTCTAGTTAATAAGTGCCAAAGCTCCATGGGAAAACATGCAGGGGTATGCAAGGGTGATCAGGTTACATGAAAGCTCCTTTCACAGATTTCGAGTGCCACCCACAGAGTTTGGGCCATTTTGCTTGACAAAAAGTGAAGATGATCAATTATGGTGTGCTGACTATGACATCATTCATAGTCTAAATTTAATTTCCTACTAAACATCCTCCTGGTAATGCTATAGAAATAGCTTCCTATTGATTCATTATCTCTGCTCCTTGTCCTTCTAATTTGTCAGTTACATGGAGTTGCTCAAATGTGAATGTTTCACTGTTAACAGGCAGTGAATGGAAATACTGAACCTATTTTAATTTTCTTTTTAGCTTTGTTTAAAAGTGATAATTCAAAATATGGATAATTCTTGCTTAGTCCAATTGTATTAATTGAAAACAAGCTATTTCTCTAAAGTCTTACATAGCAGTCAGTTGTTTGAACAGTAACCTAATTTCCCAACCTAGTTTGTAGTAAATTGAATTATCTGTGTTTATGAATTGTTAGTATTCTGTGTGCTCTAAAGAAAGAGGCTGCTTTGAAGGGATGGGGGCACTCAGACTTCATTATATAAACCATCCCATGAAAAACAGCACCGTTAGGTAAAAGCAGTTAATTGAAAAAACTGTTTATAAAAGATCACTTGACAGAGTAAAAATGATGGATATGTACTAAAAAAGATGCATATGGACTTATAATCAATAGTTTTCTCTTACCACTTTAATAGCATTGTGTCATTCCTTGACACCGAACCTTAGCCATTTGAATATTGATTTGGATTCTGTTGCACAGCTTCTCTCTGAGTTCATTACTCATGGGCTAATGCCTGCCACCTGTGGAATTCAGTGGCAGTCCACTGTTGTTGCTGGAGACTCCAGGACAAGGCTCCAATCTTCTGCTCATGGAAACTTTTAAATAACACCATAATACAGGTTCAAACTAAATGTATACCCCAAATTAATTTTTTTTAAAAAGCAGGAGGAGCAAAAATATACCACCATGACTAAACAACAAAGTAAAAGAGGCGGTTAAAGACAAAAAGACATCCTTGAAAAATTGGAAGTCCAATCCTACTAAGGAAAATAGAAAGGAGCATGAACTCAGGAAAGTTTAATGTAAAACTATAATTAGACAGGCCAAAAAGAATTTGAAGCGCAACTACCAAAAGAAACAAAAACTAAGCAATACTGAAATAAACCCCCCTCTGAGCACACACCCCTAGTTGTTACCTACCACCCCACACTGGAAACCATATGAAGGATCATCAAATAACTACAACCCATACTCCATGAGGACCCCATCCTGACAGAAACCTTCCTGATCTCCCACTTCTGGCCTTCAAACAACTCTTCAACCTTTCCAAGCTCATCAGAAGCAAGGTCTCCATAGACCAGGACACCAACTCAGAGCAGCACCAGACCCTGCCAGAGCAACATATGCAAAACCTGCAGACATATCTTCACTGTTACAGTGATCAACACTCCCCCCAACACACCTTTCAAGATCCATGGATACTACACATGCCTATCACAAGTGGTATTCTTCATCCAGTGCACTAAATGCCTCAGTAACAACTATGTGAGTGAAACCGGACAATCACTATGCTCTCAAATGAACTCACACAGGAAAATAAGACAAAAACACTGGATCACCTGTGGGTGAACACTTCACAGAGGGGTCACTCTATATCTGACCTGTTAGTCCTCATCCTCAAAGGAAAGCTGCACGACACCTTCAAAAGATCAGCCTTGGAACTTAAATTTATAACTTTGCTAGACTCTAAAAATCATGGACTGAACAGAGACACTGGATTTATGGTTTATTACAACAATCTGTAACCTGCTAATCCCTTTCTTTGTCCTATGACTGCAGAGGTGTTAACAGGCCACTCTACTTGAATAAAGAAAAGGAGTACTTGTGGCACCTTAGAGGCTAACAAATTTATTTGAGCATAAGCTTTCGTGAGTGGAAAATACAGTGGGGAGATTTTACATACACAGAGAACACCCATTGTTTCATGTTCTCTGTGTATATAAAATCTCCCCACTGTATTTTCCACTGCATGCATCCGATGAAGTGAGCTGTAGCTCACAAAAGCTTATGCTCAAATAAATTTGTTAGTCTCTAAGGTGCCACAAATACTCCTTTTCTTTTTGCAGATACAGACTAACATGGCTACTACTCTGAAATCTACTTGGAATAGTCCCTTACAATATGTGCTAACTACTTATGCTAAACAATCTGTTTCACTCTGCGTTTAGCTGTAACGCAAGAGCTTCTGTGTGGCTTGAAAGCTTCTCTCTCTCCTCAACAGAAGTGGTCCAAAAAGAGAGATTACCTCACCCATCTTTTCTCTCTAATCTGCCATTTTGTCACCCACTTAATGAGATCCCTTTGTAACTCTTCACAGTCAGCTTTGGACTTAACTATCTTGAGTAATTTTGAAAGGTCTGAAAACTCTGCCACCTCATTGTTCCTCAAAACTGGCACTTCAGGCAATCGGTGACTAGAACAGAGGCACTTGAGGATCCCACTCCCAACAAAATTACACCTTCCTGGGATTACAGAGGGGTAAGTGAGAAATCTCTTCCCATATTCAGAATGATTCTGATTTACTGAGTAAAGCCCTAAATGGTACTAAGTTACTCCTACAGTACTTTCTTGGGTGTTAGCCAGCCGATGGGAGCAGGCAGACCGCCTTTCAGGCTCCCAAGGCCATCTAGCAAGTTACTTCCCAGTTGAGATATGTTTACCGGTAATCTCTCTGTTGTGTGGTTCCCATGCCAAGATGAATAGAGTACTGCCTTCCCACTGTAAACAGCCAGGCAAGGTATTACCACATATGCATCACCCCCCCCCCCACACACACACACACAAAAGTAATAATTATTAATGCCTTTGAGGGTATCATAAGATCCAAATGTGAACATCTGATTAAACTAAATGTTTAACTAAAATGGTTATATAAAAACAAAGAAATTGTGTACGTCTGGGGAGCCTAAAATTGGTGCAGCAATAGCTTTATCAGTGAAAAAAACAGTCATACCTTCAGAAAGTGACTTCCTTATAAAGGACCCCATATCCTAAATGAGTGATGACACACTGCACAGCAATTTCAAAGCCTTGGCTATAGATTTTCAGGTGAAAGCTTTTTCATCTATTTAGTAAGGAAAGCCATTGTGACAAACAAGTGGCTTATTGTCTAGAGGTATGAGCCTTGCTTGGAGTTTTCTCGGACATCTCAGGTTTTCTCTTGGTTAAACCTTTGATATGATTTGTAATGAGCAATGAATTCTAATTTGGTGGCTACAAGGAAGCCATTTTATACGCAGTAATAGCTATTACTCATTCTAAACAGATATCCTGTGAATGTGGATTTGCTGGTGTGGAGTTATTGGGGGGAAATATTAGAGAAATTAGTAGCTGAGATTGCAGAGAGCCTTCAACTCTCACTGTCAAACTCTGGCAGGTGGAAAAATCTGGAATAAAAGCTTCCAAGGAAATCAAGATAAATTTTTCTCCAAACCAACAAAATCCTCTGCACCACAGAGACAAAAAGAGCATTTGTGTACAAGATCTCACAATTCCTATTCAAGACTCTTCCTTTTGATCCACCCTCTTCACCCAGAATTTTAAGAGGCTGGTTGTAGTCACAGCAGAGCATAGATCGCACATTACGCACCTTTTCGCAGGTACAGACAACGTGCAAATCAGTACCCTGTCCAAAGAAGCAGACCTCTTCATAAAGGAATTGCTGCTGGAAAAGATTCATAATCACCGCTTCTTCAAAATCAAGAGAAGCTTCTGATCCCCCTAAGGTCAAATTAGACATGGTTCTGGCTGAAATCTTACCATCATGGTAAAGATTTGCTAAAATCTAAAACTTCATTGCATCAGTCTTTTCCTGAAATGTCATCAGTAGTCAATTATTTCCAATGGCTAGTATTGCTGGTACTATGCATCAGCTTTATCTCCTGAGTGGGTTTCTCAAAATGCAACTACTAAAAATCTTTCTGAGGACATAGAACAATGCACTCGATGCAATGCAAAATTAGATATTCTCAGATAACATCCAAAAGCCTCTTTGGGTATGTCTGTACTGCAATTAGACATCCTCAGCTGGCCCATGCCAGCTGATTTGGGCTAAGGGGCTTGGGCTAAAAGGCTATTTAACTGTGGTGTAGACATTCATGCTCACTGGGACCCTCCCACCTCACAGGGTCACAGAGCTCAGGCTCCAGCCTGAGCCCAGATGTCTACACCACATTTGAACAGCCCCTTAGCCTGAGCCCTTTGAGGCTGAGTCAGCTGGCACAGGCCAGCTATGGGTTTTTAAATGCAGTTAGACATGCTCTTTGTGGGTAGAGAGGTACAAACAATATGCTAAAAGCCAACCCAGCTTCCACTCTAGACCCTTACATACTCACTGTGGAAACAAACATGCTTTCAAGACAATTTTCAATCCTTTTAGTACACATCATTTTAGTTCATTAGATACCTCTATCAGGATGTCTTTTTTAAAAAAATAAACAGCAAAACCTGCAAACGTGGCCATACGGGGTCAGACCCATGGCCCATCTAGTTCAGTATCCTTTCTGTGACAGTAACCAATACCAGATCCAACAGTAAAAGGTGCAAGAAACCACACAGTGGGCAATTATGATACTGGCAGAGGAAGTCTCCCCCTACTTCCCATTAGAGGTTGGCTTATGACTGAGGCATGAGTTTTTATATCCCTTTGAAAACTACGGAGTAAGCAGAGATCATAACTTCTCTGTGGCATAGGAAATAATGTCCTAATTAGAGAAGAATTTGTTACCTTTCAAGACAGTTCACATAAAGGATACAGTTGGCATGTTCGTAAAAAGAAAAAAGAAAAGGAGTACTTGTGGCACCTTAGAGACTAACCAGTTTATTTGAGCATGAGCTTTCGTGAGCTACAGCTCACTTCATCGGATGCATAGCATATCGTGGAAACTGCAGAAGACATTATATACACACAGAGACCATGAAACAAAACTTCCTCCCACCCCACTGTCCTGCTGCTAACAGCTTATCTAAAGTGATCATCAAGGAGGGCCATTTCCAGCACAAATCCAGGTTTTCTCACCCTTCCCCCCCCCCACACAAACCCCCCCCCCCAAGACGTTCTGGTTAAACTTGGATTATTGCTGTGCACATTGTAAGATGAGCTATTGCCAGCAGGAGAGTGAGTTTGTGTGTGTGGTTTTTGGAGGGGGGTGTGTGTGGGGGGGTGGTGAGAAAACCTGGATTAGTGCTGGAAATGACCCACCTTGATTATCATGCGCATTATAAAGAGAGGTTTCAAAGAGGGATGGGCTATTACCAGCAGGAGAGTGAGTTTGTATGTGTGTCTGTGTGTGGGGGGGGGGGAAGGGTGAGAAAACCTGGATTTGTGCTGGAAATGGCCCTCCTTGATGATCACTTTAGATAAGCTGTTAGCAGCAGGACAGTGGGGTGGGAGGAAGTTTTGTTTCATGGTCTCTGTGTGTATATAATGTCTTCTGCAGTTTCCACGATATGCTATGCATCCGATGAAGTGAGCTGTAGCTCACGAAAGCTCATGCTCAAATAAACTGGTTAGTCTCTAAGGTGCCACAAGTACTCCTTTACTTTTTTCTTTTTACGAATACAGACTAACACGGCTGTTACTCTGAAAGTTGGCATGTTAGGTTTCTGGGAAACTATTCAAAGAAGTCCATCAGAGGCACTGGGTGGAAAAGTATATGAACCCTCATCTCAGGAAGTTTCGCAAAGTAAGTTTCCATTCCTCTGCAGAAAGCATCCTTTGCTAGGAAGGTGCTACCATGTTGGTTTACACGTAACTTCTTAATTTGTAAAAAGAAAAAAGAAAAGGAGTACTTGTGGCACCTTAGAGACTAACCAGTTTATTTGAGCATGAGCTTTCGTGAGCTACAGCTCAATGCATCCGATGAAGTGAGCTGTAGCTCACGAAAGCTCATGCTCAAATAAACTGGTTAGTCTCTAAGGTGCCACAAGTACTCCTTTTCTTTTTTCTTTTTACGAATACAGACTAACACGGCTGTTACTCTGAAACCTGTTCTTAATTTGTAAATATCTTGCTTTCTCTGGGAGGAGCTCCCATTCCTTCCTATTATTCTTCTGGAATAATTAAACTTTGTTTATCCTTTTTCCCCTTCTGGCATTTGCTCGCTACTTTCCATGAATAATGAAGGAGTAGAGAAGCTATGCAATGGAATGAGAAATGTCGTACATGATAATTTTCTTTCTGCTAGCACTTCTCTCTGGATTCAACCCACCCTGGCAGTCTGGTAAATGACCAGAATGTACACTGAAATTTTTCTCTAAAAGGAGACAGACATATGTTGCCTTAAGGTTAATTTAATATATTAGATCAAGTTGTTTTAATTCTAATAATTGGTTACTGGAGTTTGGCTATGGAAGAACTCTTCTGGTGGCCTGAGCCTAGTCCTGGAGCCTCCAGCAACATGGGACTGCCTCCAAATTCCACAAGTGGGAATCATTGGCCCATGAGTAATGAATTTAGAGAGAAGCTGCAAACAGAAAATTAGATAAGATTTCTCATTTCTACAGTCACTGAAGTGAAGAAGATGGCTGCTCTTATACCATCTAATGTGGGTCGTATTTTGTCAGAAACATATCTAGATGTCTTTAATGCCATTAATCATTAGGTACCTAGTCATACTCGTAAGTTATCTGATTGAAGTTTGTAAACTTTTTCCAGTGCTCTTTCCTTGTTTATAACTAAGTTACAGATTCTTTGGGCACAATTTATCATACATACATATATATATATTTAAGAAAACTGGTTTGTCTTATTTTTGTGCATTGCTTGTTTTCCTTTCAGTGTTTGATCCTTTCAAGTTTGACAACTATTAAGTCTTTGTCTCCCACTTATTTATTTAGCCCTTCCCTGCCATGTCATCTCCTGAAGTCTTTGCAGACAATATCAGTGTCCCAGGGGTCCTACTCAAGACACTAAGATAGTATAAGACTTTCTGCCTAAGGAAGCAGTACATGTTGAATTGACCAGAGACGCTGATGTACTGAGCTGCAAAACACTCTCCACTGCCCGTTCAACTGCTAATGCCCTAGAATGTTAGAGCATTGTTCTGTTGTTAAATCAACAAAAAAAAAATCTTTTTTATTTATTTTCTCATGCTGCTTATTCAAGTTGACAGATTTTCTCCTTGGAGTTTTAAGGATACATTTGTATTGGGTTTAGTAACAAAAGTTGTGGGAGTTTCTGAAATTTCTGTTTGATTTACTTACAGTCTGCAGAAATTCAAAAATACATCTGTTGTATCAGCACCGAGACTAACAGGAAACCTCAGCTTCCAAGTAGGTCATTGTTTAGGGCAGAGATTCTCACACTGGGGCAGTCAGAGTGGAAAGTATTCTGCAGGGTGCATGAGAAGCTTAAGGGTGGGGGAAAATGTACTACACACATTTTACCCATAGCAATGAATAACTAGCAAAGCTGATTCCTCCAGATACATCAGGTCCTCAGGTTGCGCTATGCATTTGACTCTAGATGCCGCTGTGCGTTTTGATGGATTTCTGTTAAGCTTGCATCATACAAAGTCATTGCCATCTGTACATGAATCCGTTTCCTATGACGCAGTGTGGATATTTAATTGAAGGTAGAAGGGGATCTCTGGATAGCTGTCTCAAGCATACAGCCCAGTATGGAATTGCTGTGCTCCAAAAAACAGGTGCACCCCTCACAGTGGTAACAACATTGTGTTGCAAGTAAGCAGTATCTCACTTAAAATATATATTACTCTATACTTAAATGTCTCTGTTTGAATCAATGCCTTACTGTTTTTAATATTTAGTAGGAGTTGCCTATTTTTTTTAATTAGTATATGTACTTGTATAGTGGGGAGAGGGGGCATAAACTACTACAGACACAAAGAAGGGGGGCACGATCAAGTATGTTTGAGAACCACTGGTTTAGGGTAGACTTAACTTGCCAGTGTCTAATTCTTCTTCCCCCACTCCCAAAAAGTGTGTGTGTGTGTGCACGCACATGTGTGTGTTGTTTTGAACTACTTGGCAATCATTTTAATAGCTTATCAAAAAGCTTGATTTATAAAGCAGTAAGCATTAAGAAAAGACCGGGACTGTGTTCTATATTGCTTAACCACATTTATAATCCTTTTGCTTTTGTCTCATAAAAAGATGTATTACTCATGCAGCAAAAAAATGAATTTGCGTTTCAAAAATATTATCAGAAAAAAATAACGTTCTTGCTGTTTCCTGTTATAATTAAACATGAGAATCCTCTTTCTTCTGTTTTATTAATAGGTTGTAAGACAAGAATAATTTTTGGTACATAGCACCACAATTTATGTTTCTTATTTTTCTCCATTAACCAATTTTGGAGAACTTTTCCAGTTGGTCAGCTGGCACACATGCAGAAGAGCCTTATTATTCCTATTTCCTAAGGATCATAAAAAGCTAAAAACATCTTAGTGAGTTTGAGGTCCTTTTATGATCTGGGGGAAGGGCATTCCACATACCCAAAGCTACAGAGGCAAGATATGAACAGTTCCCCTTCTGCCACAACAATTCTCACGCTACAGCAGCCCCATTTTCTTCTTACATGTCCAAAAATACATAAAGTGAACAGCACCGACTTTCTAATATGCCGGTAGAGGGGGGGAGGCTCAACCCCCTGGCTCTGCCCCAGGTCCCGCCCCCACTCTACTCCTTCCCCCAGACCCCTGCCTCTTCCTGCCCCTACTCCATCCCTTCTCTCAAGCCCCACCCCACCCCGCTTCTTCCCACCGCTTCACCCCCGCCCTGCCTCTTCCCACACTATTCCGCCCCTCCCCTGAGCGTGCCCTGCCCTTACTCCTTCCCCTCCTGCCAGCGCCACCTGCACGTGCCAGAACAGCTCATCCACGGCAGGCAGTAGGCGCTGGGAGGGAGAGGGAGGTGCTAATCGGCGGGGCCACCTGCAGGTGGGAGGTGCTTTTGCGGGGAGAGGGAAAGATGGCTGCTGGTGGATGCTCAGCACCCACCATTGTTTTTTCCCTGGGTGCTCCAGCCCTGGAACACCCATGGAGTAGGCACCTCTGCATAAAATTACATACAAGCCAGAAGGCAGCGAGATATTCAGGACCCAGTCAGTTAGGGGCTTTGAATATTTTAGAATTGAAACCTAAAATTGAATCCATGCCCAAACAGACAGCCGATGCAAAGAAGTGGGAACCCAAATTTCCCCCTGCCCACCTTGGACAACTATTGAGCCATTTCTTTCTGCTTTAGTTGCATGCAGAAGATCAGCTCCTTCCCAAAATAAAACTAAATTGGAGTAGTTCAAGTGTGATGTCACGAAGGCATACATCACAGCGATCAGATCACCAGAGATGGCTGCAGACTTGTAACATTCTCAAAATGGCAGTAAGTCTGCCATATCCATGGCTGCTAAGTGATCTTTATAATCTGCCCTGGTCCAAGAGGGGGTTATAAAGGAAAAAAGCAAGTGGGAGAAATACAGATACTAACCTTTAAAAAAAAAAATCTCCAATGTACAACTAGAATACTATATTCTTGACTATGTACAGTGTTGATGCGTATAAATTAGTGGTTCTCAACTCCGGTCCATCACTTGTTTAGGGAAAGCCCTGGCGCGCCAGGCCGGCTTGTTTACCTGCCGCGTCTGCAGGTTTGGCCGATCATTGCTCCCACTGGCTGTGGTTCGCTGCTCCAAGCCAATGGGGGCTGCAGGAAGTGGCACGGGCTGAAGGATGTGCTGGCCACCCTTCCCGCAGCCCCCATTGGCCTGGAGCGGTGAGCCACGGCCAGTGAGAACCACAATTGGCCAAACCTGCGGACACAGCAAGTAAACAAACCGGTCTGGCCCGCCAGGGACTTTTCCTGAACAAAGGGTGGACCAGAGTTGAGAACCACTTGTATAAATGTTATGGATTATCTGATAGTAACAGCTAGCAAAACTATACTGAAAGTTCTGTACACTGTATCCTTTATAAACTCTCTCTCCTAAATTTATAATATTCACTTGTGAGAACTTGCTGCAGGTTCAAGCTTTGCAGGCAAGGTCTTGACTGGCAAACAACTTTAAAATAAACTACATTCCAAATGCCAAATTTTAGACTCTGGTGCTTAACATTTGGGCATCTAAATCTCTATTTAAACACCTAAATCTCTTTTTTACTGATCTGGTCCAATTCCTATGGAAGTCAGTGTAAAGATGCCTGTTCATTTCAATGGGATTTAGATCCAATTTTTAGCTAACTACTGGTTGATTTGCCGAAATCAAGACCTAGCGCCCCAACTTTGAAAATTAGACACTAAATCAATTCAACGATATAAGTTCTAGGAATTTATATTGGTCATGAGCAGGATCTTTTATAAATTAAGATGTATTTTACAATTCTCTAATTTGAAAATATATCCAGTTTTAAATTATTAGTATTTTGGAGGATGAGAGGTAAAATTTCAGAATTTTCTCCTACCCTATTTTCAGCTTATAGGGTCATTTCACAAGACTTAAAGAACCGTTAGAGAAGCAGTTACAATTTTAACTTCTTGTGTATTCTGTTTTCTTTTGTAATCTAATGGATATTACAAGGCTAATTTGTGTAAGAACAAAATGTGGCTGCTATCATTAGTTTATTTTGGGGAAAGATATATGAGGCATTAAAAGAATGTGACTCTTGGCATCTTGATAGAGCCAGGTAAAGTTGATGTGAGTGACCATCTGGTGACTGCTGACTTTGCAGCCTTTTCTCGCAAGAGAGTGCCATTAGAACTCCTGAGGGTGCAAAAAAAAAAAAAACAGAAATAAAGCAGCATGAAAGGAACTGATACTGTCACTGTGATCTTGAGGCAATGCTCATATATCAGCATTGTTTGATAGTTTAATCTTCTCTCTCTCCCTCAAATTCAGGTTGTGTGTACCCTTTCAACCTTTTCCTCCTCTTGTTCTTTGAGGAAGTCAGTTTCCCAGGAAGATGTAGCTGAATGAGTAACTAAAAACTATCTATGGGTGTTTTTTCATTGTATAGGATACCTTTCTCTTTTATTAAAGAAAGAGTTACATTGACTTTAATCTCCAGTAGTAAAGCCTCTAATCCCTCAGTCATACTTACCCAAGATGTAGTAGTTGGTGTTGACATCATCTGTGAGGATTGCTGAATTTTCTCCATATACTGTGAACTTTTGTTCCCTCATATATCTGCCACAGCCAAAATTCTCTCATTGGTGAGAATGAATGGATGTGATATAAAATTGGACCTTATACAGAAAGCAAGACTGACTCTTTTGTATGTGCTTATGTATGTGCCAATATATTTTTGAAGCATAAAAAAACAGATCTTTATACCTTCCTTTCTCTATGATTCCAACTAAATGAAGTCAAGGACAACTGGCTCTTCAAATGGAGTTTCCACATTCAAAGATGATATGAGCAGTGAAGATCTGCGGTATCGTCCTGCTTTGTTCTCACCAACAAGCTCAAGAAGGAGGCTGGAAGACAAGGTTGAACCAGCTGTGTGTACCGTGGACAAGCGCATAGACATCTCGCCAGCTTTGGGTAATGCTTTAGAGCACATTGTGGAGCAGCTGGATGTTTTGACTTTAGTGAGTATGCAATGGACTAGTAACACTTCCTTAATTAATATGGTAATTCCCTCATTACTGGGTAAAAAACCTGGAGCCACACTCATAACCCAAAGTATTAAAATGTGTGGGCTGACTTTACAGATGGCTAGAGCCCTCCTGAATTCTTTCAATCTCATGAAATGTTGGCCATGTGAATTAAATTCATTAACGTCAACGTAGAAGGTTATTTAAAAAGCTTTTTCCTGTTATGCAACTGCCAATGGCATTTTAAAACTTTGAAAGGCTATTGTTATATTTTTAACTCTTTGGCTGGGGAAGTTGGGATTTTTCAGTAGTAACTGCTAATGTTGACTTACCAGAAGCCTGCTGTTGACTAGAGAGTGTTAGATTCCAGCTTGAACAATCATGCTCTGGGAGAGGATGAACAAGATAAGAAAGGCAGAACAGTTGAGAGAAGAGCATCCCCATCTTTTGGTAGTTCCAGGACTATAGAGATTTTCAGCTTGAGGGCTCCAGGTTGTAGGTATCAAGATGGAGTCCAGGCACTGGCATAATTCAAAAAATCATTGTGAGACAGAGCAAATACCAGCATTAATCAATGGCTTCTAATTCAGTTGAAAATTCTCAACATTTCCTCTCAGTAACTCAGCTCCAGCCAATTTATATTTAAGGTATTGCACTTTACTTGGTAATTTATTAAAAGTGTGCCTAATTGAAATGGGGTAATCAGATAAATGTAGTGAAAGAAATGCAGAGAGAAAATGCTTAATTTATCAGAAGAATCAAAAGGGCTATTAGTTAATTGTGGAATAATGTAGATTAAAGCAGAGCTGTCTAGAAAGTTACCTTTCTAGAAATAAAGTGAATTCTTGGAGGATGCCTTTTTATTTAGTACTTAAAAAAAAACAACTTTGTTTCTGCAGTGCTCATTTTTATAGCTGGAGACCCAAATAATATGTTCCGTTAATGGATAATATTTTATTTTATTTATATTAAAGCTTGTGTAAATGAATAATTATCCTGGGATACAATACCTTCCAGTAAGTTTTGTTGAGGCAGGTTTATGCCTTTTGACAATCTTCTTAGTTAAAAAGCCATAGTATTAATTTTGGGTTTAAACGGTAGACTATCTGAAGCCAGTATGGCATTCATAGTATTTTGTTGTTCAGTATAAGCCACTGTTTTTGTGTGTAAAGCATTGTGTACATTTATGATATTGCAGAAATATTTTAAAAATACATTACTGTCCTCTTCTTGCAGACTATTTCAATCCTGGAGCAGCGACTGACTTTGACCGAAGATAAGCTGAAAGAATGCTTAGAAAATCAACACAAAATGTTACTTCAAGCCAGGCAAGGAGAATAAAAAGTACAAATGTAGTTGATCTGTACTGATGAATATGTTTCATACATTCTCAGGGAACTAATAAATGATGTCTTATTTAGTCTCACAATGAGCAAAAAGCAAATTTTGTCTGTTATTTTAACCTGTTCCTTTCAGGAGAAAAAAGTGAATAAGCACATTTTAAAGATCAGTGGCAAGCTAACATTTCGTTAACATATTTAATAAAATGTAGTTTAGCAGAAGATTAATACAATTTTAAAACACATTTTGGGTGACTCTTTGACATCCATAGAGTGAGGATTTCACTCTTTATTTTGTTTGTTACCTCTCAACCTTTTATCCTCATTACATTCTACCAGTTTGGCAGCCTATACTTCAATACTTCTATAAAAGCACTGAACAACAAACTATGCAATTTTAGATGGAAAGCGTTTATTGTGAAAGGAGGTAATGCAGCTTTTTCAACCTAAGTGAGACTTACTTCAAATAAAGTTGCCTTAAGAACAGCAGGTAGAAATTGTACACATAGAGAAATGACAAGACCTGCCCAACTGCTAAGAAATTGCAGGGGGATTTCAGGGAATTCCATTTTTTAAGGTTAAACAGATTTTTGATGACAAATATGAAAATAAAGTATTTTAAGTTTTTATCCAGCACTTGAAGCTGTACAAATCCAGTTGTAAGTAAGGCCTTATTTTGTATTTCCATTCATTATATATGCCATTAAAATGTAATTTTCCTATTTAAGATCAGCATTGAAGCAAAATTAAGTTTAATATTTTTGAAAAATACCAAACATCAAAGTAAAACTAGCCCTATACTGTAAACCTTTAAGGCCCTGATCCTCCAAATACTTCTGCAGTGCAAAACTTTATGCATTACAAGTAGTCCAATGAAAAGCAGTTAAAGAAACATAAATTAAGCACCTCTGTAAGCCAGTGCAGGATTAGAACCTAAGAGAGTGAGGATTTCTACAATCCTAGTTTGCATTTTAAAGCTTGGATGCATGTGTAAATATTGCTGGTTTGATTATTTTTAATAAAGAGAAGAAGGCAGAAAGGAGACTTTTATTGTAAACATGAATTGCCAATCATTAGAGAGGGATAAATTCTAGCTTCTCTATGATATGAAACTTTTACTTTTTCTTTACATCTTCCTGGTGTCATTAAATGGCAGTTGCAGAGCATCTCTCCTGTAAAATTTACAATCAAAATTGAGCAGTCTTTCCTTTCTGCAGCTTCGTGCTTACATTGTGAATTTGTATTTTGCATAAGACAAAGTGGAGATCATATAAATAATGCAAATTAAGACCTCAGGTGTGCAACTGAATCTATATAGCTCAGTGGTCACCAACCCGTCGATCGTGATCGACTGGTCAATCCTGGAGACTTTCCCAGTCGGTGTGGTGGTGCATCGGGGCTGCCTGCCTCTAAGGCAGGCTTCCTGCCTGCTGTGGCCCCACGCCACTCCCGGAAGCGGCCAGCACGCCCCCACGTGGGGGAGGGGCAGGGGTCTCCGCGCACGGCTCCTGCCTGCAAGCACCATCCCCGCAGCTCCCATTGTCGGGAATGGGGAGCTGTGGCCAATGGGAGCTGCGGGGGCGGTGCCTTCAGAGAGGGGCAGCACACTGAGCCACGTGACCCACAGGGTCTGCAGAAGTGCATTGGCCCCTTCCGGGAGCAGCATGGCCACATGGTGCGCTACTGGCTGGTAGGGTGGTGTGGTGGCCCAGCTCGTGATGGGGAGGAGGTGCTGATGTGCCTGAGTGGGGCCAGGGCAGGCAGGGAGCCTGCCTTAGCCCCACTGTGCCACCAACCGGGAACCACCCGAGGTAAGTTCCCCCCAGCGGGAGCCCGCACCTAAACCCCCAGCCCTGAGCCACATCCTGGAGCCACCACTCCATACCCCCTCCTGTACCCCAAACCCCAGCCCTGACCCTCCTCCCAGAGCCAGCACCCCATACCTCCTCTTGCACTCCAACATTCTTCCCCAGCCCGGAGCCCCTCCTGCACCCAAACTCCCTCCCAGAGCTTGCACCCCTCACCCCCTTCTGCACCTTAACCCCCTGCCCCAGGCTCAGCCCAAAGCCCTCTCCCACACTGCAAACCCCTGGGCCCCAGCCCAGAGCCCGCACCCTGTCCCGAACCCCAACCCCCTGCCTCAGCCCGGTGATAGCGAGTGAGGTGGGGAGAGCGAGCAATGGAGAGGGGGTGGATGGAGTGAGCAGGGTGGGGCTTCGGAGAAGGGTCGGGGTGGATCCTGAGTTGCCCTTAAATTCAAAAAGTCATCTTGGGCGTAAAAAGGTTGGAGACCACTGGTATTGCTGAACCCCTTTCCCGTGTTGAGCCGCACTGAAATCACTAGAGCTCTGCTTGAGCACAAGGGCACACCCATGCAGATTCGATTGCAGAACAGGGGCCAAGGTGGCAAACCACATATCTCAAACATTATTATTTAAAACTCTGGTATGATCACCCATTTCTGACCATGCATCACCGGAATCTGTGACGCATAATAATCTGTGAATTTGGTCTATTGATATATAGGGAAAAAACGTAATCAGATCACACATATTTACATTTTGGTCTTGAACTGTACTTGTAGTTGGCGGAAGAGGTATTTCATAGGGAACTAGCCTTTCAATTTGGTCATCTGGGTGCATATATATATTTCTGTGCAAATATGTACTTGTAAAATGTCTTCCATAATGAAAGTCATTGTTGCAGTCCTATCTATAGCTTTAAGATAAATCTGTCCTTGGATTATGCAATTATTTATACCACTATACAATGTGTGGCTGCATAAATGCTAGCTTTTAGGTCAATGTACTTTGCTTATGATATTTTAATATTTTCACATTCTTAACACTGAGTTTTCCTCATTTGAGTGAGAGGACTAAAGGCTTGTCTACACAGAGCAGCAATGCACACTACAGGGTGTGATTTCTGAGGCACACAAATGTGTTTCACATTAATTGGTCCATATAGACCCTGCTGGTGTACATTAAAGGTTCCATAGTACACTTTAACAAAGTGCTGTTTGAAATAAAAATCACACACCCCCATAGGATGCATTACCCCACCATGTAGATAAGCCCTTAGAAATGTAACCCTTTAAATCTCATGCAGTTGCTATTTTCTCCTAATGAGCTATCCTTTATTAAAAATAAAAATCAACCTTATCAGCAGAATCATTTTGTTGTTTTTTGAGTGATTGCAGATGTCCATTCCACTGTAGGTGTGTGAGCGCTCCGGTGCAGTTCTTGAAGAGTCTTTCCCTGAGCCGTACCCATTGGGGTGGCACGAGCACCCTCTGGTGTCTTGCACCTCACATGCAAACATAAAGGGCTGAGCTGCCCCCGATCCCCTAGTTCCTTCCTACTGCCCAAGACGATTGTTGGAGCGCCCTTTCTTTGCTTCTGTAAGACACTAGTGAAATCTATAAATAGTACCTGTTGCATAGTTTTAAAGTAATTATTTGGTTAGTGTAAAAAAAAAATTGTTTGTGTGGGTCCATCACCCAGTCTCGATACCAGCTCCAGTACCGGAGATATGCCACACTCTTCATCTTTCAAGCACTGCCAGTATTGTGGTAAGGCAATGCTTGATGGTGACCCTCATTCCAGTTGCCTTGGGGGAGCTCTTGTGAGCAACAAATATGATGTTTGTAAGGGCTTTAAGACCCACTCCAAAAAAGACAGGGCAGCTAGATTGAAATGTCTGCTGCTGGAATTGCAGCTATGACCTGAGCCATCTACCACGGTCCAGGCACCAACAACCTTGGCCTTGGTTAATAGTACACCTCCAGCATTACCGGTACCAAGAGACTGTTTTCCTGAGGGGTTTGAGGCTATGAGAGAGTTGTTAAACCTCTCAGTGCTGCCATCACCAGCAGTTCAAGAGTCTTACCTAGCACCGGTGCCCAAGGTACCAATGTCAGCGGCTTCACCTCCACACCAGGCAGTTCTAACTGATTCGGCCATTAGGACACCAATTAAGGCGGTGTCGTCTAAGGGAAAGCCACAGATGATCTCCCCAGCTCCCCTTTCTTCAGAGTCTGAACCTTCGTCTCTGGTACTGATGGTTACAGTATCACCATGGTCACAAGGAATAAGCTTCTTCCTCAGATGCTGAAGTGGGATCCCATGTGTCCCAACATAGCCAGTTCCACCATATACCACATGTCTTTTGGAACCCAAGAGGTTCTCCCCTCAGTCAAGAGTGTCCCCACTACCAACGCAGTTGGCTCCATCTACTGGCAATCAGGAGCATCGATGCCACAAGTAACCTAGCGTTGGTAATGAGCTTGGCACTGAACAGATTCGGGATCTCTCTCATGAGCAGCTGTAAGAGGAGCAGGAACTGGACTAGCTCCCAGTACCGTTGGCATGCACTTCCTCATCCCCTGATGAGACAATCGTGCTGGAAACTATTTCTCTACCTCCTGATGATTTTAAGACTCATCAGGATGAGGAAGATGGCGATGGTCCTTGACATCCACCCAGAGGAGCTCCAGAAAACCCCCCACAGGTTGGTGGACATCTTGGCATCTGCAGCCCCAGATAGAATAGCTCTCCCTATTAAAGATGCTATTTTAGAGCCTACCAAGGTCCTCAGGCAGACCCCAGCTTCCCTTTCACAGACTGCAAAAAGAGTGGAGAGAAGGTACTATGTTCCCTGTCAAAGGTTCAAACTCCTATATAATTACCCTTTCTGAGCTCCCTTGTCGTAGCGGCAGCCAATGAGAAAGACAGGGGCACCAGGCATCAACCCCTAAAAATAAATTGGCTAAGAGGCTGGACTTGTTTGGGAGGAGGCTTTATTCCATAGACAGATTACAGCTTTGTATTGCAAATCAGCATGCTTTGCTGGGGCACTATGATTTCACCCTGTGGGATATGGTTTCAGAGTTCAAAGACAGGCTCCCAGATGAGTTGAAACAGGAGTTCCAAACATTAATAAAGGAGAGCAAGATGGTTTCCAGAACAGCTCTGAAGGCCTGGCTGAATACAGCAGATTCTGTAGCTCGCAGCCTGTCCTTTTGCCATCACAACGAAGAGCTGTCCTGATTACGCTCTTCTGGCCTCCCTCCAGAGATTCAACAGAGCGTCCAGGACCTCCCTTTGAAGGACCATTGCTCTTTCAGAAAAGACGATGAGATTGTGCGTAATCCCAAAGACTAGAACAACACTGAAATCCCTGGACATTTGAAGCGGCATTCTGTCCTCATCAGTCCCAGCATTTCAAGGGTTTGCCCCCTCAAGCCCAGGACCTGCCAAGGAGAAAGAGCAGAGATTATGAAAGATGCCCACCAACACCCTCTGCTTCAGCTGCCACCGGGTCATTTACACAAGTGGCATCTTCCAAGAGCTCACTACCAGTTCTTAGAGTGCCATCTTTTTCTTTTCCAATTTTTGCAAACTACCTGTCCCACTTCCATTGTGCTTGGGCCCACATCACAGCAGATCAGTGGGTTGTAAGCATGGTGGAAGTGAGATATACACTCTAATTTATTTCTTCCTGCCTCCCATTCCCCTTTCTCTTCAGCAACCTCTCCCATGAGGCAGTGTTACTGCAAGAAATACAATCGCTTCTCCTGGTAAGACCTATAGAAGAGGTCTCTCCTTTGTTGCAAGGAAAGGGCTTTTACACCCAACACTTTCTGATCCTGAAAGCAAAATGGGGTCTCTTATTTTAGATCTAAGGGAGTTAAACAATTTCCTAAAAATCAAAATTCCAGATGGTCTTTCCAGCCTCCATTATTACTTCCCTGGAGCCAGGGGACTGGTATGCTGTTCTCAACTTAAAGGATGCTTACTTTCAGTGGCAATTCATCAGAGCCACAGAAAATTCCTGAGATTTATCATCAGCATTCGCCATTGTTTGCTCACGACCCTTCCCTTTGATCTCTTGGCTGCCTTTTATATATTTACAAAGTGTATGGCAACGGTAGCAGCGTTCCTCTGGAGGTCAGGGGTCTATGTCTTCCCTTATCTAGACAACTGGCTGATAAGAGGTTGATTCAGGTCACAGGTGATATCCAGCATAAGCATAATCTGATCCAATTGATGCACTCAGCCTGCTGATTAACCTAGACAAGTAACTCCTGTCTCTGGTAAAGAAAATAGAATTTATTGGAGGCTCCTGGACTCGACAAAAGCTAGGGCCTTACTACCTCAGGCAAGACTTCATGCAATGGAAAACTTCATTCTAGACTTAAAGGCTTATCCCCTCCTCATGGTGAGAAACTTTTCAAGGCCTCTGGGGCATATGGCAGCATGCACCTATGTAGTTCAGTACACCCTGTGTTTCAGACTTCTTCAAGTCTGGTTAGCAGAGTTGTTTTCTCCAAGAAGGTACCACATAGACATGTTAGTGCATGTACGAGGTCATCTGTTATCCTCCCTAGTTTGGTGGATAGACCTAATCAGTGTCTGCAAGGGAGTTCTTTCCCCCCACCTCAATAATCTCTTACCTTAGGCCTGGTCTACACTACAACGTTAGGTTGATACAAGGCATCTTATGTCGACCTAGTCGTGCATGTGTCTACACTTAAATTGGTCTCCCACTGATGTAAGTGCCCTGTTAGGCCGACATAGTAGCACCACCTCTCTGAGTAGCGTCAACGTACTTAGGTCTATGCAGCAAGTGTAGACGCTGCGTTACTTACATCAACCCTTACTGTCCTCCAGTAGCTGTCCTTCAATGCCCTACACTGACTGCTCTGGTCACCATTGTGAACTCCACTACCCAGGGTCACCGAGAGCAGAAGCTCCCCCTCCCTTGTAAAGCCCTGCGAATTTTTAAAATTCCTTTGCCTGGCTTGGCGAGCACACCTAGCAGTTCTCCATTGTTGAGTGTACGGTCCAGCTGACCATGCTGGCTACATGCTCCTGCCTGGAGTAGGCAGAAGTTATTGGCTCTCCTGGCCTGTGGAGAGAAGAGGCTGTGCCGGCACAGATCCAAACCAGCCATAGAAATGTCGACATCTGTGAGGAGATTGCTGTTTAGCATTAGTTCTGCTCTTGGGGTATTTCAAAGAGTAATTGCACAGATCTTTGAGGGATCACTAAGTGCTGAAGATATAATGGATGATGTTTTAATAGTAGGGGCCTAAAAAACACAACAATTTAGGCAAATTGTGCAGAGAGCAAGAGCTCTTATTCCTAACACTGAAATATATGAAATGACATATTGGCCTAACAGTAGTTGTGTATAAATTGAGCGAAAATGTCTTATTTGCAGATTCAAGTAAAATAAAACAGATCATTGAAACGTCCGCTTTAAACTGCCTAATGGCTCCTCAGAAGTTTAGTGCATTGATAAACTATTTGGCAAAGTTAACTTCACTTCTACTTATGGTCACAGTAACATTATCACTGGGAAGACAGACAAAAACAAGCATTTGAGCAATTAAAAACACTGGTCAATCTACAAATTTCACAACATTATGACTAAGTCAATTGCATTGTCAGATGCAGGAAGAGAGATGGTTACATTTCCCTAAAAAAAGGCAGAACGCAACTGTGTCGAAGTTGACAGAGATGCTGCAGATTGCTAGATTGCCTTAAATATTGTCTATATATTTGTAATCTCAAGTTTGAAAGTTAGATAAAAGTTTCTTTAAACTATCTTTAGGTACTATCTGTTTCACCGTTGGTAAGTCAAATAATTTAAATGTGTAAACTCCTATGGGCAGGAATCATGCCTTCTTTTCATTATAGGAAACATTTAGCACACCTTCGGGTGTTCACAAAAATAATACTACTACTTAAATACTGGAGATTCCTAGATTCCTATTGATCCAGGAGAAAAAAAGGGGGGGAAATGATGCCTTAAGCAACAGTCAAGACAATTAGAAAGCATGTGTCAATGCCGGAGCCAGCAGAATCAATGGTCACTAGCAATGCTGAAGTTGCCAAGTCCAAGCTGAATCTCTCTGAGACTGCAATATAATATACCTGGAGTGAGTCATGTTAGCAGTTTGTCTTGGGGGGAAAAAACAGCCAAATACATACAGGATTGGAATAAACTGGAATTGACTAATTAAGGGATTTTGAAAAATATTTCAATATATATTGATCAGTTACATGTTTTCAGATAACAAGTGCACAAGAAGAAGGAGTTTTAGTATGCAAGCATGTGACCCAAGGACCTTTTGATGCCAATTGGCAGAGGGCACAGGCCTACATAAGGATACGGGAATCTCCTGGATTCACAAAAAAAAAAGTCATGTAAGGTTTCTAATGAAAGCCTGCGTCACTGGTCATCATAGTCCTTGGAAGGTGTACGTATGGAAAATTTATAAGAAGTTATGTATATGTGCTGAAATTATGTTCTCTAGGCCTTGTAGCTAAAGTTGGGTCACTCAAAGGTACCATGCCTGGAGAAAAATTTCTCCAGGCATGGTATCTTTGTGGACCTCTGTGTATTCTATGGACCTCTGTGTATTCTGTGTCTCACGTAAGAAGTTTATGAGCATAGTGAGTCAAATGCTAACAAAGAACTTGTGGAGATGTCAGAATGAAATTAATAGGAAGAGGTAAATAATGGGAGGACACAGGTGCCTTATTTTCAGATGAACATCAAAGGGCTGGGCTAGTCTATTTAGGGATGCAGAGAGATGATCTGCCATCCTTCCATCTGTGAGGACAAGCTGCCACTGGACTTGATCTTATGAAAGGGGAATCTCAGCCACCCTTGCTGAAAATGCTGGGAAAAGGACTTGGGGTAAGCGATTCTGTAGGAAATGGGGGAATGTCTAGTGAGTTTAAATTTAGGCTCCAGAAAGCATGTTATGATTTTTGTTTTAAATTTAACCATTTGTTTCCAATATTCTTTCTTACTGTCATTTGAATCTCTGTTCTTTGATAATAAACTTATTCTTGTTTTCACTATAAATATATCTAAGTTCTGTGTGTTAAGCAGACTGATGATCCAGAGTTAAAACTAGTCAGCTGGTGTGTACTATTCCTTTGGGAGCAGTGCATCAGACTTCTGTGAGTGATCAGTGGGCCAGGGGCTGGGCAATCCAGTGGGATGCTTCAAGGGCTGGGAGGTTGATGTGTACCTATTACTTGCCTGCAAAGGGACAGCGTAGCCTGCAGGGGCTGAGAGGGGAGTACTTGTGCTGCCTGTGGCCGGGGTTGTCTGAGAGCTGACCCTTGGCAGGTACAGACAAGGCTCTGCTGAAAGCAGATGGTAGTAAGGTGCCTCACCCCTGTGAAGCATCATCGAGTGACTATGTTACAGCCTATCTTAAGCTTCTAACCATGCTTAATGTGAACTAGATGTTTCTAGATACCACAGCAAATTCAGATTGAGGTAACTGTTCATGCCATTAATAAAACATATTGCACTTTTTCTCTTGACTAAAGCTGATGAAAAATTTGGTTCAGGGGCCGAACTAAAAAGAACTGGAAAAAAATTTGGTTTGCTTCAGACCATATCTGACTTTTCAGTTTTTCTCACCGAAAAGGAAAATATATATATATATATATTGTTTGACCCAAAACGAATGGGGTTTGGGGGGAGGGCATATTTCATTTTTGGTCATTTTGGGGTGTTTTTCACCCTTTTTTTTTAAAAAAAGCTACATTTCTAAATGAAAACACCATTTTTAAATTAAATCAAAATGCCTAGTTTCTAAAATGGTCAAAATTAAATGTTTAGTTTAAAAATGCTCCACACATTTCATTTAGAAATGGCCAAAATGAACAGTTCTGACTTTTTTTAAAACAGTTTTTCCATTCAGTTTTTGCCTAAATTATTCACCGAATTGAACCCGAATAGTTTCAATGCCCCCCAAAATGCATTTTTGGCTAATTTATTATTCACCAAAAATCTTTCACCCAGCTCTGCAAACCTGATTCCTGAAACATTACATGGTGTCAGATATTATATTGACCCAGAGCAGTTTCTTCTTCCAAGGCACCTAAGTACGTATTCAACACAAGTGTCAATGTATCAGTTAACATCCTTGGGCTTCAGAGCTACAGTTCCTTGAGATGAAGGTACGTGAGATACTCCCACATCTCTAGGGATTGATTGTACTTAGTTGCAGACTCATTATGAGCAACACTGCATCGGTTCACATTCATAATCTTTAAAGCTAGAAAACTTTTACAATGAAAGCATAATTTCTGAAGAAACTAACAAGCCCAGGAGAAAAGTGTTGGTTGAGTTTACAAACTGCTATTGACTCAATCTGACCACTAATAGAAAGGTCAGGCCTCTTTACCCCTCTGCAGTCTGGTAACTTCTCACTTTTCTGACATGATGATTAGTCATGAACTCCGAATGTTTAGCTCTTAGAGTTTCCCTGTGAAATTTTACTTCTTGTGCTTTTCCCTGGGTGAGCATCATCTGGCATTAAATAGCTCAATTATAATAATTTATGCACTCGGCACAGTCTCCTGAAATACAGCCATCGCTGGAGAGGCGATTGGCAACTAACCTGAGCAGGTCACAGTAGTATGAAAGGAGGGGGAATTTGATTAAGGACATCCGGGCAAATGCACAGTGCTGGGGGACTTTTACCGTCCATATAAGCAGGCAGAACTTCCTTCTTAAATATTCTATTACAGAGACCATACCATTGATCTGAACATTGTCTCTCACACACCTCTTCGAATACTCTGCTGGACTTGCAATGGTGTGAGATCAGAAACTAGCCCCAAGACTATCGTCGTTCATTTCTACTCTATGTACTTACAAGCTTTGTGAAGTAGAGCAATTCTGGACTCTTTGCTCCAAGTGGTTAAAGAATGCGTACATGCGCATTGGATCCAGGAACACCATGTATTTGTCAGAGTGTTCCCTCCGGGAATTTTTCATGCTTCAGATGCATAATACAATAGAAGCCCTTGCTTTGTGGGAAAACTAAAGGCAGCTGTTAATTGGAAAAAGCACAGAAAGGTATTTTTCTTTGCAAGGAACACAGATTGCATTTGTTGTGACTCACTTCCTAGAACAGGTTCAATACCCCAATACCCTCTATCTGGGTTACAAACGTTGCTCTCCAAGTACAATATTGATTTTATTGTAAATTTTAAAATTAAGCTGGAAAATTTGTTCCCAAGCCAGTTCAGTGAATGGTAAGTAAACTGCATTTACTACTCAGTGTTACAAGGCAGGTTCATGACACATTAATGTAGTTGCTGTATTTTAGTGTCTTTTTAATAATAAAGACACAAGACATTCTTTTATTTAACCGTATATTGATGAGCTATGGTACTTAGCATTGATGCAGCTAATACAACACAAAATGACTTTTTATCTCAGATTATTCTGTCATGGAAGTTAGCAGTTCCTTGGGCAGTACTAGGTAAGGTACCTTTAACATATTCATAAATGCACATTACGGGTGTATTATAAATAATCAGAAAATGGTTCATTTTCAGCTTTGTGCTTTACTGCCTCTACATTCTCTCAACCTCCTTTCGGTTCCTGCCTTATCAGCAAAAGGAGAGATGGAGTTGGGTAGGAGGTGTGACATCATGGTATGGGTGGGAAAAGAAAAGGGGCTTAGAGCCTGACCCAGAGCCTATTAAAGTAAATGGAAAGACTCCTGTTGATCTCAGTGTCCAGAGCCTTTGGATCAGGCTCTTATTCAACAAAACATCTTCAGCTATGCTAAATTTCTCAGATCACTTTCTTGAAAAAAATCCCAATTGCAAGTCCTAAAAGCAACAAGGATTTACTGACTTGGTTAAAATAAATGAAGCAACTTATTCCGTTCAGCTGCCGAAGGGGTAGTAATTGCCAAGATGGGAAAAAAAGACTTCTGTTATATAGTCACCTTTTTCATCCTTTCATGCTTTGTCTTGTAATGACCTCTATCTCAGGTTGCTTCCTACTTCTAATCCCCAGAGGAAATCCCTATTCCTTTCAGAGAGATAAAACATTAGAACAAAGGGAAAGTAGCAGGAACTTGCCAGTCTCTGTACTATAGAATTTCACTGAAGCCTTTCCAGGCCCTGATGATGGAACCCAAAGGCTTACGGTGTTTATTCCTACACCTGTATTGAATATCAAGGTCTGGGGTAAGATTAATCATTTAGAAGCAGAGCATGCTTGCAGGGGCCATTATTTATTAGGGCTTTACAAACAACTGTGTCAGAGACAGAATTATGTGATGTTCAAAGCTGTCAAACCTTCTGCCTGCTGATTTTTTTAAAAGTAGGTGAAATCCAGAATAGACTCATGCGAAAGGCCTGCTGCTTCATGTTACCTTCATCTTGCACATTTTGGAAAATGAAACATTAAAGATGCAATATTCTGGAGATGAAAAGGACAAAATACTCCAGGGAGCATTTCTTCCTCATGAGAGCATCTGTCTAACACATTAGGAGTTTTTTAATCTTCTTTTTTATTTATTTTTTACCCTAAAATATATGTTGCTAGCACAGAACCCAGGGTTTGGGTTAGAACATAAATAGAGTGATTTAAAAGAGGAAGGGCAACTTAAGATGGATAAATTCCTAATTTATGACCAAATTCAGCATTCAGTTACACCATAGTACATCTAGAGTAATTCAATTAAAGTTAAATGGCGTTACACTAGATTTAGAGTGTTGTTGCTATGGTCAGAATTTAGCCCTTAGTTTTTATTTGTTGCAAACACTCATCGTGGTAAATTCACAGTTCCCCAGAGAGTTTTGCACTTGCAGTAATCTGTAGTTAAACGGTAAATATAAACAACGGTGGGATAATGGAATACAGATTTAAGCACAATTAACCACACTTGGTGCCCTCAGTCCAGTAACTAGTGCCTATTTATCTACATCACAAAAACACTGCATGCTTTGGCATGATTTATGCTATTTACTCAGCAAAAGGTCTAGCCTTGGAATAGCCACAGTGTTACAGGGCAGCAATGAGATTCACTGGAGAAGCTTGGACAGCACTTGTTATGCTCAATTCCAGCTAGTGCTAACATATTATAACCCTGATTCAATGAGGTACTTACACAAGTAAGTAACTTTTGGCATAAGTAGTCCCATTGAAGGAATGGTTCCATTGAAGTCAATAGGTCTATTTGCATTCTTAAAGTTATCCGCATACTTAAATGTTTTGTTGAGTTTGCCGTCTTCTTGAGCACTACATTCTCCGAACTCAAAAAAATTAATAGCAATTGAAGACTAACTTTTCCATATGGTAAATTAAAGACAGATTTATTGAGTAGAACTTAAACCCCTATTTTCTTCATTGATATCTACATAACAAACAGTCATTTGTTGTTTGCTTCATAGTTAACTGATTTAGGACCTTCAAGCTCTCGGCTCATGGAACTCCTGCTGAACTAAATGGAGAGCATGCAGGATTGGGCCCTTAACTGGAACAAATATATTCTACAGCCTCCTGGATTCGCTTTAGGAAGACCTGCAGAAATATAAGGCTTTTCCAATGTAATTAAAAATTATAACAAACGAGAAGTCAGTAATTTTGCCCGGATTTTATTAAGAAAGAAAAATGCTCTGGAGACTGCGCTGCACTGCAATGATAAGTTAGGCATGTATAATTTACACTCTGAGATTTATTCCTCTTTTCTTGTGTCGAATAGTGGCTACTGTAGGAATTTCAAGGTGGGAGAGTTGTGCCTTTGCTCTGTATTTTGAGTATCTGAGAGGTCTACATGCAGATTAGAAGGGAAATACCCAGGAATGAATTTATGCTTCTACTTAATAGATTTGGCATGGCCAGAGAAGAATATAAACCCAATTACTTATAGGATTTGAAAGATCCCACTTAGAACAAACTATTGATCAGGATAAAATGATCACTGAACCACCAACTATCTCATAATTTCTTTGTCTATATGCAACTATTTAGGAAGTTCTAATGGGCTTACAAATCATTGCTATGTAAACATCAGAAATAAAATGTTAACTGTTGCAACGCAGAATTTACCATTTGGTTTAGAGAAATAGGCTGTAATATAATGATCAAATCTCTCTGTTTAGCAGATTATTTACCATTTTGAAGAGTGAGCTTCTTTACACCACTCAGGACACGTTGTTTCTGGTGATTTTATTAAATTAAATGAAACTATTGACTCAACTCATATTAATCAAACCAAACATGTCTATCAAACATTAAAATTCCAAAAAATAGAACGGGGTGCTGGGGGTGAGTCTTCCCCCACCCCCTGCAGGCAAATGTACTTTGTCTGAATAGTGAATAAATGGTAACAAAATATTTAAGTATCTATTTGTCCTCTGTCTATTTTGCTGGATACGTAATTGATTAATTTGTTTTTCTATAATAACTTTCTATATTTTTAAAAACAAGTTCTCTAATTTTGGGCAGCTTTTCATTGGAAAAAATGTCAGTAGCCTAGAAGCTACTAACAGATGAGAGATTAGTTCTTCATCTCTTTGGGTGTGATCATTTCTGCAAATGAAGTGTTTTTGTACAAGATCTGGTTTTCTCCTTCAGTATTCTCAGGCAATCTCTTAATTCTCATATTGCTTCTCCTCTTTCTATTTTCTACACCATCTAATTTAAGATACATCTCCCTCTGCTCCGGCAGTGCCATACAGCTCTTCAGCTCTGTCTCTCACACTTGTTTCTGGTAGTGACTTGACCTTCCCAAGTCAGTAACTTCCTGCTTTACTGCTAGAATCTTGGATGTGCAATTGTTTCTCGGAGATGAACTCCCTCATGTCTGCCATTGTGGCCAGTTAATTTACTGCCCTGTCATTTCTGCCAGTTTTGACCTCCATGTCTTCAGTTAGAGTCAGAGAGGTCCATGTGCAAGCCTGAAATGCTCTTCTTAGTGAGATTTATTTAGTATTTAATTTTCCGATTTTTTTCTTCGGAGGTGGGGGGCATTCTCTGCAATTTGTGCTCTGTGCTCTTGTGTGGGTAGGAAAATGAGATGTAGGAGATCAATGGAAGCATATTATTTTGCTATCCACTGACAGCTCAGGCTTCAGACATCCATCCCAGTTCAGCCCCTTACACTAGTTCCCCTATCTCTCAGTTTCTAACACCCTACAGTTGATTGTTTTTCCTGTTTCAGCCTACTGCGTCTGCCCATCAGGGTGTAAATTCTACCCACTTATTTGCACCTCCACTTTTGGTGTCTTAAATTCATTTAATGGGGATGATTTGGCCAGTGCTGAGTGGCTGTGACATTTTAAGCTCTGGTTTTTTTAGCACAGTAGTTACCAAACAATGTAGAAGCTTGCAGGGAATATCATTTTTAGTCTTGTATTTTAACCACCACATTTTAGATTGGCATTTTCTCATTCAGGAAAACTGCTTCATCAGAAAGATAGACTGTCCATCAAGCAGGCCCACCCAACCTCATTAGTCTGTATTCATCATAGTTAGGCATACTACATAGTCTATAAGATCATAGTTCTTATTCTTCCCAAGCACAGCCTCTGCTTCCCTGCCTACCAATCCTTTATCTGATTCCCTGCTGTGTGTCCTATTCTCAGTCTACCAATTCACTGATTATCTTTTCCCTTCCCTGTTTTCAGCAAGTCTTCTCTCAGATCCCTTTCCTCTGAAAATATTTTGGAGCTTGCAGTCGTGCACTTGGCTGCTATCTCGTTGGGCATATCAAGAAGCTTTCCTGATCCATGATGGGTGGAGTTTCCCAAAAGCGTCAATTCAGTATTAATGTATAAACAACAGGCCTGCCAAATGCTGTAAAAGTGAGAGACAGCATCAAAATACTGTGCTTGCAAATTTCTCTTTGTGTTGGTTACAGCCTAGCATGGGGTAGAAATCTTGATTTTGTTCACCTTCACGTGGCATATCTCCATTCAATGGAATTACAGCAGGAAGAAAATTGGTTCCCTTGGTGTTAACCATTTGCTTTGGATCAACCTGTAGCTTCAGTTTAAAACTTCTTGGTAACTAAAATTACTAAGGTCGTTTCTGCGAGCTGTCATGAGATAAATTGCATAATAAGGACATAATTTGCAGCTCTCGGATTAAGTTTGAATCAGAGCATTGTGTCGGCAGGAGGATTTTGAATTGAAATTACAGTTCAGACAGCATTGTGTAACCTTGAATTACTTGGTTCATTTGAGAGTTTTTACCCCTAGGGGGAGAGAGGGGTGGGTAAGAAGTCTCAAATACTTTTAACCAGCAAACTCTACGTCTGTGGGATTTTTATTGGTGGGGCTGGTAACACCACCTGTTATTAAGGTTGCCCAACACTTCTCATTCTAAGATGCTGTTCTTCTTTGAGTGCCTGCTCATGTCAATTCCAAGTAGGTGTGTGTGCGCTGCGTGCACAGTCCTCGGAAGGTTTTTCCCCTAGCGGTACCCATCAGGTTGGTTCAGGTGCCCCCTGGAGTCGTGCCTTCATGGCACCGCATATAGGGCCCTGCCGACCCGCAGTCTCTTCCATTCCTTCTTACCATCCGTGACGGTCGCTGGGTGTTTCTCTTCTCTTGCTTCAGCAAATGTTCCCTTAGTGGTCACTATTGTTGAAACCTGTAAATAGTTAGATTAGAGTCAGTGTTTTTATAATAGTTTAGCTTTAGTTAGTTAAGTTTCTGTTTGGGGAGTTTCCCTCTCCCTCCCCCATCACGTTTTCCCTTCCCTGGGGCCAGGGCATACCTTGGTCCCAAGGATTCAAGCCGTGCAGGACCTGCCATAAACCTATGCCAAAAGGCGATCCCCACAAATCCTGTTTGAAGTGCCTGGATGAATCCCATCAGACAGACCAGTGCAGGATTTGCAAGGGATTCTGACCCAGGACTAAAAAAGAGAGGGACTTCAGACTAAAACAGCTGTTGAAACAGCTAGGTCTGGCGGTGTCATCTTTAAAGGTTCACCTTGCAGTGACCTCTGCGTTCCATCCAGGGATTGACACTCAATCAGTCGTTGCTAGTCCGATGGTGGGCCTTTTCTCAAGGGACTAGATAGGTTATACCCTCAAGTTCAATATCCAGTATCTGCATGTGACCTTAACCTGGTGCTTTCCGAGCTAATGGCCCTCCCCCCCTTTGAGCCCTTAGCAACATGATCGCTCCTCTACCTTTCACGGAAGGTGGCATTCCTGGTCTTGATAACGTCAGCCAGGAGGGTGTCTGAGCTCGAGGCCTTGACATCTGAATCTCCATATACAGTTTTCTATAAAGATAAAGTCTAGTTACAGCCTCACCCAGCCTTTCTTCCAAAGGTGGTATCACAGTTTCATACAAGCCAGGACATTTTCCTCCCAGGTTTCTACCCTAAGCCACATGCCAACAGCTGGGGGCAAAAGCTCCATTCCCTAGACATCTGGTGGGCACTGGCTTTTTATATCAAAAGAACAAAACTGTTTTGTAACTCAAACAAACTCTTCATCGCAGTAGCGGACAGGATGAAGGGCTTCTCGGTGTCATCCCAGAGATTTCATCGTGGATCACGCCCTGCATTCGCACTTGCTATGACTTGGCAAAGGTACCAGCCCCTGCACTGACAGTGCATTCCAGGAGGACGCAGGCCTCCTTGGCTGCATTCCTGGCACAAGTCTCTATACAGGAGATTTGCAGGGCTGTGACATGGTCATCGATCCACACTTTCATCTCACATTATGCCATCATCAGCAGGCTGGGACAATGCAACATTTGGCAGAGTGGTGCTTCAATCAGCAAATCCATGAACTCCGACCCCTCCTCATAGGGACTGCTTGGGAGTCACCTACTTGGAATCGACATGAGCAAGCATTTGAAGAAGAAAAAATGGTTACTCACATTCTCATAACTGTTGTTCTTTGAGATGTGTTACTCCTGCCCATTCCAAGACCCACCCACTTAGCCCTCTGTCGCAACCAGCCAGCAAGAAGAAAACAAAGAGGCAGCGGGTCGGCAGGGCCCTATAAGCAGTGCCATGAAGGCACGACTCCAGGGAGCACCTGAACCAACCCTATGGGTACTGCTAGGGGAAAAGCCTCCTGGCAATTGTGCATGCAAAGCGCGCACACCTAATTGGAATGAACATGAGCAACACATCTCAAAAGAACAACAGTTACAAAAGGGAGGTAACTGTTTTTTTTTGGGGGGGGGCTTCAGTTGTTTATAACTTTGTCTAACTTTAACCATTTGGCTGTAATTTCCCATGCTGAGTGTCTGCCTTGGGCTGAATTTTTTTGGAATTTGAGCCAAAATGGTTTATTTCTGAGAACAAAACTATTGAAAAAATGTTGTTTTACCTGTGCTAAAAAATTTGGGTGACCTTTTCTTTAAGAAGCATTAAGATGCCTTATGCTTTGCAGCGGAGACTTTACTTTTGGCCAGGGTGTGGCCTTTTTGTCAGTAATGTGCTCTTCACATCCCCATGAAAATCCACTCAAATGTGGCCAAGTTATTAGCCTTCTGTCATAAATATAAAGGGAAGGGTAACCACCTTTCTGTATACAGTGCTATAAAATCCCTCCTGGCCAGAGGTAAAACCCTTTCACCTGTAAAGGGTTAAGAAGCTAAGGTAACCCCGCTGGCACCTGACCCAAAATGGCCCATGAGGGGCAAGGTTCTTTCAAATCTGGAGAGGGGGGGGGCAAAGGTTTTGGTCTGTCTGTGTGAAACTTTTGCCGGGAACAGATCAGGAATGCAGCCTTACAACTCCTGTAAAGTTAGTAAGTAATCTATAAGTAATCTAGCTAGAAAATGTGTTAGATTTTCTTTTGTTTAATGGCTGGTAAAATAAGCTGTGCTGGATGGAATGTATATTACTGTTTTTGTGTCTTTTGTAACTTAAGGTTTTGCCTAGAGGGATTCTCTGTGTTTTGAATCTGATTACCCTGTAAGGTATTTACCATCCTGATTTTACAGAGGTGGTTCTTTTACCTTTTCTTTAATTAAAATTCTTCTTTTAAGAACCTGATTGATTTTTCATTGTTCTTAAGATCCAAGGGTTTGGGTCTGTGTTCACCTATACAAATTGGTGAGGATTCTTATCAAGCCTTCCCCAGGAAAGAGGGTGTAGGACTTGGGGGGATATTTTGGGAGAAGACGGCTCCAAGTGGTCTCTTTCCCTGTTCTTTCTTTAAAACGCTTGGTGGTGCAGCATGAGGTTCAAGGACAAGGCAAAGTTTGTACCTTGGGGAAGTTTTAACCTAAGCTGGTAAGAATAAGCTTAGGGGGGTCTTTCATGCAGGTCCCCACATCTGTACCCTAGAGTTCAGAGTGGGGAAGGAACCTTGACACCTTGAAAAATCATGTTCTCTCTTGCTAGAACTTTGCAGATTAAAACTCTGAAGATTCCATCTGCACTGGACATGCTCTGGTCCAGGGCTCAGCAGGACATTTCTTTACAGCTCTGGGCTTTTGTGGGTTGGGGCTGAGTCTGGGCACGAGAACAGAGAGCAGGAAACTTCTTCCTCAAGTGAATGTATGCAAGGACAAAGTAAATCTGTTCAGTCAACTACAAATCCCACGTTTAACTTTGTTGTCAAACATCTTTGCTCGCTGGAGTGTTAAGCGGAAGCTTGGGAGAAGAGAAAAATATAAAATGAGTTCAAACACACTTTGACTGGGATAATTGGCATATTGTACAATGCAGTTTGTTTTCCCCATCCTCTCTCTGTATTTGGGCTTTAATACCTTTGCACAGTGTTGTCTTCGGTGGTGGTCGAAAATGGAGATAATCGGAGACTTCTCTTTTTACAGCGTAAAGCTTCACTCTGAGCTTTGCCAAGTGAATACATTTAGTTTTCACATGAAATGAGGCCAAATCCTGAAAAGCAAATTAAGCAGCCTTTTTTTTTTTTTTTTTTTTTTTACTTTACAGCTGTTTGATAGAGGCTCCTGCCATCTTTTAGCAACAGATTAAGGAGCGGAGTAGCAATGAGTACATGGAGGATGTCTGCAGTTCCACATGCACATAGTCCATTGACAGCTGGCTGGTTAAACTTTTACTGTTATTGTGGTATATTTAACATTATGTAGATGGCTACTTAGGGAGCTGTTCCCTCAGTTGTACTGTCATTTGTTAGTTGTAAGATTTAGACATAAACCTTTAATTATGTCTAGCATCTTTTGAGAAAGTAATTTCTGGTCTCTCCTACTGCACCCAACTTCTTGGGGTGCTGGTGTGGGTCTGAGCAGGATACCCTTTAATATGGCTTTAAATGATTGCAGCAATGTTATTTAACATCTATTAGAAAAGATTGCTCCTCTATGCCCAGTTTGTTTTCTTTGGACAGCAGTTGTGTAAGGGAGGCAAATAATTTCAGAAACTTTTTTACAAGGTTAGATGTAGTGGGTCAAACCTTCGGCTGGTATAAACCAATGCAGGTCAATAACAGGTGAGGATCTGGCTCAGAAACATTATTTAGAGATTAATTGCAGTCCTTTTTTAACATATAAGCACCTTTCAGAGTATTCAAGTGAGGCTCCTTTAGTTGTTTTCCAAAAACTGCATTCAGATAATGTCTGAATAATAGGAATAGCCAGAAATAACTAGCTGTATATTAAATGTAAAGAGAGATTGGAGTTAAAATTTGCAAAAGGGCCCACGTGATTTAGGAGCCTGAGTCCACTTTCAAAAGTGACTTATTCACTCTAGTGCCTGAGTCTCGCTCTAAATCAATGGGACTTCAGCTTCTAATCACTTGGGTGCTTTTGAAAATTTTAGCTGTATTTTTTTACATATAGTTTGGAAATGCAGGAAAAACTGCAAAATTATGGTTCAACATAATTCAATATATTCTAGATTTGCTGGATACTTGTGGTTTCTTTTATCCAGATGTTTCCTTATTAAACAGTTAGGAAGAAGTTATGTTAAACAGCCATCAAAGAAAACTTATGGAAGCAGCAGGGTGAGTAGCAAAAACATGCATAATATGACCACTGAACAAAGGAATCTGCACCTTCAGTGTCAGAATGGATTGCATATGAACATAAGTATTCATTAGAGCACATTACTTACAAACTCAGAAGTAATTCAGAGAAGATTTGGGACCCATATCTGAGGTTAAATTTGATATCCATTTTTAAATGTTATAATAGTGATTATAATGTAGTTTTTTGTAGATTTGTTATTAGTCACCTCTGTGTGTGTGTGTGTTTGTGTACATATATATATATATATATATTTATATACATATATATATGTACACACAACATACTGTGTTGTATATGCTTTTATATACAGGATGTTGTGGAGGTGTACATTTTAGGTATTTAAAACTATAAAAATATATTTGCATGAAAGATATTGAACTATTAACATTAATGGACCCCCTGCGCCTGCCCCCTCACTGAATTCAAATAAACTATTTAAGATTCCAAATATCTAGTGAAATGCGTAGCTAGCCTCAAAAGATTTACCTTTCATCTAAAACTAAGGGTACATCTACAGTACGAAATTATTTCGAAATTATTCTATTCGAATTTTCAGAAGCTATTTTATACATTCGGTCTTCTGTGTCCCCACTAAAGCGCATGAATTTGGCGGAGTGTGTCCAGAGTACCAAGGCTAGCATCGAATGTCAGAGCGGTGCACTGTGGGTAGCTATCCCACAGTTCCCGCAGTCCCCGCCGCCCATTGGAATTCTGGGTTAAGCTCCCAGTGCATGATGGGCAAAAACATTCTCATGGGTGTTTCTAGGTGTGTGTCGTCAGTCACTCCTCCCTTCGTGAAAGCTATGGCAGACAATCATTTCGCGCCTTTTTGGCATGCAGACACCATACTGCTTTCAGCAGACGGTGCACCGCTGCTCTCCTGCTACTGTGAATCCACCTGTCATTTCCTCTCATCTTCCTATGTAATCTCTACTATCTACTCTTTCTCTTCCTCATCAAACGCTTCCACTGCCTACTCTGCTCGGCCATCGAGAACTGAGCAGCGCAGCTTCTGCCACCAACCCTGCTCTCCCGCTATTGCCATGCTTCCGAGCTTCTCCATGTTGCCTGTCCTGGGCTCCTGCCTCTGTGAAAGCTACAGAAGACAACCATTTCCTGCCTTTTTTCAGCTACCATGAACCGAACAGCACCTCTTCTGCTGCCACTCTGCTCTCCTACGTTTCGCGCCCTTTTTCCAGGATTACCCATGCAGGTGCCATAGCCAGGGAGCCCGATTAGATCTCAGCTGCAGTTTTGACCATTGTAAATACCTCACACATTATCCAGCAGTATGTGCAGTACCTGCAAAACTGGGCAAGGAAGCGACGACAGCGCGATTACTATACTGATGAGGACATGGACACAGACGGCATGGCATGTGGCAATTGGGAGATCATGGTGGCGTTGGGCCAGGTTCATGCCGTCGGATGCTGATTCTGGGCCTGGGAAACAAGCACAGACTGGTGGGACTGCATAGTGTTGCAGGTATGGGATGATTCCCAATGTCTGAGAAACTTTCGTACGCATAGGGCCACTTTCATGGAACTTTGCGACTTGCTGTCCCCTGCCCTGAAGTGCAAAGACACCAAAATGAGAGCAGCCCTTACAGTTGAGAAGCGAGTGGCTATAGCCCTGTGGAAGCTTGCAAGGCCGGACAGCTACCGGTCAGTCGGGAATCAGTTTGGAGTGGGGAAATCTACTGTGGGGGCTGCTGTGCTGCAAGTAGCCAACACAATCGTTGACCAGCTGCTATCAAGGGTAGTGACTTTGGAAATGTGCAGACCATTGTGGATGGCTTTAATGCGCTGGGGTTTCCTAACTGCGGCGGAGCGATAGATGGAACTCATATCCCTATCTTGGCCCCGGAACACCGGCGCGGCAAGTACATAAACTTTGGGGTACTTTTCCATGGTGCTGCAAGCACTGGTGGATCACAAGAGACATTTCACCGACATCAACATGGGATGGCCAGGAAAGGTGCATGACGCTCGCATCTTCATGAACTCTGGTCTGTTTGAACAGCTGCAGGAAGGAACTTACTTCCCAGACCAGAAAATTACTGTTGGGGATGTTGAAATGCCTATAGTTATCCTTGGGGACCCAGCCTTCCCCTTAATGCCATGGCTCATGAAGCCGTACACAGGCACCCTGGACAGTAGTAAGGAGCAGTTCAACTATAAGCTGAGCAAGTGCAGAATGGTGGCAGAACGTGCTTTTGGATGTTTGAAAGTGCGCTGGCACAGTTTACTGACTCGGTTAGATCTCAGCACAACCAATAGTCCAATTGTAATTGCTGCTTGTTGTGTGCTCCACAATATCTGTGAGAGTAAGGGGGAGACGTTTATGGTGGGGTGGGAGGTTGAGGCAACTCACCTGGAGGCCCGTTTTGCACAGCCAGACAACAGGGCGATTTGAAGAGCACAGCAGGGTGTGCTGCACATCACAGAAGCTTTGAAAGCCAGTTTCATGACTGGCCAGGGTACAGTGTGACAGTTGTGTTTGTTTCTCTTGAAGTTACCCGCCCCCTATATATATATAAAAGGAAATAAAGTCACAATTGTTTAAAAACCGTTCTTTATTATTTGTTGCACAAAACATTGAGAGAAATCAGAAGCTAGACAGGGGAGTGGGGGTGTTGGGTTAGAGTGGAGGAGGAGGAGGAGGAGGGAAGGACAAGTCCAGAAACCAAATCAAAATTTCTGATATGCCAGCTTTCTGCTGCTTGTGCAATCCTCTGGGGTTGACTGTGTGGGTCCCCGTAGCCTTCTCGCCCCACCCCCCCGTGTTCTTGAGCAGCTGGGTGAGGAGGCTATGGAACTTGGGGAGGAGGGAGAGTGGTTATACAGGGGCTGCAGTGGCAGTCTGTGGTCTTGCTGCCTTTCCCGCATTGGATCCACCATACAGTGGAGCATGTCAGTTTGCTCCCTCATGAGCTTGACCATAGCATCCTGCCTGCTCTCATCGTGTGCGTCCCTCCTCTCTTCGTATTCATGTAACGCTTTACGCAACTCTGCAATTGTTTGCCTCCACGCATTCAACTGGGCCCCATCAGTGCAGGAGAACTGCATAAGCTCAGCAAACATGTCGTCCCGAGTTAGTTTTTTCCACCTTCTAATCTGGACCAGTCTCTGGAACAGAGTAGATAGGGGCTGCGTTGAAACATTTGCACCTGTGGGAGGAGAAAAAGGGAGGGTAGTATTTTAAAAGATACATTTTAGAGAACAAAGGAGACA